>NC_136059.1:1399211685-1399721048 GCF_964261635.1 Lissotriton helveticus | reverse complement strand
GTGAGTTTTTTGGTCCCCCACATTTCTTAGTATTCCTGGGTCTCTGTGCACACTTCTGTGTAGGAGCAGAATCCCTGCAACATGGCGCACCCAACTTAGTGGTCTTATTTTGAGACTCTCAAGTAGTGCTTATATCAGTCCGCGGCCCCCTCACTATTGTTTCCGGTTGACAGTGGTGACGGATCAACCTACCTATAGCTAAATAGGTATTTTCAAGCTTGATAATTTAAAACGGTTTCTATTGATTTACTACCCAGTTGTGCTACAGTATTTTGCATTGTTCTTGTTCTTTTCCGTGTCCGTATGGATGACGTTGAAATCCCACAGCATAGTAGGATGGCATCCACAATCATTTGTAGACTTATAACGTCCCGTTAGAGGGCATGTCAGTTGTTTTTGTAGTTTGTGCGGACGCGGCATACCCATTTGAGCGTTTCTACTCGTGGGTTATGTTTCCTGCGGTGAATGCAGATTCCAATTTGTTTCACGTATACAATCCCACTGTCGTGCCTATGGAGTACACTCCATATAGGACTGTGGAAATTCCGCTTACAGCTTGGCAGCACCGCGTTTGGTTTAAAGGACCTTTCACAAAGTCATTCAAATCAACATCGTCAGTCAATTTAGACAAATGAAGCTTAACTGACGCTAGGTAGGATCCCCGTTTTGAGAGTGACCATTCTGTCACTACCTACTCTGTAGGCAAGTTATGTCAGAACTGGCTCAAACACTCCACCTTAGCGTCAGTTAAGCTTCGTTTGTCTGAATTGACTGACGATGGTGATTTGAATGACTTTGTGAAAGGTCCTGCAACAGGCAGATCCAAGAGACGTGTATATGCTGTTTATAATGAAGTTTGTAAACTGTCTAAAATTGAAGCTGCTTCTAGGTTAAGAGCTATTGATCAAGGTAATATAGAAAAAGTGCTTGCAGTTGTAGATAATAGCATCAACACACTTTCTTCCCGAATTTACACATTAGACCATGGGTCATCACAAACTTTCTCTCGGGGGCCAAATTTACAGTGTGGTTTGTGTCCGAGGGCCGCACCGGTGGGGGCGGGGTCAGTGGGGGAGGGGGCGGGCTAGATCAACAAACAAAAACTATGACCATGAGGTTGATCACAGGTCCCTGCAGCAGATGCCTTCATCCACTGAGCCACCTGACCCGGCATACACACATCTCTCTCGCTCCCTCGCTCCCTCTCTCGCTCTCCCTCTCTCCCTCTCTCGCTCCCTCTCTCGCCCCCTCTCTCGCTCCCTTGCTCCCTGTCTCGCTCCCTCTCTCTCCCCCTCTCTCTCCCCCTCTCTCCCTCACTCCCACCCTCCCTCCCACCCTCCCTCTCCCTCCGTCTCTCTCTCACTCCCTCTCTCTCTCCCTCACTCTCTCTCTCACTCCCTCACTCCCTCTCCCTCACTCCCTCTCTCACTTCCTCTCTCTCTCTCTCCCTCCCTCCCTCTCTTTCCCTCACTCCCTCTCACTCCCTCTCCCTCACTCCCACCCTTGTTCCCTCTCTCCCTCCCTCTCTCCCTCCCTCTCTCACTCCTTCTCTCTCACTCCCTCTCTCACTCCCTCTCTCTCTCTCTCTCTCTCTCTCTCTCTCTCTCCCTCCCTCCCTCTCTCTCCCTCCTTCCCTCCCTCTCCCTCCCTCTCTCACTCCCTCTCTCGCACTCCCTCCCTTGTTCCCTCTCTCCCTCCCTCTCTCACTCCCTCGCTCCCTCCCTCCCTCTCTCCTTCCCTCCCTCGCTCCTTCCCTCTCCCTCCCTCTGTCTGTCTCTCTCACTCCCTCTCTCTCTCACTCCCTCTCTCTCACGCCCTCTCTCACTCCCTCTCTCTCACTCCTCTCTTTCACTCCCTCTCTCTCTCTCCCCCTCCCTCTTTCCCTCGCTCCCTCTCTCCCTCTCTCACTCTCTCTCTCTCTCTTTCACTCCCTCTCTCACTCCCTTTCTTGCTCCCTCTCTTGCTCCGTCTCCCGCTCTCCTCCTATCGCTCCCTCTCTTCCTCCCTCTCTTGCTCCCTATCCCTCTCTCCCTCCCTCTCCCTCTCTCCCTCCCTCTCTTGCTCCCTCTCCCTCTCCCTCTCTCCCTCCCTCGCTCCCTCTCTCCCTCGCTCCCTCTCTCCATCCCTCCCTCTCTCTGTCTCACTCTGTCTCCTTCCCTCTGTCTGTCTGTCTCTTTCTCACTCCCTCACTCACTCCCTCCCTCTCTCACTCACTCCCCCCTCTCTCGCTCCCACCTCTCTTGCTCCCTCCCTCTCTTGCTCCCTCTCCCGCTCCCTCTCTCGCTCCCTCTCCCCCTCCCTCTCCCCTTCCCTCTCTCGCTCCCTCTCCCTCTCCCTCTCTCCCCCTCCCTCACCCCCTCTCCATCCCTCCCTCTCTGTCTCTCTCTGTCTCCTTCCCTCTGTTTGTGTCTCTCTCACTCCCTCTCTCACTCCCCCCTCTCTCACTCCCCTCTCCCTTTCCCACCCCCCCTCCCTAACTCACTCCCCGTCTCCCTCTCTTCCTCGCTCTCCCCTCCCTCACTCCCTCCCTCCCTCACTCCCTCTCACTCACTCTCTCTCCTCCCTCCCTCTCTCCCTCCCTCTCTCCCTCCCTCTCTCTCACTCCCTCTCTCTGTCTCTCCCTCCCTCCCTCTCCCTCCCTCTCTCACTCCCTCTACCTCACTCCCTCCCTTGTTCCCTCTCTCCCTCCCTCTCTCACTCCCTCGCTCCCTCCATCCCTCTCTCCTTCCCTCCCTCGCTTCTTCCCTCTTCCTCCCTCTGTCTGTCTCTCTCACTCCCTCTCTCTCACTCTTTCCCTCCCTCGCTCCATCTCTCCCTCGCTCCCTCTCTCCATCCCTCCCTCTGTCTGTCTCTCTCTGTCTCCTTCCCTCTGTCTGTCTCTCTCTCACTCCCTCCCTCACTCACTCCCTCCCTCTCTCACTCACTCCCCTCTCTCTCTCCCTCCCTCTCTTGCTCCCTCCCTTCCTTGCCCCTCCCTTCCTTGCTCCCTCTCCCTCTCTCGCTCCCTCTCCCCTCCCTCACTCCCTCTCCATCCCTCCCTCTCCATCCCTCCCTCTCTCGCTCCCTCTCCCTCTCTCTCTCCCTCTCTCGCTCCCTCTCCCTCTGTCGCTCCTTCTCCCCCTCCCTCACTCCCTCTCCATCCCTCCCTCTCCATCCCTCCCTCTCTGTCTGGTTCTCTCTGTCTCCTTCCCTCTGTCTGTCTCTCTCTCACTCCCTCTCTCACTCCCCCCTCTCTCACTCCCCCCTCCCTTTCTCACTCCCCCCTCCCTCTCTCACTCCCCGTCTCCCTCTCTTTCTCGCTCTCCCCTCCCTCACTC
The DNA here is from genome assembly GCF_964261635.1 of Lissotriton helveticus. Classification (NCBI taxonomy): domain Eukaryota; kingdom Metazoa; phylum Chordata; class Amphibia; order Caudata; family Salamandridae; genus Lissotriton; species Lissotriton helveticus. The sequence continues at coordinate 1,399,717,731 of NC_136059.1, read as the reverse complement.
CCTCACTCCCTCGCTCTCCCCCTCCCTCTCTCCGTCTCTCCCTCCCTCCCTCTCAATACCTCCCTCTGTCACCCTCTGTCATCTCACCCTTCCTGCGTGTCAGCTGGGGCTGAGACAGCTTCCAGGTGCACTCACACACACACACAGCCGCACCCAAGCACTTCACAGGTCGTTAAAGGCCATTTACATGCTAATGAGGCTTTGTTGTATTTCACCTCATCTTAGGCCCCTGCAGCTCCACTCTGGCTATGTGAGAATCACCCGGCCCCCACAGTGCAGCAGAGACTCTTTGAGTCGCGCTGCCGCAGACACTCTTTAAAAAAAAAATACATGGGTACTTATGTTTGCAAGGTCCGCGGGCCGCCGAGGAAGGCTAGCCGGGCCGCCCCAGGCCCGCGGGCCGTACTATGAGTACCCATGCATTAGACAATATTGTTTCTTCTCCAGTATTACATCTTTCATAGATTAACATGCTTGTATCTTCCCCGTTGTCATGGTGGGAGTCTCACGGTAACAGAATGACCAAAGCAGTATCATAGAGAAGAAAAACTGCATAGAAAATCCCATAGGGACTGTAGCATTTGGTAACCAGACCATCTCATTATTTGGTCCAAAAGTCAGCCAATCAGCATTGCTGCCCTGCCCTCACACTCCCCAGCAGAAGCTTCCTGCCTCAGATTTCCAACCGCCTTCGTGTGAGAAAGGAGTCTCCCTGAGCTCTGCTCAGTTTACTGTTCCTGAGTGAACTATTGACCTTTTGCTTCTTATATCCTGACTACTGGATTAAGGTATTGTGTGTGCCTATATTCTTCAATATGGCTGAAAGCTCTAAAAAGAGGCTGTTCAGGCCTTGCAGATCCTGTGGGAAGGCCAGGCTTTACTCCGAAGACCCTCATAAGGACTGCCTATACTGTCTTCATCCTAAGCATGTTGCTAAGGATTGTAAATACTGTAGAACCTTTTCTGTCAAAACTCTTAGAGACAGAGAGGCTCGCCTGCTGTTATGGCTTCAGAAGAAGAAGGCCATATCAGACTCCGATTCTGGGGACGAATCTTCTAAACTGACACCTAAGAAGAGAAAGGCCTCTATTTCTGAGGAGAAAGTGGAGCCTAAAAAGAGTAAATCTAAAGAGAAGGCACTGTCATCTCTCCCTATTACTCCTCTGAAGAAGCTGTCAAATCAGAAAGGGGCAGGGTCTGCTCCGTCGACCAGTTCCCTAGCTTCTGCTTCAAAATCTGAGGAAAAGTCTTCAGCTCCGTCGACGACTTCACCGTCGACGACGACTTCGTCGACGACGACGGCTTCGACGACGACAGGATCTAAAGCAGCGTCGACGTCGACAACGTTGACGACTACAACGTCGACGAGTAAGATTATCCCATCGACGAAGAGACCGTTGACCTCGACGACGACGACGACATCGTCGACGAAAGGTTCGACGACGAGGATGTCGACGGGGGCCTCGTCGACGGTGGACCCGTCGACGACGGTTCCGTCGACGGTGTCGTCGACGGCACCGTCGACGAAAATCATACTGACAACGGCAAAAGCTTTCAAGTCACCACAGTCGAAGACTATGATTTCTATCCGGTCTTTTCGGTCGTCCACGGGTTCGGCGACTATCAGCAAATCTGCGGAATTCACATCATGGACGAAGATTTCACCTCTTCCACCATCTTCTTTGTTGGAACAAGACTCAGAGGGAGAGGAGTCCTCAGGTGCCGCCTACAGTCCTTCACAGCTCCAAATAAAGAGCCAGGACACAGACGAAGAGGAGGTTTTTTCCTTCAAGGACAGAACTCAATCTTCTAGATATGAGTCTTTCCAAGACACATGTGAGTATAATGAGGAGGAGGAGCATCAAGAAGAATCGCGAGAGAAAGAGCGGCAGGAGACAGTTTCCATACCTGTGTCTCTTGTATCTGACCTCAGATTCATGATAAACGACTACTACCGTCGTTTCCCGGAGGCAAACGCCCCTCAATCAGCTACGCCGATTGCTTCTTCTCAGCCACCACAGACAAAAGCTACCACTCAAGAGCAGGGGGTGAGATCACCGCCAGTGGTTACAATAAGAGATGATCTATCGGAATCCGACGAGGATGAACAACCTGAAGAAGGGGAACTTGTTCATGATGCTTCGGGGCAGGAATGGAATGAATACATCTTGCCATCGGCCCCGTCACCTTCCCCACTGCCATCCACCTCCCCTCCTCAAGACATTGGAGGGTTCCACGACATCATGGAAAAGGCGGCGAAGAGGTTTAAATTAGATATGGAAGTTAAAGAAACAGACTGTTTCTTGTATGATTTCAAGGACGATGCCAGGAAATCAGCTCGATCAATTCCAATTATCCCTCATGTTTGGGAAGAGGGCCTAAAAATTTTAAAGACACCGGCTTCCATAGCGGTTTCCGTTCCAAGGATTGAAAAGAAGTATAGAGCGCCAGAGTCTGCTGCAGCCTGTCTAATAGGACACCCCAGGCCGGAGTCAGTTGTGACGCAGGCGGCGCAGAGAAATTCAAAAAACCCGGTGGCTACTTCCTTGGTGCCACCAGACAAAGAAGGAAGGAGAATGGATGGTGCCGGTAAGAGGTTTGCTGTCATGGCAGCCTCTACTATTAAGGCAGCTAATGCTATGGCCCTTATTGGCCGTTTCAACAGGCAAATGTGGTCAGATCTGGCACCCATACTGTCTGCGCTACCGGAAGATAGGAAAGAGGAAGCGGCGGCCATCCTCAAAGACGGAGCAAAGTCTGCGGCTGAATCTATTGACATCGCCATGGACGTTTCATCTATGGCTTTCAGACAGATGGCTGGGGCAGTTTCGCTTCGCAGACAAGGCTGGCTTAAGGCAACCTCATTTCGTCCGGAGGTGCAAGCGAAGATTGTGGATATGCCATTTGATGGCGAAAATTTATTTGGGAAACATATAGACGAGGCGCTACAAGGCATCAAATCTGACAGAGATACTGCTAGAGCGCTGGGATCTCTTCAACAAGGACGTTTTCAGTCCTTTCGTAAAAGAAGTACAAGAGGTCAATTCAATCAGAGATCCTCATATCAGACCAACAGATATCAGCCGTATAACCAACAGAATTATCGGCAATACAATTCAAACACCCAGTTCAAGCCCTACAACTCCTTTTACCAGCAGCAATCTAGGGGCAAGTCTGGCACCAGAGGGAAGAATCAACAGTCTAACAGACGTCAATGATTTCAGGCTGGCGCTCCCCACAATGCAGATACCGGAAAACGACCACTATCTGTCTCAATACTTCAACAACTGGACCTCCATAACATCGGACAAATGGGTTTTGGATGTCATCAGCAGGGGTCATACCCTGGAATTTGTAGAAATGCCACCGGATCATCCCCCGGTGCTCAGACTCTCTCAACATCGTCAGGAATTGCAGAGGGAGGTCCACTCGCTTCTGCAGAAGGGGGCCATAGAAGAAGTGCCGCAACATCTCAGAGGGAAAGGCTTCTACTCGCATTTCTTCCTCATCAAGAAGAAACAAACCCTGAAATGGAGACAGGTATTGGATTTGAGGGATCTAAATCAATACATAAAAAAGATTCCCTTCAGAATGCTATCATTGCAAGAGATCCTGCAAATGTTAAAGGAACAAGACTACATGGCGTCTTTGGATCTCATGGATGCGTACTTCCATATTCCAATTCATTGGAAGCACAGAAGATATTTAAGATTCCTCGTGGAGAGTCGCTATTTTCAATTCAAGGTCCTTCCATTCGGCCTCAAATCGGCCCGAGGGTGTTCACCAAATGCATGGCCCCGGTGGCGGCCCATTTAAGATTGCAAGGGCATTACATTTATCCATATCTGGACGACTGGCTAGTGACAGGTCCATCATTCAGAGAAACAGCAAGGTCTCTCCAGTGCTGCATTCGGCTGTTTCGGCGCTTGGGACTAAGGACCAACTTGGAGAAGTCCTCGCTGACTCCGGCCCAGGGCATTCACTTCTTAGGAGCGTGGATATGCACCAAGGCAGTGAAAGCTTATCCTTCCAAGGAGCGGATGAGAAAGATAATGGGTCTTGCCACGGCCCTTCAGTCAAAAAGGTTCACTTCTGTGAGAATGTACAAATCCATGTTAGGGATGATATCTTCTTGCATCCCACTGGTGCCAAATTGCCGTCTTCGAATGAGACCTTTGCAGGAACAACTGGACGAGCAGTGGGTTCAGTCCAAAGGAACCTTCCAGGATCGCATTACCATCACGAACCGTATGAAGGTGGCCATGTCATGGTGGAAAGCACAGAAGAACTTGGATCAGGGCTTAACCTTTGTGCCTCAGAATCACAATTACGTGATGACGACAGACGCCTCCTTGCAAGGATGGGGTGCACATCTTCAGGAGCTGGAGATTCAGGGCCTCTGGTCAGACTGGGAGGCACAGCTTCACATAAACATGTTAGAACTCAAAGCTGTGTTTCTGGGGCTTCAAGCCTTCCTACCCAGGATACGACACGCATCGGTGCTTATTCAAACGGACAGCACCACGACTATGTTTTATCTGCTAAAGCAGGGTGGAACAAAATCCAAACAACTGTCGATGTTGGCGCAAAGAATCTGGACGTGGCTGATAATCCACGGCATTTCAATTCAAGTGCAACATATACAGGGTGTCCTCAACACACGGGCAGATGCCCTGAGTCGCACACCGAATGTAACGCACGAATGGGAACTGCACGACGCTCAGCTTCGCAGACTGTTTCAAAGGTGGGGCACTCCCACATTAGACTTGTTCGCAACCAGGGACAATTCAAAGTGCGTCCAGTTTGCGTCCAGGTACCCTCAGCAAGATTCCAGGGGAAACGCATTCCACATGGATTGGACGGAAATGTTTGCCTACGCGTTTCCTCCGTTTCCACTGATACCGCGAATACTTCGCAAAATACGGTTGGAACCGTGTCATGTCATACTGATAGCACCAGCCTGGCCGAGGCAGGCATGGTATTCAGAACTGCTACAGATGTCAAAGGGCAACAAACTACAGTTTCCGACATTCCAGAACCTCATTTCCATGAAAGACGGTCAGATTCTGCATCCGGACCTACAATCGCTAAAATTGTCAGCATGGAACCTCATGAGCGGGAATTCCAAGACTTAAACATTCCTCAAGAATGCAGACATATTCTGTCACAAGCCAGAGCTATGTCAACCAACAGGACATATGCAGCAAAATGGACTTGTTTCTGTCATGGGTGTGACAGTCAAAACTTACACCCGTTAACAGTACACCCTGAAGGTATTCTACCTTACCTGTTGTCACTATCTAAGGCAGGACTGTCGCATGCCTCGGTGAAGGTACACTTAGCAGCAATATCACGCTTCAAGAGAAAGCCAAACGAGCCATCTCTCTGGTCTTCCAGGCTAATAAAAGAGTTCATTAAAGGACTTTTTAGAGTTTTTCCACCCATTCGGCGCCCGCCAGTGCCATGGCACCTCAATACAGTCCTGTCACAACTTATGAGGCCTCCGTTCGAGCCTATCCACAACACAGACTTACAGTTCCTATCATGGAAGACAGCCCTGCTCCTTGCCTTAACATCAGCAAGGAGGGTTAGCGAAATTCAAGCCTTTTCAGTGGAAGAACCCTTTTTACAATTTCGCCAGGACAGGGTAATACTAAGGACAAATCCAACTTTTATACCCAAAGTCCCTACGTCTTTTCACCTCAACAAGCCTGTTATTTTGCCTACCTTTTTCAGCAATCCCTCATCTGAAGCAGAAAGAGCATTGCACTCTTTAGACATTGCTAGATGTTTGAAGTTCTACATTGAACGAACAAAGACATTCCGCAAATCCAAACAATTATTTATTGCTTTTGAAGGCCAAAGGAGAGGCCTTCCTCTATCAAGACTGAGTATTGCAAGATGGATATCATCGGCTATACTGAAATGTCATGAGAAAGCGGGAAAGCCGCTCTTTTCTAAAGTGAATGCACATTCCACAAGGAAGATGGCGACATCAATGGCCTTATTCGCAGGAGTGTCGCTGCCAGACATCTGCAGAGCAGCGACGTGGAAGAGTGTGCATTCTTTCACCAAGCACTACTGTCTGGACACTGCATGAAAAGAGGACACGGCAGTGGGACAAGCTGTTCTGAAACGCCTATTTCAATAAGGTATCATTTGATTATCCGCTAATTTTTCTATACAGTACTTTTGACCTATGTTTGCATGTATATTTATATATATCTATATATATCTGCATACTTAGTATTATATTGATATGTATTGGTCTAACATTGCTTTACTGCAGAGCTTCCTTCTGGGTTCTATCCTGGAAACGCTGCAAATTTTTGTGAGCACTGCTTACTACTCTGATACAAGCATGTGAATCTATGAAAGATGTAATACTGGAGAAGGAATTAGTTACTTATCTGTACACTATAGTTCTCCAGTATTATCTTTCATAGATTCACATGCGCCCACCCGCCTCCCCGTTTCGCAGGCAGAACCTGTTCTCGGTATTTATCCATGTCTCTCACTCGGGGACGGAAATCTGAGGCAGGAAGCTTCTGCTGGGGAGTGTGAGGGCAGGGCAGCAATGCTGATTGGCTGACTTTTGGACCAAATAATGAGATGGTCTGGTTACCAAATGCTACAGTCCCTATGGGATTTTCTATGCAGTTTTTCTTCTCTATGATACTGCTTTGGTCATTCTGTTACCGTGAGACTCCCACCATGACGACGGGGAAGATACAAGCATGTGAATCTATGAAAGATAATACTGGAGAACTATAGTGTACAGGTAAGTAACTAATTCCTTCTGTTGTTGACATTGTGCAAGATGAAGTCTCAGTTTTAAACCATGGTCAGAATCAATTACGTTCTATTATGCAGTTTGCATGGACTTTAAAAACTTTAAAGGCTGGGAAAGTGCCTTGGGACTATATGAACACTTCTACATTGTTTTACTTTTTACCATTTAATCTGACTGTTAAGCAACAATTCATGTCAATGAAAGATGCTACATTTTCTCTTTTGCATATAGAAAAGTTAGAGTCTTTACCGTTTTCTGTGGCTGAGACAAATTCTGCTGCTTGGCTTATTCATGGGTTAATCACGCTGCCTTTTCCACTGTTTAAATTTGAAGCATGCATGAAACATTTTGCCAAAGACAGATATGAACCGTTAGGTAGCGCCTATCTTCATGAAGTTTGGTCTCTGCCTTTTACCTATAGGTACCTCAGGGAGGGTAAAGAAGTTTATTTGAAAGGTGAAGAATGCACTTCCACTCCGACCACTCCTTTGTCTGCAGACATGTTCAATTGCACGGCTCCTGTAATTCATAAGCACCTAATTTGGCCTGTATTTTAAAAGGTACACCCGTTCCGGCTATTATGCCGACTTTCACGTTGTTAGCAAACGGTAGTGATTTATTATTAAATAATGAAGATTGCTGTGGTATGCTGGCAGGGATACCGTACATAGTTAATGTCTCCCAATGTGTAGTCTTTTGTAAAAATGTCCTGTTTCCTCCTCCACTTGGGAAGCTTGATGTATCCATCTGGCCTTCCACTCCGACCTTGAAAGCAGAGTTCAACAAGATGAGTCGAATAAAGGCTCTTTTGTCTCAAAAAGTAGTCCCCCTTACATCTGCGCGTGAAACATTCGTCCTTCACGTGGCTAACACTCGTACTGAGGTACATGCCTTATTAAATACTGATCTGCCCCTGCATTTCGGTGCTTTGATTCACACTATATTTAATGCCTCATCGACCTCGAGCTTGGCACACTTTTTTAAAGTAATAAGTTCTGGCCTTGTGACTTCATTCCAAACTATATTTGGTGTGATACCGGCATTTTTTCATTTGATTTTTTCCAGCATCTTTGGCAGTTTACCGTTAATTCTCGCCTTGGCTGTCGGTGTATTGCTGTTAAATTGCTTACTCCAAAATGGTTGCACATTCTGTGCCCCACAATGACCTGCCCCGGCTGCTCCAGCTTCGTGACCGGATGCTTGAATACTATGGATCACAGCCTCAAGCTACTTTGAGTGTGGTGTATGGTTTATCTTTCCGGTTCTCGTACTTTACATGCGTGCAGCCAGTTTTCCACTGCCTGGATTGTGATTTTGAATGGGCTCTGGATTTGTGTCTCTGCAATACGGTGTCTCCTAACCCGGAATATGATCTACTAATGAGTCCCTTAGTTGCTCATGAACTAGACTGTTCTGGTGTCGGAATAATGGCCTGTGCAGCGGCACATGGAGTCCTGGGCAATTGGAATATATGGACTGCAGCCCATGATTTTCTGGCACACAGTTATCTCGAAAAACACCTGAGTTGTCCTCTGATGGTGCTAGAGGCTCCGGCTGTTGAAGAACATGTGTGTTCTTTTCCATTACTAAATTGGATGGCTGAAATGTTTACTGAAGAAAACGACTTCCTATTGGAGGCAGTTGCAACCTACTGTGCCTATAAGCTGTTGGATTGAAGTGATGATTTTTTTTTCTGCTTCATAGATGCGTACTGGACTCATGAACATTTTTTGGAGGGCTTCAATTGTTTTACGCATTATATGTGCTATATATGATATACCACTATTGATTTTTCAAATTTGTTTTGGTTACTAATCGGAATTTACTCCCAATTATCCAGTTTGGCGAAATTTTTAACTTGGTTCTGTCTCATTCCAACTTGTACTCTGCGTTCTAAACATTGCTCCCACTTCTTGTGCGTTCTCCGATCAACGGAGGGTGTAGTGAGGGTTGAACCTCGTTTGTGCACTTTGCTATGTTAGCATAGCCTTATTAGAAGGTTAAACGCCATTTTACCTTTTTGTTTCTTTTGCACACAACACTGCTTTTAGCTGTTATTGTAAGTTAGGCTGCGTGAATTATCTCACATGAGAAGGGCTTGTTTTGCAGCATCCCTAGACTAACATCGCGACCCTAGTCTGCACAGTGATTGCTAAAGCCTCCAAGGTAACATACATACAGCTTAGAGCCAAAGGAGATTCTGGCGCCTTTAATATTACACTGTAGCCATGATTTCAGCCACTTGGAAGAATTCTGTTTCCAGAGAGAAAGAGCTTTTGCAGATCCTGATGTGATTAATTCCTGCTGATCTTAGAGGTATGGGGTCCCCCGCACAAGCCTAAGAGACCTTCTATATTTTATAAAACATAGTTCCTATATAGGGAGGGTGATAGACAAGGCACTATATGACCTCTTTTCACCATCATTGTAATATGATTTCTCCTTTTGTGTTTTATGGAATTGTAACAATGCTGATCATAATATTTCTAATCATATGTCTGCTTATGTTAGCAAAAATACTGCATCTTAAAGCACGTCGTTAAAATAAATATTTTAACCTTTCCCGTGTCTTTTTTACTCCTGTTGTGGACTGGTTTGAGAGTATAACGAAAGAGTGTTCCTGCTTCTCACCATTCCTGAGTATAACCTAAGTCGTATGTTCTGGGTTGTCTAATCCTTGGTTCCTTTTCTATAGGACGAACAGCTAATAAGACACTGATGCTAGCTGGTTAGGGTTTCTAGGTACTGAGGTGATTTTTGTGGTCCACCCCAATTCACTGAGGTCCTGGGTCTCTGTGCACAGTTCTGTGTAGCAGCAGAATCCCGGCAACAAGACAGTGATGTTTTTAGGGCCAGTGATATTGTTAGTAAAAAAATATCTTAGCTGTGCTGCTTATGTATTGTAAGACTTAAGTTAGCATTCGCGACACCATTTTGTGTTTGGCGGCCATTTTGAGCCATGATCAAAACTAATTTCTCTCTGACTCTGCTGAAAGCAGCTGTGGTAGTTTTTGTTTCACTCGGGTTGGGCCTTGCTGTACTATTGAATACACTGTTCTTATTAGCGCTTACCTTTCCCACTAGATAGAGGCCTTCTACCACTAGTCCAGCGGTGGGCACAGGCAGAACGACCTTGGCATAGAGATAGTGTGTGGCCAGTCTCAGGATAGAAACTCATCCTTCTATACTTTTTGTCTAGGTGCCTCCAACTGAAAATTTCCTGTCTGGGCATACCTTCATTGGTTCTGAATCGTACATAATGTATCACAATGTTTGCTGATGTCAGTCCCTCTGCAGCAATCCTTAGTGACTGGACAGACCGTGCTCCTCTCGAGTGTACCTGAATAAATACTTGGTCTGTATTCTCTACTGTCTGATTGACTCTTCATTTGTATGGAAGGCTGAGAGGTGGTTGTGAGTGACTCGGTGGCCCTAATCGAGTCACTTCCTTCAGTTGGTGCCCAAACAGGGACTCCATCGGGTGACCCATCACCTCCTGTGGACGGGTGGGGAGGTCTTGGCCATTGTCGGGTCAGACATATGGATCAGGGATCCCTGTACGAGGAGCATTGTTTGCTCGCAGCTGCCCCTTCTGTCCCGCCGTATGGTGCTTTGCCCAGTGGTCATCCCGACTGGGGTCCTGAATGGCGAAAGCCTTGGATCTGACTGTTTGGTCCCAAGAGTCGGCAATGGAGAATAAATTGATTTGACCTGTGTGCACCAGGTGAGTTTGTTTTGGTTCTTTAATGATATGGTACCATTTTGTTTTGTATTTGGCACGGTCTGAGGACTGATTTTGGTACTAAGTGTTTATGAACACTTTGCCAGGCAAAATAACAAATTTGATTTACTTTTGAAAATGCCTGGGTTTAGCAGATTCTTCTTGTCAATGTTACTCTGCAAATGCTCGATTGTAAGAAAGTCAGCCAGCCCCCCCAGAAGGCACTCCCAACTTTGATATGTATGTGAAGAATGGCGTGGGCCCTATTATGTTTAGCACACTATGGCACACATATACGAGGGACAATACCGAGTTTCAATGGCCGTTGAAGGGCACTTTTGATGAACAAAAACATTGGGTTTTTACAGGAGGAGTTGTTTGCAAGAAGAAGTAGAGTCTATTTTTTTTTAAATATCTTTTTATTAAACAGATAGGGGACAATCATATTTTGATTCTTCACAGCGAGTATTAAATTAATATTATACTCTAATATAGTACGTACGTTGGATTCATCATAGCTTCATGCATTTGTTACAGTTGTAGGCATGTGTGCATACAGTAAAATGTCTTTTACATTTCAGACAGTTCCGGTTCACAAGGTAATGTTGGTAATTCACATATATCCCCTCTGTAGGTGTTCCAGCCACCCCAAAGTTTAATACATTTTTTGGGACAACCCATCCTCACATACACAGTTTTTTCTAACACCATGGCTCTGTCAGTATTGTTACACCAGTTCGCTTGTGTGGGAATATGTTCCCCCCCAATGTTGGGCGATATTTCTCTTGACCAACATCATTCCCAGTGTCGCCTATGTCTGCGCCTTAGAGGTAAGATCTGTAGCCTCCCAGATATTCAAGATGCAGCGCTTGGGTTCAGGAGGGACTGGTTTCCCGCTAACTCTTGTAATGGTGTTCAGGATAGATTTCCAATACAACTGTATTACAGGGCATTCCCAGAGCGTATGGTAGCAGGTACCCACCGCACTTCCTATTTTATAGAGCGTTGTTCTGGTATAATATATCCTGTGGAGTATTTTAAGTTGCACTAGGTGGAGCTTGGATGGAATCGCCACCTCTCTGGGCGAGGAAAGCGCTTCCTACCAGTCAGTGTCATCGAGTTCCCCAACCTCCTCCTCCCATTTTTTTCTGAGCTTTAGTATGGGGTCAGGCATGTTGTAGATTATTTTGCAGTATGTCAAGGAGATTGCTTTTGTGGTCATGTGGTCTGTTAGAATTCTGTCCTCTAGTGGGGAGGCCTCGGGTAGGGTAGTACCAGGGGGAATCGCTGCCTCTAGTGCATGTTTGATCTGGTGATAGCGGAACCGTTCCGTAGATGCCATCTCGTATTGTTTCTGAAGTTGTTCAAAGGGGATCATCATTCCCCGCTTCCACAGATCTCCAACCTTAGATATCCCTATGCTGTCCCAGAGATTGAAGCCTTTGCTCTTACCCAGCCTACCTAGTTTGTTCGTAACCCAGAGGGAAGTTGCTTGTGTGATTTTATCATGCTAACCCATCTTTTTGTTCATCATAGTTCACACTTGAAGTACATGATTTGTTAAGCCTATTCGAGCTTGCGTCTTATTATAGAGGGCGTGGTATAGACCCTCATAGCCAAGTTCCAGTCTATCGAGGCCATAGGCCGGATCTGTGTGCAGGACAAGGAGCCAGTGGTTGATAACAGTCATCTGGGATGCCCAATAGTATACTTGAATACTTCCGAGTGCGATACCACCATCGTACCATGTTCAGAAGAGCTTTGTCATAGCTATACACTCTGGTTTGTTATTCCACAGAAGCTTTGTTACTTCTGCTTCTATTGCGTGGAAGTAGGAGAAGGGGACCAGGAAAGGGGTGTTTTGAAGGGCATACAGAAACCTCGGAAGCGCCATCATCTTGAAAAGGGCTGCCTTTCCTAAGAGTGTCAGTGGGAGGGACTGCCAGTATTTTGTGTCTCTCTGTAGCCAACACAGGGGAGCTTGGAGATTCAGAGACATAAAGACCCCTGGGTCATGAGTGACGTGGATTCCTAAATACTTAAAAGTCTCTCCGGCTAGCTTTATAGGGCATCTTTCTGATAGGGCTGGCGGAGATCCCTGCAAGACGTACATCACCGATTTAGTCCAGTTAATTGTGTATCCTAAGTGTCTGCCATAGAAGTCACAGATGTCAAGAAGACACGTGTGTGATCATTAGGATGAGGCCAGGTAGAGGAGACCATCGTCAGCATATAAGGAGGTTTGGTCGTCGTATGCCTCCGTCCAGCGGAGTCTGTGGATGACCGGGTCCTGTTGCACCCAGGCTTGCTAGGGGCTCCAATATGAGGGCAAAAAGGAGCGGGGATAATGGACAGTCCTGCCGGGTGCCTTGATGGAGCGGGAATTCTCTTGATATGTGTCCGTTAGCTACGCTGTGCGCGAGGGGAGCAGTGTAGAGTAACCTAACCCAGGCGCAGAACTTAGGCCCAAACCCCATTTTTACGAGGACAGCAAATAGAAAAGGCCACTCGACCGTGTCGAATGCCATATGGGTGTCTAGGGATAGCACAATTGTGTCTTCCTGTATGGTGTGTTTGCGCACCAGCACGCCATGGGGCCTTCTCAGATTAAGAGCTGTATTCCTGCCAGGCATAAATCCCAACTGATCGGGGTGTATCAGTGTAGTTGGGTGCAGCGTGAGTCGGTTGGCCAGGGACTTAGCCAAGATTTTGGCCTCTGCATCAATCAGAGATATGGGCCTTTAGGAGGCACATTCCTGAGCCGGTTTGCCAGGCTTATGAATGGCCACAATTGTCGCCATCCGCTGGTCACGTGGAAGTGTTCCTTCATCCAGAGCGGCTTCGTACATTTCTAAGAGATGGGGTGCAAGTGTCATAGTGTTTCACTCTATGGGGATACCGTTAGGGTCAAGGGCCTTGCCTGACTGGAGATTTCCAGTCGCAGTCACTATCTCCTCCGTGGAGAGGTCAGCCTCCAATAATTGAGACTCCACCTCCGTGAGTTTGGGGAGTCAGATATCGTGGAGGAAGACTTCCGCATCCGCCTGCGTTATTTTAAGAGCCGAGGTGCAAACCTGCTCATAATGGTGCGCTAAGAGATCTACTATGCCTTGTGGGTTGGTTACAATCTCGCCCGTGGAAAGTTGGAGTTCTGCGATCCACCTGTCCGGCTTATCCCTTTTATCAAGGAATGCCAAAAGTTTGCCAGCCTTATCGCCGCTTTTATATATAGTGTGCTGAGTCGCAGAGAGGCAGGAAAACCTCTGCTTCCTCCCATAAATAGTCCCTGAATTCTTGCTTTTTGAGAAGCAGTGAGTGAGCGGTCGCATCAGAAGGGTCTTGCTCATGGGCCTATTCCAGGTCGCCTACCTCATGCTCGAGTGACATCACTGTCTGGGCTTTTTCCCTTTTATAATTTGTAATAAGAGAGATTGCTTGTCCGCGTAGCACCGTTTTGCAGGCTTCCCATGGTGTTAGCGGGGAGGCGACTTTCATTTCGCTAAAGTAAAGCTTGGTAGCGTCAGTGAGTCCCTTCCCAATTTTTTTGTCCTTGAGGTATCCCGGATAGAGAGGGAAAACCCGTCACTGTGTTGTAGTGTGCCATGTATACAAGGCACTGTGAGTGGTTTGAGATGCCCCTCGGCAAGTGCGTAACATCAAGGAAGTTCCCTACTTCTCCCGCCGGTGCTAATATGTGATCTAGTCTTGACAGGCTGTTATGCGCTCCCGAGTGGTACGTGTTTTGTCATGTCCGCGGAAAACGGAGTCGTCAGATATCTACCAGACCCAGGGTGTCCAGAAAGACCGCTAAATTAGTGTGTGCTTGATGCTGTGGACGAAGGGGTGTGCGGTCTAGGGTATCATCCAATGTTGGATTGAGATCACCGCCTATAACTAAGTTACCCTGTGAGAGCTGAAGCCGGAACGCGCTTAGCGCCAGGAATGCTAATGAGTGGAGTGCGGGGGGGGGGAAGTATACCGAAACTAGAATGGGAACCCAACCTTCCCACTAGCACGACAGGGCCGCAAAACGGCCCTATTCGTCAGTGTAAGTGTGGTTTATAATAATCAGGTGTTGCTTTTCGACGAGAATTTCCACCCCCCGGGAGCCAGACGTGAACTTTGAGTGCACCGCCAGTTTGAAACCCCACCTATGTTGTTATGTTATGTTACATAGTTTTTATATGGCGTACGGCTACTCTACAGGAGTGTCCCGACGCTTTTCCACCAGTGGCTCATAAAAAGTAACACAACACAGCTAAAAACAGAAAACATAAGAAAAAGTAAAACAAAACAATTTAATAAAAGAACAAACTAAGAATTAAAAAGCCAAGTCTTCAGGCCCCTCCTAAACTGAAGCAGATTGGCAGTACTGCGCAGTGAGAGTGGAAGCAGATTCCACAGCTGGGGAGCTCTGCAGCTAAAAGATCGCCCTCCGGTGCGGGCCTTCCTCACCCGTGGGACCACAGCTTTAAAGAGGGATTCCGAACGGAGGGAACGGACTGGATGATAAAGAGCTTTAATGGTCGTTCCTGTCAAGTGGGTTTCTTGGAGCAGGGCTATCGCTGGTGCTGTGTGCTTTAAGTATTGGAGAACCAATCCCGCTTTAACTTATCAAGGAGGCCATTGACATTCCAGAAGACTATGGGCAGTTGCTGTGAGCATGTATTCACACCCGTAGAGGGGTCAGGTGGCTCTGCCATAGACAGCAGTGGGGAAGTGTACTGTATGTGACGGAGACCTCTACTGTCGTACCTGAATCGTGTATATGAGTCGAGAGTGTGCCATAAAACAAAAAACCTCAAACATTCCAATTACAACAAAAGTTACCCAAAAAGACCCTTATTACCTTCCCCCTCCCTGGCTCCCTACAAGACGGATTCAGAACTACCCGCCACCCCAACTTTGCAGAGCGCCTACAACCCATTGCCCGATAGCTTCGTGGGGGGTAAAGAGAGCTGACGTGGTGCCCCCCCGGGGCTATATAGGAAGTGTGTGTACCTGCTCAGCCAGTATAGTGATCCCTGGCGAAACTTCGAGGGCAGTCTGTAAATACGGGGCCGTGGGTCAGCCGGAAACAATCAAGTCGACAGACTCTACAGTTACAGCAAGGCACTACGTGGATCTGCGGGTCCATCTTGCAAGTGTCCAGAGTGTAGTTGGAGAAATCGCTACTCCATAGTATGTCACAGTTAATAAACGGGTTCTCATAACACCATGGTAGGTAATGACTGTATCCAGGAGGTTCAGTTAGGCCCTGTGGTGCTGGGCTTCCGTCACTGATGTCTGTTCCGGCATTTCCGGAGATTGGGAGCCTATTGTCCCTCGGTTGATGCTGCGTCCTGGCTTGCCACGAGACGGAGCTTGTCGCCAACCCTCTAGCCAATCCTGTGCCTCCTCCAGTGTAGGAAAGAACCATGTCTTCCCATTTGCCTCCACTCTGAGCTTCGCTGGGAACAGCATTCCTTAGTTCTTGTTTTACCGCAATGAAATTTTGCCGCTGTTTGGCCACAGCCGCCGTTTAGTCCAGGAAGAAGGAGATCGTACTTTGTTGATAGCGGATCGGGGGGGGGGGCGGTCTGGCTGCTTGGAGGATGATGTCACGGTCTCAAAAGTTAAAAATACGTGCCAGGATAGGCCGAGGGGGCGCACCTGGTCAGTGTTTGCCTCCAGGGACCCGGTGGGCTCTTTCAACAGAGAAGAAGTTGGCTACCGTCTAGGTTGGAGGTGAGTCTTGACCAGTTCTTCAACAAAGAGGTCCATCGCAGGACCCCCTTCTCTTTCCGGCACTCCTACAATACGAACGTTGTTGCGGCGGGAGCGACCTTCATAGTCATCCAGTTTGTCCGCCATGGCTTTACTCTCCATTTCCAGCGATTTCACTTGTTTCTTCAGGGCTGCCGTGCCCGATTGCAGCTCTGTTGTCGTGGTTTCCACCTCGGTTACCCAAGAGCTGAGGTTTCTAAAGTCGGCGCGGATTAGGGAAAAATCAGTATCACTATGCGCGATTCCAATGATGTATGTACCTTATTAAGTGTGGTCATAATATCCACCAGCGTCATCTCTTTTCCCGGTGAGGAGCCCTTGCTGGCTGCCTCGTCGGCGTCGGGGCATTCGTGCTGGTCATGATCTGATTTGGAATAGGCACATTTTTCAAGTTTGTGCTGGTGCATCCCTAGCTGGCCACGGCCCCCCATTGTGCCTTGCCCTGCTGAAATGGTCCAGAGTTACAAGTTGCTAGCTGATGGTACTCTCCGCCGCCTGCCTGTGCCGGCACACCACGCACGAGGCCTGTTGGGGTTTCCACCAGTCGGCAACCGCTGGCAAACACGAGGTCTCTAGTCTCCACCTCTGACTCAATACCCGCCCTCCTGGGCGATTTATAATTGTTGGGCACCAAGGTCCGTAAGACGGATGACTGCAGCAATGATGGGGCCCACCCTCGTCCTTCGGGAGTAGGTGTGCTGTGTTCCTCTGAGCAGGCGCCTGCAGTCCACGATGACACCACGCTGGGGGACAGCTGCGGAACGCGGCCATCAATGCAGGAGTGTGGTTTCCTGAGCACCGTCAGGCAACAGTGCCCCAGTAAGTGAGCCGGTGGGTAGAGGTTATATCATTCAATAGGCCTTAGCTGTGACCATTTTGTCCACACCTGGGCAAATCTTCCCTCAGACCCCAACCAGGAGGCGCTCCACACACGTGCTGTGCCTGTGCAGTCAGTGCGATGTACCTTTTGCCGCCGTATTCCGCCAAGCAGTCGCTGTAAAGCAGGGCCGGCCCTGGTGGTGGGCCCCCCGCACTTCACCCTCCGTGTGTCTCACCACTTCAGCCGAGGTCAGGCTTAGGGTCGCATGGTCACCTGAGAGAGTCTTTACTGTGGGGAATGAACCGGTGCGCCACACGCCGCATGGCCTCACGGGACCGCAAGCACCAGAAGCTGCCGCCGGGCACAGTCAGCACTCGAGGTCCCGGTTGTCTCATGGTAGCAGGCCACGCCTCGTGTTGGTGTCTGAGGCTCGCGCCGCCTGAGATTTCCTGCCCCACGATGATTCCAAAAGGCACTGCAGGAGTTCCGGCTCTGCTGCCGTCGAGAATGCGGAGTTTCAGGCACGAATGAGGGATTGGATATCGGAATTAGCCGCCGGGGGTCCGAAGCCCCTTTAGGTTGCGGCCATCTTCGCTGGCTGCAGGCCACGCCCCTAGACAGTCTCCTTTTTTTACTCTTCAAACGTAGCAGAAGGAGCCTGAACAGAGGCGAATGAAAGCAGAGAAAGAGGCTCGGAAGGGGAGAATGCAAGCATTGTCGCAGAATGCTGTAGCACATGACAGTGAGAAACAAGAGATAGGAACCGAACAAGAAGATAGGAGGTTTTAGTAACGACTCACACCTCAGGTAAGAGGAACTTCAAGTTTATTGTAAAAGCAATAGTAAAACAGTGCCTCCAAGATGCCAGAACTGAGACACACTGAACGTTCTGAGAGAGCCTTCACATGAAGGTTCTAGGAATGTACCACTGGTCTGCAGGAGGGGAGGGGTGAGCGTGGGAGAGGGGACAGGGAGATTATAACACATCTCCCTACCGAACACAGAGAGAGTAGGGAAGGGTGGAGGAGAAGAAAGGGGCCTGAGAACGGAAGGGGAAACGAGAGAGAGAAAGGAGATGGAAGTGAGGGAAAGGTGGGACAGGTGGGGGAGATGGTGCAGGGAGGAGCACCAAGAACCATATATAACAGGGTAGGGGTAAGAGAGCAATAATATGCAATAATAACTGAAAGCTTGAGATATCACAAAAAGCTTATAACACAGTAATATGATAATGCAATTCAATACATGTCATACTCTTAGTGCCAGAACGGCGATCTCCTGGATCTGGTTCTTAACCTTCCCTTGCTGTCTTCCCTGCCAGGACTCTGGTTGGGAGACTGCTCCCTACTTTGGTTGGTACTCCTTCCCCCGGCCGGAGCAACTTGGTCCTGGCTCCACATTTTACCATCATTAAGAATGACCACATTTTTCCTGACTTCCCTGATATTTTTGGGGGGAAAGAATTTGTCTTCACTCTTTTTTTTTTTTGGTTAAAAACTTTTATTGAGCAATCAAATAAAGGTTACAAGGATGGGCCTACAACCACACGGGCCGGCCGCTAAAATCAAGGCACAATGTAAGATCATACGATCACTCCCGTGGTCAGGCACAAATCAGATACCTAATGTTACTCGAAGTATAGAACAGGACACAACAATTTTCTGTTATATACATATAAAAACAACGAACCGCAAAAAGGCGAATGCATACTAATCAAAGTCAGCCCAGAAGGCGGAGGGGAAACTCACTAATCAGGAACACAGAATTACAATCGACAGGACTCGGCAAGGTGGGGGGGGGGACAGCGGGGAGGAAAGGCAAATCATAGAACCGCATAAGAAATCTCGGGAACACCAGCCTAGGGAGATAGGGTAACATCGGTGCGTCAATCAAGGGAGGAGTACAAATATTCCCACGATATTCGTTCCACTGACCCCAAATCTTCGTCCACGCCCTGGGTCTGCCCCTAGCTATATAGACGGTCCTCTCGCGGAACATGGACCAGTCCATGTTGTCCTCCCACACCGAGACGTCGGGAGGTCTAGATGCGCCCCAGAGTTGCGCAATGTCCCGCTTCGCAATCATGTATCCCAGGGTCGCCCATCTGGTCTGGGCCACAGAATAGTCGGTGGGTTCCCACACATTCAACAGGCATCGTCGGGCCTCAGGCCGTAGGGCAACCCCGGTCACAACAGTCATTACCGCAAGCACATCAGTCCAGTAGGCCGCCACCCCCGGGCACTCCCAAATAATATGCAGAAACGTCGCACTCATTCCACATCCACGTTTGCATAAACCATCCGGGGAAAAACCCATCACAACCAGACGCGGACCAGTAACATACACCCGGTGGAGGATCTTAAGCTGAACCAAACGGAGACGGGCAGGGATGGCTACCTCTTTCGGAGAAGAGAGTGCCGATTGCCAATCTTCGTCATCCAATTCCAGCCCGTCGCCGACCCAAACCTCCCTAAGTCGGACAAGTAAGTCAGCGCGATTATTGATCAGCTTCTTGTAAATCAGGGAGATAGTGCTATCGGGAAGGTGGCCATCCAGAATGCGATCCTCGAGGGGGGAGGACTCGGGGAGGGCCACACCAGGAGTCAAAACAGAGGCCAGGGCATGTCGGACCTCCAGATATCGAAAAAATTCCCTATCACTCAAGTCATATTCGGCCCGAAGGGCCTCAAAGGACTTCACTCTACCATTCACACAGACATCACCCACTCTACATATTCCAATCATATCCCAGCGATCAAAGCCCTTAGTAGACCAGAGACATCCCAAACGCTCGGAAGCATAAAGCGGCGTCGCCAGTGTCAGTCGATTCTCCCATCCCAGACTCACATTCGCGGCACGCCACACACTGACTGCAATCCTGGACGGGCCCGTAAGATGGCGCCCAGCCGACTTGGAATAAAGCGCTCTATTAAAATCCCCTCCCAGCAGCTGGAGTCTGTCCATCTCAAAGGCCGGATCCCGACCCGGGGAATACATTGCGTGGTTAATGGCAGACAGCTGGGTAGCCCAATAATATCTCTTGATATCAGGGAGCGCCATGCCCCCATCAAACCAAGGGATGGTAAGTTTCGCAAGGGCGATACGTGGACGCCCGTCCCAAATCAGCTGCCTTTGGAGACTCTCAATCTCTCGGAAATAGGTAGCGGGAACGTCATCATAGGAATTCTGAAGTGCGTATAGGAATCGTGGCAAAGACATCATTTTGAAAAGGGCAGCCCTGCCCAGAGGGGACAAGGGTAACTTACGCCAGCGAGCCACATCCAGTCGCAGTCTAAGAAGCGGGGGGAGCGGATTACGTTCAAACCGGAGTGAGGAGTCCAGCGTAATAAAGATCCCCAGATATTTGAAGCCAGACTGGACAACCTGGATAGGAAATCTATCCGGCAACGGGGGCAGAGCACCCGAAAGAACATACACACAGGACTTAGCCCAATTAATAACCAGACCAGAGTTAGCGCCAAACGAAGTAAGAACGTCAAATAGGACATTTAAAGACTTGCGCGGGGAAGTAAGGTAAAGAAGAATGTCATCCGCGTAAAGCGAGACGCGCTCTTCAAAATCTGGTGACCAACGGATCCCTTTGAGTGAAGGTTCCCATCGAAGCCACGCAGCTAATGGCTCCAAAGCAAGAGCAAAAAGTAGCGGAGACAAGGGGCACCCCTGTCTGGTCCCCCTACCAAGGCAAAGGGAACAGAAACTCGACCGTTGACCACAACCTGTGCCAGGGGTTCGGCGTATAGTAACTTCACCCAACCAATAAATCCAGGGCCGAAACCAAATTTCTCAAGAGCCGCCCAAAGATAGAGTGGCCCTATCGTATCAAAGGCCATCGAGGCATCCAGCGAAGCCAAAATGGCCGGCTCCGTCAGAAGCCCCGCCCTCGCAATGGCTCCGTGGAGACGACGCAGATTAAGAGCCGTGTTGCGATGCGGGATAAAACCGGATTGGTCCGGATGAATCAAGCCGCTAATAACCGTCAGGAGGCGGGTAGCCAGGAGCTTAGCCAGAACCTTGGGCTCAACATTCAACAGGGAAATGGGCCTATAAGACGAACAAAGGTCCCGGGGTTTACCTTCTTTAGGAATAACAACGATCGTAGCTAGACGCTGATCATATGGGAGAATACCCCGCTCCCGGGACTCCAAAAACATGGTACGAAGATAGGGCGCTACCCTATCAGGACGTAGCTTGTACAACTCAATTGGCAATCCATTCGGGCCCAAAGCCTTGCCCGAACGGAGTGAGCGAATGGCAGTCGCTATCTCGTCCGTGGAGAAAGGAGACTCCAAAGAGACTCGGTCTAAGTCGGAGACACAGGGCAGAGCTATATAACGCAACAAGAGGCGAGAGTCATCCACATCCCGTTCAGACACAGGGGAATAAACCACACGAAAATAGTCTGCAAAACATTCCACTATTTCAACCGGGTCAGTCACTCTCACACCATTCAAAGTCTGAATCACCGGTACCACACGATTCGCCCTCTCCCTCTTGTCCAACCACGCCAGCAATTTACCCGCTTTGTCCCCCACATCATACAAACGACTCTGCTGTTCCCGAAACATCATTTTAGCCGCGTCCGTAACCAGAGACCTATAAGCAAATTGTTTCAGACCCAGGGCGTGGAGTTTATCAGGAGTAACAGTCAATTCCAAGTCAGCCTCTATCCCAACAATTTCCCTCTCGAGTTCCACCACCTCCCGATTCCTCGCCTTTTTGGATTCAGCAATAAGGGAAAGGGCCTGCCCGCGGATCACTGTTTTAAAGGCCTCCCATAGGGACACCGCAGAGGAGACAGACCCCTCGTTGTCTAGAAAATAACTGTCCAACGACTTAATCAAGAGACCACGGGTCTCGGGGGAGGTTAGATACCATGGATTGATAGGAGCCACCCGGCCCGCCGCCTCCACCCCCATCTCAAAGCAAAGCCAAAGCGGAGAATGGTCAGAGATGCCCCGGGGGAGGTGTCTAATCTCCCGAACAGCCGACGACTGCGCCGCAGGCATCAGGAAATAATCCAGTCTAGACAGACTCCCATGGGCCCCGGAATGGAACGTGTATTGAAGCTGAGTAGGGTGCATGAGTCTTCAACAATCCACCAAACCAAAAGTATCCAGAAACCCACCCAGCCATTGTTGGGCCAAAGGAGTGTCCCTAGGGGGGTGACGATCATGTAGACCGGAGAACACAGAGTTAAAGTCACCTGCTATGAAAAGAGTACTATCTGGGAGGCTCAACAACACTCGGCCCAAATCGGAAAAGGTAGAGGTCTGTAGACCGGGGGGCACATAAACGGCAAACAGGGAAAGGGTCCGACCCTCATAGCGTCCCACGAGGACGGCGTAACGCCCCCGATCATCAAGGATCACATCATCAATCGCCAGGGGGAGGGAAGCCCGGACAAGGATGCCCACCCCCCTGGAACCCGTGGTAAACCCCGAATGTGCGACGAGGCGATAGCCCCACCTGTTCATTGCACGACAAGTATTGCCCACTAGATGAGTCTCCTGCAGAAAGACAATATCAGGAGACAAACGTCGTAGACATCGCAACACCACACCCCGCTTTATACGATCCCCTAGACCATTGACATTCCACGAAATAAACCTCAACCCGCTACCCCCCATCCCACACAGTGATGCCGGACCCCTCCCCCAATGAGCATGACATCGAAAATACCATTAGCAAAATAGAATCGCCTTGAAAGAACAAAACACAAACATCAAACTTCCCATCAACCCACCCCCCAACGACCAAGAAAACACCCCCCACCCTGCACCCCTGCAAGAAGCTAAAAAGCCACCCCAACATGCAGTGTGCCTGTCGCCCAAGAACCCCCATTCTACAAAAAGACCCCGGAGGAGGAAAGGCCCTGTCCCACCCGCCACCCCGAACAAAATAAAGAAAGAGGAGAACACACAGAAAATAGAAGCACTTAGGCAGAAAATCACGGGAAAAGTTACGTGGCACGGTAACCGGGGCATGGACAACAAGTTCAGCTCTCTACACCACCCTCGGCACCACCCAGGTGTTCGGCGGGCTCAGTCCCAGGAGGTCGGTCCGGCAGAGAGTCCAGCCAGTCATTCACGGAATCAGGCCGATCAAAGAAAAAGGTCCGGTCATTGTATTCAACTCGCAGCCTGGTTGGAAAAAGCATAGCGTAACGCAGTCCCAAGTCCCGGAGACGCTTCTTGACTCCACGGAAGCCCATACACTGTTTCTGCACCAATTGAGAAAAGTCCGGGTAGAAGTTCACCGTGGCATTCTCAAAGGCCACCGGGCCCTTCACTCGCGATGCCTGCAGGATAGCGTCCCGGTCCCTATAGTGAAAGAGTTTCGCAACAATAGGCCTCGGCGGGGCGCCCGGCTTGCCCTGGCCTCCCGGAACACGATGGGCACGTTCCACTGCGAAGAATTTACTCAACCCAGACGGAGAGAGGTAGTTCTGTATCAGGTCCTCCACCAGGAGATCAACAGAATGCGGGTCTGGATTTTCCGGAACGCCAACCACACGCACGTTACAACGACGTGCTCTGTTTTCAAAGTCCTCCAAGCGCCGGGTCATGAAATCGTTCACCCTTCGGAGGTTGCCAATCTCCGTCTGTATCTCTGAGACGTCGGCCGTGAGGCTGGATGACTTGAGATCCAATGACTTCACCTTCTCGTTGGTTTTAGATAGGTCGGCCCGAATCAAGTTCACATCAATGGCCACGGTGTCGATTTTGTGGGCCAAAGCTTCATACTGTTGGCCTATTGTTTCCTTCATGCCAGAAATGGCGCCCATGATGTCCTGCAAGGAAGGCTCCGTCGACGCTTCCACAGTGTGGTCAACTGCACTCGGGCCAGGCAAGGCGGCTCCAGGGGACCCCTTCGAATGGGTGTACCGGTCCATGACGTTAGACTGGACCGGGCCCCCGCGAAGGGGCGTTTTGGTCTTCCGTGTCTCTTGGTCCCCTCTGCCCGCCATGTTGGAGACCGCGTCCCAGGGGACTCACTCGACCCGGTGAAAATGGCCACAGGAGAGCAGGGCGTCGTAGCCAAAAAGCAGTGGCGAGGGTACCTCTAGGTGTGAACCAGCCTGGAAGGATAATAAGCCAGCCAAAGGCACAACAGCAGTATCGTGCCGCTGGACCCAGCAAGGGCCAGACTCCTCTGCCAGACGGCGCAATCTGAGGCAGAATCGAAACCGAAACTTAAGAGGGGGACCCACCAGTCGAATCCCCCTGCCGTTGTTGTTCAACTCAGACACGGCCACAGTGCCTCACCCAGACCCGGGCGCACCTCCAGGGCGGACCCCGAAAGTTCGAGTCGTCGTATCTTCGGTACCCCTGGTCCAAATCAAAATTCAAAAACCACAGGAAGATCAGCCCAGTGTCCTCTACACAAATCCTCTGGAAGAATCAGGATATGTTCAGGATATTATGCCGGGAGTGGCGGGGGTCCGGAGAGCGCTGTGCTCACGCGGCCATCACGGATGCCCGCCAAGCTCCTCCTCCTTGTCTTCACTCTTGTTGTGCTTTCCGGGTTTTCTGATGTAAACCTTCTGCCCTGGAACAAAGCTCCGTTCTTTGGCTCCTTTCTTTCCATCATACCACGCCTTATATTTGTCTTGTCTGGCCTCGATTTTCTTTCTGAACACTTCCTGGTTGACTTCTGTTCTCTCTTTCGGTCCCATCCAATTTGGAGACAGCTTAGTACCTGCTTTTCTGCCTCTCAATAGTTCGAATGGCGAATTACCTGTCGTCAAATTAGGGGTAGTGTGATATGACCACAGCATGTTTCTGACCAACTTTTTCACTTTTTTTCCTGACTTGACTGCTAATTGTATGCATTCCTTCAGCAGTCGATTCGCTCTTTCCACTTTACCATTCGCTCTCGGGCAATACAGTGGGGTGCGAATGTGTGTTATGGAGCTATCCTTCAAAGACTCCTTCATCTCCTCAGAGACTAGCTGGACGCCATTATCCGTGATCATGGTTGAAGGAATGCCCTCTCTCGAAAAAACTTCTGTCAAGAATGCTATCAAGGATTTGGTGCTGATGTTCTGCACGAACTTAAGGTTGATCCAGTTGGAATGGTAATCGATAAGTACCAAAATATACCACTCCTGCGACCCTCTCATGTGTAATGGACCAGCTATGTCAAAACCCGGCTTATTCCATGGGGTACTGGGTACTTCCATTGGTACTAAAGGAGCATGTCTAGTTACCTTCGACTTGTCACCCAAACCACATGCATGACAATCCTTCACTTTCTCTTCCATGTCTCTGTCCATTGCAGGAAACCAGTACTCTGCCCTAGGTCTGGCTTTACTCACTGCGCCCTAAGTGACCATCGTGGGACAGGTCAATAATGTGGTTCCTAAGGGCCTCCGGGGGAATCAGTTTCCCAGACTTTAATAGGTAATTTCCTTCAATAGAGAGATCGTCCCTCACGTTCCAATAAGGCTGGACTTCCGCCTCGAGCTCCTTGCATTTGTCAGGCCAGCCTCTCACAACGTAGTCTTTTACTTTCTTTAAACAATTGTCTTGTTCCATGTGGACATCCTATTTATCCTTTGAAATTGCTGCTAGATTTACTTCCAAAACTATTTCATTTTCGATGCTCTTTTCATCATCTCCTTCCTCTGGGGACCTTGATAAGTAGTCAGCTACCTTATTTTGTTGACCTGGAATATGTACCGTTCTGAAGTTGAAACCTTGTAGACCCAATAACCACTTTGCCACGCGTGGGGTCATGTTTTCCATGTCTTTCTTTTGAAACATAGACACTAGTGGTTTATGGTCCGTGTGAATCTCGAATGGCACACCCCACACTTAGAACTTAAAATGCTTGACTGCCCAATATACTGCTAGTGCTTCCTTTTCCACTGTGGAATAATTGAGTTCAGCTCCTCTTAGCGTTCTGGATGCAAAATGCAAGATTCACTTGGATGCAAGATGCAAGATTCACTTTATTATTGATCCTTTGTGCCAGGGTAGCACCTATGCCTTTATTACTGGCATCCGTCATAATTATGGTGTCCTTTTTGACGTCAAAATTACCAATGAAGGGGGCCTCTAAAAAGGCTTGCTTTATGTTCGTCAAAGCTGTTTCCTGTTCTTTGCTCCAGTCAAAGATTTTGTCTTTCTTGACCAAGTCTCTGAGAGGTTGGGACATCATTGCAAAATCCTTGATGTACTTAGCCATATACTCTGCTAAGCCTAGAAAAGAGAGTATTTCTTCTTTGCTAGTGGGGGTTGGCGCATCTCTGACTGCATTTACCAGGTCAGTCTTCGGCTTGATGCCTTCTTCTGAGATTGTGTGACCCAGATAATCCACTGAGCTCACTCCAAGTTTGCACTTGCTTTCTTTCGTTGTGAACCCACCTCTCTTAATTTCTCCAGGACCCTTCTTGCATTTTCATTGTGTTCAGCTTCATTCGAACCAAAGACCAGAATGTCATCCTGGAAGCACATTGTTTTCTTACAGTCTCCAAGTGCGTGTTGCATAACCCTTTGGAATGCCGCAGCCACGGACGCAAGACCGAAGGGCATCCTCAGAAATTTAAAGTTCCCAAAGGGAGTCGTGAAGGCCGTCAAGGGTTGGGATTCTGGGTGGAGTTTTATTTGATAATAGGCCAATGAGAGATCTAGCACACTAAAAGATTTAGCCCCCCGAATGGTGCTAAGCATCTTGTGTATTCGGGGTAAGGGAAATCTGTCTACCAGGATATTGGCATTCAAGTCCCTCAAGTCCACACAGAGCCTAATGTTGCGACCTCCATCCTTGGCCGTGATAACAATGGGCGCCAACCATGCTGCACCTTCAATCTCTTTGATGACCCCTTGGCTAACTAATTTTTCCAGCTCCACCTTCAACGGTTCTCTCATGAGCAATGGAACCGAGCATGTCTTGTGCACCACTGGCTCAGCTCCTTTTTCAGTATTATTTTGTGCCTAGGTTCTCATTAAATACATCTTTAAAATCGTTGACCAAGTTGGCACCAACCCTGGCAGGTTCCACTAATAATACCTGCTCTTTGTTGTTCGGGTCAAGCTTAATCCCTAACTCGCTGATGCTTCCACCCCAACAGGCTCGAACCATGAGTAGTGACATATACCTTGCCTACAGTGTGTCTATTTTTAAATGAAATTCTCATCCTGACCATTCCTTCTAAAGGAATGGGTTCCACATTGTAGCTTGAAGGATGTATGTCTGCCTTCTCGAGCTTCACATTGTGTTTAGAAAATTTTTCATCAAAGACTTTTTTTTCCACCAGGGTAAAAGGAGAGCAAGAGTCAGCATACACAATAAACTTTTCCCCATCTAAACTTATTTCACATTTGGGATAATTGATATCTCCCGTCACCTCTTCATCATCTTTTTGAAAAACATATGTGCGCTCATTATCCTCATCACGTTCCTGACATTCAATGACATTAACTTTAGGGGAATACCCCTTACACATCTTGGAATAATGATCCTTCCTGTTACATTTTCTGTTACATTTTCTGCACACCACATTTCTTGCAGGACACCTCCAGTTGTTAGCCAAGTGGTTTGGGCTTCCACATTTAAAACATTGTAACCCCACTGCTTTACTTCTTTGCGACTCTTTGTTCTTGTCCCCAACCTTGCATACCGTATCATCACTTGTTGACGTCTTCTCCTCCCCTTTACTTTTGCTATCCCCCTCATGAAACCTCATCTCCTTCATGCACACAGCAGTGTGTTCTAATCCTTTAGCAATATTCAATGCCTCATCCAGGTCAGGATTCCTAGTGAGCAATTCTTCTTGTATCTTCACATTATTGTTACACCTCACCAGTTGGTCCCTGATTAAAGAGTCTGTGAGAGGACCAAATTCGCAAGTAGCGGATAAACCCCTTAAAACTGCCACATATGACGTTACTTTTTCCTCTTTTTTCTGCGCCCTCTTAAAAAACTTGTGTCTCTCTAAAACTATATTGACTTTCACTCTGAAATGAGTCTTTAATTTTCTTAAAGTATACTCATAAACATTTGTCCCTTCTATATCCTCTTCATTTTCCTCATCAACTAATCTTCATGTTATGTCCTCATGTATCTTTCTGCCCTGTATGCCCAGGTTGTGTAGTAAGATGTGTTGTTTCCTTAGGTTAGAAAAATTACCTCCTCCTATAGCTATCAGGTAGGATTTAAATATACCCTCCCATCTCCTCCAGGGTATATCCGGTTCTGCCTGTTCATTAAGAAAAGGAGGGGGCTGACTCAATACTGCTGCTACCATGTTGTAAGAATTTGAGTATAGGATGACAGTAAAAAAAACACTAATACTTGCAGAATGAGCAGACACCTAGCTACAATAAAGAAAAGATAATCTAATTCTTATTGTTAACAACTGGAAGAGTGAATATTTTCATTGACATGCAGACAAACACAACCACCTGCACATGAACCAGTATTTGATGAGCACCAGTCCTCTTTTTATTACTGCCTCTGTCCAGGAAAGTCCCTGCTCTGTGAGGGCGGTAACTTGCTCTGAGGCGGAGCTTGGAAAAGGAAATCAGAATGAAGGCAGAAACCCCGTGGTATTAGCGATTTCAATTAGGCTTTCCCTGACACTTTACATGAAGGGCTGCGGGTAAAGAGTCAATCCGCTTGCACGAACAAGAATGCTGGCTGCGCACAGTTCAGTCTACGGAAGAACCACCACGCGAAAGGCCGTGCCTAGCTGTTCTGCACCTCAGCTTGCCTCAGAGCTACGCGCCACACCGACACTGAAGACGACGCTGAGGAGCTATCTTTAAAGGAGACGCCGGCTCCCAGTGTCCAGGTGGCCACACCAGTCGTCGTTCTTCACACAACCAAGCCACCGCTACCAATGGTCAGGCACCCTGCCTCCTCCTCACACGGTCCGCGCGGGCTCTCAGAACGACGACGAAGGCATGGACATGGAAGATACGGCTGGGTCCAACACCTCGCTGCTGGAAGGCAGCCCACTCACCCCTCCAGAGCCGGAGAACTCGATGGACGCACACAGGAAGAACCCCAAGCTGTGAGGCAGCAGGTCAGCAGCATGTTGTCAGCAGGGGCAGAAACAACTATCAGCAGAGTGGCGGCAACCTGGCTCCGGTGTAGCTGGAGGGCAAAGTCCTCTTCTGTATGTCGCGATACTTGTACACCCTTCCGGATACTGAAGAGGTCACGACAGCCACCAACAGCTCTCCCTGCCACGGATATGCCCACCTTGAATTACGGGCAATCGTCGAGGAGTCATCTGACAGCATCTGGCATCAATAAAGTTCAATTCAGGGGAAGGCACAACGCTGGCCCTGACCCAAAATCCCGTACTTGTCACCAACAAGGTGTAGTAACGACTCACACCTCAGGTAAGAGGAACTTCAAGTTTTTTGTAAAAGCAATAGTAAAACAGTGCCTCCAAGATGCCAGAGCTGAGACACACTGAACGCTCTGAGACAGCCTTCACCTGAAGGTTCTAGGAATGTACCACTGGTCTGCAGGAGAGGAGGGGTGAGCGTGGGAGAGGGAACAGGGAGATTATAACAGAGGTTTTTATTGAATATTGATAAATCTTATGTGGCCCAAGAAGAAAACGATACATTTGTGGAACAATTGCTAGAAATTCGACCCCCACCCCCATATGCTGAGGATATATCCCGCCCTTCTCTCACAGACTCAGCTACCCGGTTCTTCTGTCTCTGCTGCCTCTGCTTCTGTTGATATGACTGCCTTGGCCACTGCACCTCCTCTCCTCTCTTTGCCCTCGCCGTCTGTGGCAACCATAATTATTAGTACTCCTGTAACACCTATTGCTTCGGCGCCTCTTACGCCAGCTCTTACACCTGCAACACAGCCGCAAGCGACATTAGTGCCTGCTACTTCTGTTGCTACTCCTACTGTGTTCTTCCATCCCCAGGCATTACTGTGTAGAGGGACACCAGTACCTGGATCAGAGAATAGAGACTGGACCAAATTTAAAGAACGCATGGGGCGAACGTTAGTCTGACCTGATATGGGAGATGAGGAGAAAAGGGTAGTCGCTAATAAAGCTGCCCAGTGGGCTCGGGATCCCATTTATGGTGTGGAAGATGTGTGGAGTGTGATGAAAGAGTATGAGCCTTTTGTACAACAGCATGCCCTTAAGCATATATTGGCTACTTTAATCGGTCTTTGGGAGCAGTGCTTCAATGATGCAGCACCGCAAATCCTATATGACATTAAGGATCATGTATATGTTACTGATATGGTGCCTGGTCAAGTTTTTAGTAATGTTGCGACGGTGGTTGCTTATAGGTGTTAGGTCCTGGTCCCCAGTCCTCTTTTGCTGACCATGCCCAAATTCATCACATGACACACCGGTAGTATAAAAAGGAGTCCTACCCTTATGTCAATGCTTGTTATTGTTACCTGTGGGTTCCTGCATCCAGGCTCCTGTGTTTCCAGTTGATCGCTGTTGTCTTTTCACGGGCTCGTGTAAAGAAGAAGGAGATTTCCCTGCTGTTTCCAGTTTTTACCCTTATCCTTGCTTCGTTTTTTGTCCTGGTACCTTGTTTGTAATCTTCCCCTTACCTGCCTGCCCCTTTCTTTAGCGAGGTCTCATCTAGATAGCTTGTGTCCTTAGGTTTAGTATCCCTCCCCCTTTTTTTCCTTTTCTTGATTCTGTGACCGTTTGGTGCAACTACGTTAACATTCAGGGGCCCCTGTTTGTTAGTTGCCCGGTTCGCGGCTCTCCCGATTTAGAGACGCGGTGAATCAGACGGTAGCGTGAGCGCTACCCATCCGCTTCATTATGCGGAAGTGACGTTTTCGTCCATTCCGCGAAACAAACCCGGCTGGGTTTGTTTCCTTTTTTGTGAGAACGAGCGGATGAGAAAACGCGCAGATTCCTAGTCCCTTCCCAAAGTAACAGATATCAGGGGTTTTTGCAGACCGGTACAAGAGGTCTGATTTTTACCCTGTATATCTCTCTATCGACCTACCTATACCCCCCTACGAACACGTACAGTCCTATAGAAAAGCAGCCTAAGAGAAGCTATCTTAGGTTTGCAGTGACTGACGAACTCCTTGAAGCTAAGCCTGCTCATTCTTCCGGTAAGTGTATGTGGTATGATATGCATGGATTGTGGTCTTTTGTAGCAGAAGAAGGACTGGGGATTGAATAATTACCCTAGGGTGTACTTTGTGTTTCCCTTTTGCAGGTGCAGAAGAAGGAGGCGGGTGTTCCTTTTTAAGGCACGTTCTAAGGGTGGAAGGTTTGGTTACCTTTTTGATTTCCACCCTCTTTTCTGGGTCAGCAGCTTACTCATTTGTATTGTTCAGTGAGTGGCTGGTGAGTCGGGGAAGGGGTCTGGACTATTCCTCGTTCCTGCAGTGTGTGGGTTGGGCAGGAGTCCAACAGAATAACAAGCCCACGTTATATATACACTGCCCGAACTTGGATGGACGAAGAAGGAGGGGCCATGGCGGGCGCGGAAGCGCCCTCCATGAATGATATAATGGGGGCCCTTGCTGCGTTACAGGCGCAAGTACAGGAATTGAGACAGGAGAACGTAGGATTGAGACATGAGTTGGTAGCGGTAAGGGCTCAGGCACAGGCACAACCTAGAGCACAAAATCCCGTTATACATCCGGCTACCTTCCAGTACGGGGGGGCAGGGCAGAGCAATCCTGGAGGAAGTGTTCCTGTGGCAATTACAGTAAATTCCCCTGTTCCTGTTCCTCTGGCTCCACCTGAAAGGTTCTATGGAGACAGCGGGAAATACGGGATGTTCATGAACCAGTGTCTGTTACACTTCATATGTAGGCCTGGTGCATTTCCCGATGATGCTGCAAAGGTGGCCTTTACTCTTTCATATCTGGCTGGTACTGCTGCCCAGTGGGCTATCCCATTAGTGGAAGGGAACGATGAGGTGTTGAGGGATTACAACGCTTTCAAGGATCTGATGAGGGGGTTGTTTGCTAAACATGCGTTTATGCAAGCCAGTGACTCGGAATTACTAAAACTGCGACAGGGGCGACAGGATCTTCTGACGTATATATCGTCTTTCAATAGATTGATTGCTGAGACGCATTGGCCAGCTGATAAGCGGACTTCCTTATTTTATCAGGGTCTTAATGACGATCTGAAGGACGTGGTGTCACAAGTAGTGGATCCCCCAGAAGAGTGTGCCGCTTTTATAGATTTAGTGGTTAAATTGAACCATAGGTTGTCAGAGCGACGCGGTGATCGTGGTCGGTTTCAGGTGTCCCGAGGGAACTTCATAAAGACCGAAGTGAAACAGCAACCCGGTGAGGTCAAACCTGAACCCATGGAAATAGGAGGTGTTAGGGGGCCTCTTACACCTGCAGAAAGAAAGAGACGTAGAGATCAGAACTTATGTCTCTATTGCGGACAGGGAGGTCATTTTGCAAGAGAGTGTCCCGTTAAACCATCTGGCGCAGGTTATGGCAAAAAGGTGGCATGTGTACAGGTGGAAAGATCGCTCCTGTCTGAGCCTTGCAGAGGTCAATATGAGGTGTTGGGGGCGGTGGATTTGGCGCCCAGACATTTCGTGATATCGGCACAGCTACTATTGGCAGATTATCGAAGGGTGCCTGTTTCTGTGTTATTGGATTCGGGGGCTACTGGCAATTTTATCGACATCTCCTTAGCAGAGAAGCTCGGTGTGCCTTGTCAGTACAAGAAACAGCCAGAGCCAGTCCGTGCGATAGACAGAACTGAGTTGTCATCAGGGTGTATCACTAGACAAACTATGCCGCTTCGCTTGTTATGTGATAATGGTCACTTGGAGTGCGTGGTATTTGACCTGATAGACGCGCCTTCCTTTGGATTGGTGTTAGGGGTGCCTTGGCTCCAAGAACACAATCCTAGGATTGATTGGGTACTTAGACTTGTCACTCTTGATTCACGGTATTGCTTGAAGCATTGCTATAGCGAGGCCAGTGGGGAGGTTCCTCCATTGTATTGTGCAGCCATGGAAGAGAACGGAGTTCCAAGACAGTATGTGGAATACGCCGATGTGTTTGATAAGGGTTGTGCTCAGAGACTGCCGCCTCATCGGTCGTTTGACTGTAGGATAGACCTAGTGGAAGGGGTTCCCTTGCCTTGTAGTCGAGTTTATGCTCTGTCTGAACCCGAGGAAAAACATCTCAAGGACTATCTGGATGAGATGTTGGAACTAGGTTTTATCCGTCCTTCTTCTTCTCCCGTCTCTTCGGCGATCTTTTTTATTCCGAAGAAGGAAGGCACTCTGAGGGCGTGTGTGGACTACCGGACTCTGAATAAGGCCACTATCAAGAACAGGTACCCTCTTCCACTAATCCCCGTGTTGCTGGATCAGCTCCGCAAGGCCAAAGTGTTTACTAAATTGGACTTGCGTGGAGCATACCATCTGATCAGGGTGCGGCCCGGTGATGAGTGGAAGACGGCTTTTAAAACTAGCCATGGGTTATTTGAATACTGTGTGATGCCGTTCGGCTTGTGTAACGCGCCGGCGGCATTCCAGTATTTCATAAACGAGGTCTTGAGTGAACATCTGGACAAGACAGTGATAGTATACTTGGATGACATCCTTATCTTCTCAGAGACCGGAGTAGACCACCACACTCACGTGCGACAAGTGTTGCAGAAGCTGCGGGAACATCGGCTATATGCCAAACTGGAAAAATGTCAGTTTGATGCGAAGGAGGTAGAGTTCTTGGGATTCCTCATATCCGCTGAAGGGATACGAATGGACCCTAAAAAGATACAGGCTATTTTATCCTGGCCAGTGCCCACTACGGTGAAGCATATACAGGTACTTTTAGGGTTCGCCAATTTCTACCGGCGTTTTATCACTCACTTTTCGGACATTGTTGCACCAATGACCCGCCTGTTAAGAAAGGGGGTGTTCTTTGAGTGGTCCCTGGAGGCACAGGGTGCTTTTCAGTCACTGTTGGAGGCCTTTACGACCGCTCCGGTACTGGCTCATCCTGATCCAGCGTTTCCCTTCTTTGTTGAAACAGATGCCTCGGCGTGTGCAGTCGGTGGGGTTTTGTCCCAGAAGGAGGGGGGTACGGGTGATATGCACCCTATCGCTTATTTCTCAAAAACATTGTTGCCGGCCGAACGTAATTATACAGTAGCGGAGCGCGAACTTTTGGCGGTGAAATTGTCGTTTGAGGAGTGGCGTCACTATCTGTGGGGGGCCCGTCATACCATCACAATATATACAGATCATAAGAATCTAGAGTATTTCAGATCAGCCCGGGCCTTGACACCAAGACAAATGCGATGGGTCTTGTTTTTTAACGAATATGATTTTATTATCACCTATAGACCTGCCGCTCAGCAGGTTAAATCAGACGCCTTGTCCCGGATTCAAGTAGACCCGGAGGAAGTGAAAGCAGGGAAGGAAAGTAGACCTATGCTTGATGGTAGAAAGATTGTGGGAGTAGCTTCGGTGGAAGAATTCGCTTCCAGGATAAAAGAACTGTTGCGCAATATGGATTTGGCCCCGTGGTTGCGCTTGTCTCAGGTGGTGGCTCGAGAGGGGTTGTTATTTCAGGGGTATAGGATGTTCATTCCCCCCGAGTTGAGACAAAAGGTGGTAGAATGGTGTCATTCGTCCTCTTTAGTTGCGCACCCAGGAACCGGGAAGACAAAGGAGTTGTGCCTGAGGTGGTTTTGGTGGGATACGGTGGCTCAGGATATCCAGAAGTATGTGACAGCATGCCCTGTTTGTGCCATCAACAAGCCCTCACACAGTAAGCCCTCGGGCCTTCTGCAGCCTTTGGCGGTACCCCCATCCCCGTGGCATACAGTTAGCATGGATTTCGTTACGGACCTTCCCTTGGTTTCCGGCTTCACTGCTATCTTTGTGGTCGTGGATTTGTTTACCAAAATGGCTCACTTTATACCACTCCGCAACATTCCCACGGCGAAGGAGATGGCATGGGAGTTCATGGTTTCAATAGTGCGGTTGCATGGGTTGCCCACAGCAGTCATCTCAGACAGGGGGGCGCAGTTTGTGTCTCATTTCTGGAAGGAGCTCTGTCTGGTGCTCAAGATGGATATACGGTTGTCATCTGCGTACCATCCCCAGTCAGATGGGCAGACAGAACGCACCAACCAGACAATGGAACATTTTCTGAGGTGCTTGACTACGTCCCTCTCGTGTGATTGGGTGAGGGCATTGCCCATTGCGGAATTCGCTTACAATAACAGCATACACTCGGCCTTGGGCATGACACCGTTCTATTGTTCTATGGGATACCATCCTAGAGTCCTAGCCATCCAACCTACTGGGCACATGCCAGCCATTGATGACATAGGTAAACGCTTGGGAGACATCTGGGAGGTGGCAAGGGGCAGTTTACAGGATGCTAAGGAGGCTATGAAGGTACAGGCTGATCGCCATAGAGTCCCGGCCCCTGGTTATAAGGTGGGCGATCAAGTATGGTTGGCTTCACGTAATCTGAAACTACCGGGCCCACGTAAGCTACAACCCCGGTATGTGGGCCCCTTCCCTGTGAGTCAGGTGGTCAACCCCGTGGCGATGAAGTTGCTACTGCCCTTGGACTATAAGATCCATCCTGTGTTTCACACTTCATTGCTGAAGCCCTTTGTTCCCTCTGACCAGGTTCTGCCCCCTCCTTCTCCTTTATTAGTGGACGGCGAAGAGGAGTTTGAGGTACAGGCCATTCTTGATTCAAGGCGGAGGAGGGGTAGGTTGTACTACTTGGTGGATTGGAAGGGGTATGCCCCGGAGGATAGGACGTGGGAGCCAGCTGGAGGTGTACATGCGCCGCGGCTGGTGAGGTTATTCCATAGACTGCATCCCCGGAAGCCAAGACCTGTGGGGAGGATTGTTGGGGGGGGGTACTGTTAGGTCCTGGTCCCCAGTCCTCTTTTGCTGACCATGCCCAAATTCATCACATGACACACCGGTAGTATAAAAAGGAGTCCTACCCTTATGTCAATGCTTGTTATTGTTACCTGTGGGTTCCTGCATCCAGGCTCCTGTGTTTCCAGTTGATCGCTGTTGTCTTTTCACGGGCTCGTGTAAAGAAGAAGGAGATTTCCCTGCTGTTTCCAGTTTTTTCCCTTATCCTTGCTTCGTTTTTTGTCCTGGTACCTTGTTTGTAATCTTCCCCTTACCTGCCTGCCCCTTTCTTTAGCGAGGTCTCATCTAGATAGCTTGTGTCCTTAGGTTTAGTATCCCTCCCCCTTTTTTTCCTTTTCTTGATTCTGTGACCGTTTGGTGCAACTACGTTAACATTCAGGGGCCCCTGTTTGTTAGTTGCCCGGTTCGCGGCTCTCCCGATTTGGAGACGCGGTGAATCAGACGGTAGCGTGAGCGCTACCCATCCGCTTCATTATGCAGAAGTGACGTTTTCGTCCATTCCGCGAAACAAACCCGGCTGGGTTTGTTTCCTTTTTTGTGAGAACGAGCGGATGAGAAAACGCGCAGATTCCTAGTCCCTTCCCAAAGTAACAGATATCAGGGGTTTTTGCAGACCGGTACAAGAGGTCTGATTTTTACCCTGTATATCTCTCTATCGACCTACCTATACCCCCCTACGAACACGTACAGTCCTATAGAAAAGCAGCCTAAGAGAAGCTATCTTAGGTTTGCAGTGACTGACGAACTCCTTGAAGCTAAGCCTGCTCATTCTTCCGGTAAGTGTATGTGGTATGATATGCATGGATTGTGGTCTTTTGTAGCAGAAGAAGGACTGGGGATTGAATAATTACCCTAGGGTGTACTTTGTGTTTCCCTTTTGCAGGTGCAGAAGAAGGAGGCGGGTGTTCCTTTTTAAGGCACGTTCTAAGGGTGGAAGGTTTGGTTACCTTTTTGATTTCCACCCTCTTTTCTGGGTCAGCAGCTTACTCATTTGTATTGTTCAGTGAGTGGCTGGTGAGTCGGGGAAGGGGTCTGGACTATTCCTCGTTCCTGCAGTGTGTGGGTTGGGCAGGAGTCCAACAATAGGGGTAGACTGCTTGAGAAGAGTCCCACCTTGGTATCTCAGTTTGCAGGAGGTTCATCCAATCATCCCGAAATACCAGAGCTAAGGGATCAGCATGATATCGTTACTAGACCAGGGGTAGCGGCCCATTTCCAAGAACAATGGGTTTTTACTCCATGGAAAAGGAGTGAAGTCTTGTCTCTTAAGACATAGTTACCTGATCCTAGGAAGAATCTGACTGCTTATTATAAAGAATTAACTGAAGCAGCCTCTTCAACAGTAATGACTCTTGCTGATATTGAAATGTTTTTTTGGTTTACTAGTTCCGGTTGATATTTGGATACAAGTACACCCACAGGATCATGTTGCGGAATTTGGTGGTACATGGGAACAAATTAAGATATGGGATCAGGAACGGAAGCTAGGTGATAAGCCTAGAGCGGAGATACTTGCTTTGCCTGGCTGTATCATTACATATATGCATTCCCTTATCCCACCGAGGAAGGTTGATTGGGACAAGTTATTGGCTTGCTGTCAGAAGAAAGATGAGTGTGTCTGATTTTTTCACTCGGTTTGACGGGGTGTTTTTCAGATTATAGTGGACAAGATTTGTCGAAAAAAGGTGGTGTGCGACTGTTTGTCAATAGATGTGTTTCCAATTTGCTTCCTGAGATTGCGACCCGATTGCAGGCTTCCAAGAGCATCTGGTCCACCTCTTCCCCTTCTGTTATTTTGAATATGGCGCAGTATTATGAGCGCAGGGAAAATGAGGTTAAGGAGAGGTCAGAGTAAAAGCACAAGGATTTGAAGACGAAAGTGTTGTAGCAGCAGACTTCGAGGGGGAATGGTAAAGGACGTGGTGGTTTGACCCGACAGCTTCCATGATCTAGCAGGCATACAAATACCACGCCTTTAGGGCCGAATCAGTGTGCGTATTGTAAAGAGGAGGGACACTGGCGTAGCTAGTGTCCGGTGCTTTTGCAGAAGGTGGCGGTCCCGAGAGGACTCGGTTCTCGTGGAAGAGGTCGTGGAGCTGGTGGACAGGACAGGGTTCAGAATGCTAAGGCCCCCAGGGTCGTTCTGATCAGAATTATTTTGATGACAGTAGGGCAGTATTATCATGAACATTATAATACAGATGAGTTGACAGGGATGTCTTACAGCTAGGACTGCCAGGGACAGAGTGTGGGACCACTTCTGATATCTGTAGATCAACGTGGTCCGTATGTTAGTGCAGATGTTCATGGTTTGGCTAAAGAGTTTTTGGTGGATACAGGTGCGACAAATAGTTCTATTTCTCATTCCTTGGTCCCTGGGGCGGTCCTGTCTGACCATAATAATGTTTCAGTCGGTTTTCCTGGTGTACCGGTTGTTAGCCCCATTTTAAAACCTCTTGCGTTGACTATTGGGCCTTTCACTGTAGATTTGCTGTTCTTGTTGACGTCTAATTGTGGAGAAAATTTGCTGGGTTTGGACCTGTTGAAAAAACTGTAAGCCACAGATTATTGCGGCAGGTGTTTACATGATGATGGGTCTGGATTTAATGCCTGGTGCGCAGTGTCTGTCCAAAAACGCACCTCTTCCTGCAGAGTATAAAGACGTGCCGACAACTCTTTGGGCGACAGGTGACACAGATGTGGGATTGTTACAGATACCGCCAGTTTCGATCCGAGGTAAAGACAATGCTATTGTACCTCGCATCCCTCAATATAAAATACGGCAGGCAGGTGAGCGAGCTTTACTGCAAATTGTGCAGGACTTGATTGAGAAAGAAGTGGTTGAGGAGATGACTGCTAATGTTTGTAGTAGCCCTATTCTTCCCATCCTCAAAAGGACACCTTCGGGCTCCTCTGATGATCATGCAGATGCTTATCGCTTTGTGATTGACTTGCGGGAAGTTAATAAAATAGTGATTTCCCAGTTTTCTGGTGGTCCCGGACATTACGACTCTTTTGACAATGATTCCTTCCTCTGGTACATACTTTTCTGTCATTGACTTGAAAAATGCATTCTTCAGTATTCCCATTCATCCTGACAGCAGGTATCTGTTTGGGGTTCACCCTAGCTGGTAGAAGCTTTAGATTCTGTTGCGCTCCTCAAGGCTATACAGAGAGTCTGAGTATCTATAGTCAGGCATTGAAAGGTCAGCTGGATTCCTTGTCGCTCCCCACAGGTAATGTATTGCTTCAGTATGTCAATGACTTGCTCATCACCTCGGATACAGAACAAAGTTGCAGAGACAGTATGGTTAAATTGTTGTTACATTTAGCTCAACATGGACATAAAGTATCCCTTTCCAAATTTCAGTATTGTCGAAAGAAGGTCACCTACTTAGGTCACCTACTGTTGAAGGAGGGTAGGAGATTGACCCCTGACTGCATCAGTACCATTGTTAAAATGCCCATTCCGCAATAGGTATCACTTCCTATTGTAGGCAGTGGATACCTGGTGTCAGCAGACCAACATGTCTGGGACTGCTTTTAAATAAAGCAGTCTTTTTTTTAAAATGCAGCCCGTTTTCCTAGAGGAAAACAGGATGCATTTGAAAAAGAAAAATGAAACTTTTCAGTATAATTTTCCAATTAACGACCAGATTCACACCTTACAGAAAGGCCAATCTTTTGTTGCTACCACATTCACCAACACCCTGGAACTAGAAATCAGTTTTTTTTAATTCATGAGAGACCCGTGGCTCAGAAATTATTTTGAGAACGTGGTACAACTCACAGATACCTATGAAGACACTTTACTGAAAGGGTTGAGACCATGGAGCAAGTTTTTAGCCCCGGTGGCGTGATCACAGCTAGAGTGAAGAGGTTTCTGATTCAAGACAATCCTAGATCACCGTCATTGTATATGCTTCCGAAGGTGCATAAGGATTTGTATCGACCACCATTTAGACCAATAGTCTCCACCAAGGGCAGTATCCACGAGCCGGTTGGCAAATTTTTAGATAAACATCTTCAAAGATTTGTCACCAACATCAACACTTACATTCGAGACACTACAGATTTTATCACGAACATCAGTTAACATTCCCCAGAGGAGGAGCTGTGGCTATGTACAGCTGATGTAAAAGCCCTTTATACTTAAATCCCACATGACTTGGGCACAGAAGCTATTGAACATGTGTTATTACGTTCTACGCTTGACACAGACCTTCAAGTGTTCATTATGGAATTGCTGCAGTTCACTCTATGCCAGAGTTATTTTAAATGGGATGATAAATGGTTCTTACAACTGTCTGGAACTTCGATGGGCAACTGTGCAGCCCCAGCATACGCTAATATCTTCATGCACCATTTCGAGGAACAGTACATCTTGAGCACAGCCATATGGCAAGCACATAAGAAGATTTTTTCCGATACATTGATGATATCTTCATCATATGGTTTGGTCCACACAATGTATTGCGACAAGCTCTTGAACAACTCATTCATATTGATGACCGAATTCAGTTCACTTTTGAAGTCCAACAAGATACCATAAACTTTTTAGACGTTCAGATTCAGAGGGTTAACGACAAATTGGTGACCAACATTTTCCAGAAAACCACGGACAGAAACAGCATTCTGCATTTATAGAGCTAGCTTAAAAAACAATCTACCTTACTCATAGTTGCTACGAGTTAAACGCATTTTATCGGATCCAACCCAATGTGTACAACAAACTGACGCCATGCTCACCAGGTTCAAAACACGCAGATATCCGGCTGGAATTCTTGAACATGCAAGATTAAGATGCGCCAACAGGGATAGAAAATACCTTTTGAAAGTCAAACCTAAAAAAGCACAAAACCGCATGGTGGTGGTATCTAAATATTTAACCATGAGTCAACATTACAGAAATATCATCATGAAACATTCGCCAATGTTAACACTGGAATCAGACTTTAAGGGATTATTCATGAACAAACCCATTTTTGCCTACACAAGAGGACACAACTTGAAAGAACTGTTGACCAAACCACCAGATAATGCATCTGCCACAGTATGCAAAGATTTACAACCCTGTCACAATTGTAGCAAACGTCACAACACCATACCGGGTTCCACCATGACTCACCCCATAAAAGGCACCAATATCAAGCTAAAGGTCAATGCTACATGCAACACGTCTAATGTGATTTATTTGGTTGAATGCCCATGTGATGTCGGTTATGTTGAAAAAACTGCAAGAAAAATCAGAACAAGCATTTTAGAACATAAAAGCAATATACGGACCAAAAATGTGAAATCCATAGTGGGCGCAAATTTTCTTGACGAAAAACATAACATCTCTCAATTGAAATTCATGGTCTTGGAAGTAGTGGACATAGGAGAAGGTGTTGACAATAACAACAGACAATTACAGAGAGAGAATCATTGGATCAGTTTCATGAACACAATGCAACTGAATGGATTGAATGATCGGATGGAATTTTTATGTTACTTATGAGCTGTAAATGTTCTTGCCTTTACTTGTTCTTAACAACCTTGTTTTTCAGGTTATACAACAACTAGTTGTATTAGATATTTAATTTTTATAATTCCCATACTATGTTTTTGTTCTATTGGATACCCTTGTACTTGTTTTATTTTTATTTTTATTAGTCGCTCTACACACACTGGAGTTCTCTGCTCCTCGTACCTCTTTTGTTATACACATTGTTTTCTCACCAGCTATTGCTCTCCACTTTAAAATGGCACTCGCTTGAGTTAGCCCATTCACCCTGTCCTAGCATTTTTTTTGCCACATGACCTATCAGCGTATTTTACGCTTGTTCACCTTCCTGTCATATGAGCTCTTAGTGTACCTCACGCCGGCTTCCACACATCACCAATATCCGATCCAGTAGATTGGTCTTCAACCGTTTGAAGCTGTGTGTTTTATGCCAGTGTAAGTACTCCTTAGCAAGTTCATTCTCGCTCATTCATGCTTTTCGGTTTCTCCGTCAGAGTAATATTGATTACCTGTTGGTTGCTGTCCTCGTAGGGGTACAACTGACATTTACAAGCCACCAGCTACGATTCCGTAAGATTTCAGGACTTGTAAGCATGTTTTAGCCTTACGCTTAGATTTACTCGCTTTACTAGCTTGCTTCCGTACTGACACCTTTTTTATGATACTTTTCACCCCTTGTTAGTTCTACACTTGTTAATGCCTGTGTTATATATATTTTTTGTTGCACTGTCGTTTTTCCTCACGAGTACATGTGGGTGCATTTAAACACACGTCGTTCACATTTTAGTTTTCATCGTCCTAGCCGACACGGTTAAGGTTTCATTTTACTTCACGCATGTGGGTATAAGGTTTTTTAACACCTTCATGACACTTATTGACACCCATACGGGGGTTGTCCTGTTTGTAAGCGCTATCTTTTTGGTTTGTTCCACAGACGTTTCCCCTGACGAAGGGCACTGCATTGCCCGAATTGCATCGAGATTGGTGTATAATAACGTTTAAATTTGAATAGATTCATTTACCCACTACAAAAGTTATTGAAGATGTTTAAACTTTATGGATTGATGTGAATAAACGTTAACATACAACCGTTCTCACCAGCAGGATTACTCCTGTTTCCAATTTTCATCCACTAGGTGAGGCAGACAGCTGTGCACAGGGGGACATCTCCTAATCAGGGGATGCAACTTTGTTGTTTGTTACAGTTTACACTTTGAGGATTAGAAAGTGAATCCCCAGTAGCACGCTATATTGGTACAACCTTCTCAACACGTTGATAGGGCGTGTCTCAACCTTTTTGTTAATTTTTCAAAGGGCACCAGGGACCACTGCCTGCTCTTAAAAATATTTTCACACATACTCACAAAGGGAAATGCGGTCCTCTTGGAACCCTTCCTGTTTCCAAGTGGTTTACCACCTACTTGAAGTAGGTGGTAAACTGCGAGTGTTTTGAGGCCGCAAATGCAGTCGCAAAACAATTGTTCATGGCATGGTGACTCGTTATTAGGAAGGGACGCCCCTTCCTAATAGCAGGAGTTGCAATTGCTATTTTGGAGTCAGTGGCTCGCAAAATAGCATTTGTACATGCC
The DNA here is from genome assembly GCF_964261635.1 of Lissotriton helveticus. NCBI lineage: Eukaryota > Metazoa > Chordata > Amphibia > Caudata > Salamandridae > Lissotriton > Lissotriton helveticus. The sequence continues at coordinate 1,399,674,646 of NC_136059.1, read as the reverse complement.
TACATGCCATTACCCTCTTTTGCGGTCGCAAACGGGAGGATCTCCCATATGCGGCTGCTCCAAAAAGTGTTGTACATCTGGCCCTTATAGTGAAGTGAAACAAAAATGTAGAATTGATGTGAAGAAGTGGAGTTATAGAAAGTGAAGGATAGCTGTAGGGTAACCACGTTCTTCCAGGTCAATTCCAGCACTGTTTCCAGTCCTGGACATTTGTGTGATAGCCTAATGCACTCCAGCTGTAGTCTTGTTTTGCTTCCATAGAAATAATTAACTAACACACCTGAAATCAATTATTTGTACATGAAACATTCAGGGCTATAGAGAGTGTTCATAATGTCTTGAAGAGAGGTAGTTACCTTACAAATAACTAGGGATTAAAGGAGACTCTGAAATAGGTAAATGATAGCACTGAAGAAAAGCAATATTTGTTAGATGAAGGAAAAAAAAATGTAAGTACTTTTCAAATAGGAGTATTTTCTGTTTTTTTCCTGAAGACCCACAAGGACTGAGCACATATGCTTTTGACTGGTAAGGCATTCTGTATAGCAGGTGCTGTCCTCAACAAGGTTTGAGTTGCAGCTTTCTGTGTTATTGAATTGATTTCAACTGCACACAAGTAAAATGTAATATGGTGCTGACCTAATAGTCGGATCAGTAGACTCAAGTTAATATTGAACATAAAGGATGCCATTGAGGATCCAAAATGCACTATGCATGACTTCTATAGTCAAGGAACATTTTGTTGATGCCTATTTTACAAAAATTATTGTAATGTTTTAAGGAGAGTGCTGGTGATCCCAGACAAATTTTCACGATGTTCCAGCATCACGGCATAATCCATCATGGCGTATGCTGCTAATAGGTTGAGAAGGATCAGGTTTTCCACTTGTCTTACATCAAGGAAGGTGATCAGTTGTTCTCTTTAGACTGCAATTGCAGTCTCCGTTCTTCTACGAAGCAAGCAAACTGACTGTTTTGGAGAATGTTATTTGTTTCAAAAAACTCTTGCGGTAGGTGGTATTAACACAGAATAAATCTCAGCCATTAGACACATTTAACTTAAATGAATTGTAAGATGATTTTGTTATATTACAAGGTGCTGTGCATATGTGCTGTGCATATCTTATTATTAACACAGGGCAAATAAATATTTTTTTCCAGATATTTAAACAGTTGATTATCTTCAGTTTAGTTTAGGACTTCATGTATTTATCTGGTATGCGAAACATGATAGGTAGTTTGCTGTAAAGCATCTGGTTCAAGATTAATAGACTAACTGTTGATGACATTTCTAAGTTGTTAGTCTTGAGGTGGAACACTTATTTTTGGCAACATATTATTATTTTCTACTGACTTTCTATGTATGCATATAATTTTTGAGGAGATAGACGCAAGGTATATAAACAAGTGATTGATGGTTGTACTGCATATTTTAGAACCAGATATATAGAGGATTCAAAGTTGCACAGGAAAACAGACACGGCAAGTCTCATCTTTTGCAATATATGCAGCACCTTCCCTGGTATCTGCTACCATAAAACTAACATGGGCTCGGAAAGCATGTTTTTTTTATGGAACATTGACAGAGAGGTTACCCAACGAGATGACTACATTTAGTGCTTTTAACAATAAATACAACAAATACTTGAGTCAAAAGTCAATTCTGCAAAACAAAACATAAACCTTTGCACCTATTCATTTACTTTTACATTTTTAACGCACTTATCAATTTATAAAAAGCACTTTAATTCAATGTGCTAGTAGAAAACTACATCGTGATTCTGAGCTAGACACCAGGGACAACAAGGTAAGATAAACAATAATGCCAATGGAAGTAAATGTCCTATAAGAAGTTTTCTTTAAATATAAACAATGAAGTTGGTAATTGAATAACAAAAGGTAACTCATTTGAAAGCCAACGGCCAAGTAAAGTAAAAGACCTAAACTGATGTTTAAGGCCAGTGACCATTCCACCACAATTTATTTTTCTAATTAACTAGGTGTTCATTATTTTAGTTTAATTTGATGAGGCTATTAAAATATGAGACTGCAATTGGATACTGGGGATTCAGCAAGAATCTGATGCGTCTGATTAGATATATAAGAAAAGCAACCAAAAGTTATAGGATATTTTCTGTACAAATATGGAAGAAAAGTTCAGAATTAAGCTACTGTATGCGGAGCAGATTTCTGACGTGTTCTGGATTCCAGTGGTGGCTCCTCCGCAATGGCAGAGGAGTGTCACCCCACTGCCTGGCGCAGAGCTAGCAAACAAAAAATAAAACGATGCTCTAGCATCGTTTTATTTTTCCTCTGCCAGCTCGTGCATTGAAATTGTCAGGGTAGAGGAGTGATCATGAATGTTTGGCCGGCCATCTCAGGCTGACCAAAACACACATGTGCACTTAGGTTTCATTCAGCAGCTGGGCTGAAGAAACACCCACAGACTCCCTGGTCTGAACAAGGCGTCTTTTCAGCTTGACCCCAACAAAGATTAGCAGTGAGTCAAGTTCAACTATGTATCCAACAAAAATAAATAAAAGGAATGGGACAAGCTAGCAATGTAAATGAGTTCCCATCAGTCCTCTATCGAGACCGCCCTTCATCATCTGGGATCTCTCATTCCTTTCAAGGTAGAAAACCACATGAGACCGGCAGATTTAATAACCAGGTCACGGGTATCTCAAGGGAAGGTAACTCAGATGTGAGCTAGGTGTGCCTAGTGAGGAACTGAATAGCAGTGCTAGAAAGTGAAGGTGAATAAGTGAATGTAGAGAAAAGGCTCTAAAATTAGGTAGTGATGGGGGGAAACAAATCTTAATATACACCCACACACTCCCAAATCAATAAAAACAGTGCAAGTAGTAGTGTAACAAATAACTACTACCAGAGAATATTAGGTCGACATGTTTCTGCAGTCACTGGAGCCTATGGGTCTCCCGCTGCTTCCTCAGGACCATTAGTGCTACTGCTATATGTTAAAAAAGGTAAATGGTGTCACCTGGTATGAGAAAATGTATTTGTCCTCCCAACCATTTGTTGGGAAGGAACAGCCCCACCTCACCTGGCACCAGCTCAGGTAGTGGGTGCACCGCACTCTCCGTCGGTACACCGGTCGTCCCTCTGAAGCTGATCCGTGGGTCTTTTCAGCTTGCTCAGACGATTTCCTGTGCTACAGCACAGGGATTGGTCAGGAGTCTGTCCTAGGGGCTGCTGGGACCTAGGAGGTGGCCAGCAGGAGCAAAGCGATGTGGGAGGCTGCCGGCGGCGTCGGGTAACATTTTAAAACTATTATTACCCCTCTTGCCACCTTGCTCGCTCTCCGTCCCCGCGCCCCCCCCCACCGTTTGTTAATTGGGGCCGCCACTGCTGGATTCATGCAAAGCCTTCGGATTACTGCCTGAAATATATGGCTGTTATTGTGTTTTGCTACTCACATGCAACATTTAGGCAAAAGAATTTCCACCAGTTACATTTGTTCATTTTTATTTCCACAGAGAAAATACGTTCTTCAGTGGAGGAGAATCTTCTTTAGGCCCCAATTAAATATTGAGATGTTCCACTCCATCCCCCTATCCTCCGAAAAAGCTCTAAACACACACTTACCTTTGAAAGGAGTGCATTTGTGGGTGTTTCTAGTATCGGAAGCGTTCCTGCAAGGGGCATACAATTACCCATAAACCTACACCCTTGAGGGTCTTTACCTACTTTTACAGGTAGGAGCACACTGAATTGCTTACATCTCCAGCCCTAAGCCTATGTTTGCAATTGCGGAAATTTCACTATGCAAGAGGGATTTCCTTAATCTCAAATGCCCTTTGAAAAACTCTGCCAATGCCAGTTCTGTGAATCAGGATTTGGAAATGACCGTTGCAAATGGATTTGTATCCACTCCAAAACAGGTGCGCAAATATGTTTTATCATCTGGTTGATAGAAAACATCATGGACGTACGGCAGACCCTAGACAATATTGCAGTTAATATCATGCAAACTTATTTTGTGTGCTTAATTTGCAATTATTAGACACAGTACCAAACAATATTACAGTGACACATTTCTCAGCACAGCACAAATGCAGTGAAATGGTATAAACCTGCGTGTGTGCTGGCATCAAATATTAAAAAGCCTAAGTAGACTTTCACTTCAGTATTTAGGGGCAAATTTACAAGCCCCTGTTGCCTCGAAAACATGACTTTTAACGATGTTCCTGTGGTGTTAGGCGCTTCGCCCTATTTAGAAAGGGGCGTTAAGCCACTGAACGTGGCTTAATGCTGCCTTGTAAATAAGTCACCCTTTAAGCTTTACTTAGTGTTAAAGGGGTTGGCAATGGGTGTTGCGGTGGGCGTTCCGCCGCAACACCCATTGATTTTGTCGCTTCCCCCTATTTACAAGGGTGGAGTAAACAGGAGGCAGCAACAAAATTAAGATCAGGGGAAACCTGGTCTTAACATGGCGAAACGAGGAGAAATGCTTTATTTCTCCTCTGTTTTGCTGTTTCTTTGTGTGCTGTATTTTACAGCACACATAGAAACAGCAAATTGCCCTAAATTATTGTTTATGTGCCGGAATGCTCCTAGGATGTAACTTATTTCAAAATGATAATTAATACGCATAGGTGTCTGTAGAGGTTATACAGGACAATCTATAAACATGGCGTAGTGAAATGAAAAAGTATTCTCTGATAAGTACAGTGATACATAATGTTGATAACACAGTGTAACCAAACAAACTGACTATTTGCAATGTTTTAGTACATTAGTTTACATTTATTGTGACTTATTTTGTCGCATAATTTCGTACAAAAACGTTTTCAAACCCTTTTTTTGTTAGTATGGGAATTCGTCGTCACACAGTTTTCAATACATTTTTCTTAATTCCACAGTGTGTTCCCTATTCACTATGAATGTTGTAAAAGAAAATTTTCCAGGTATATTTAACATGTTGGTCAAAGTAACAGCATTTGTAGTAAAAACGCGCCCAGAAATCAGTACTTTCTGTATTATAGTCAGTATTTTGCCATGCTGATTTTGGAGGGTATGCTGAAACTCATTGCAATTCATGACAGAAGTCCTAAGAAAAATAGTGAGGGACAAATTAGTACATGTAATATCACAATTACGTCACAGGAAGTGCCCTTACAATACGTTGTGTCATGCCCTTTGCATTTTCCCCACATATAAAGTGGAAAGGGCTTAGTTTACAATAACTCCTTAATAGAATCATGCAAAAACGAGAAAGGAAGATTTTGGTTATTTTTGGTAGCTCTGCCTTTTATAAATGAAATATATATTTTCCACATTTCAGTATGAAATTGTGCTCAGCAAGCGGCCTGAACAGCCGCGAACGAGACAAAGCACACGCTGGCAGGTCCTAAGGCAAAGACAAGAACAAGGCTCATCAGAGAGCCAAGCTCAACTGGGTCACGTTCCTAAGGGGGGCAGACATCATCACAGCGAAACACTCACCGAAAACTCACAGGCAGTCGAACATGTGGGGACCCCTAGACCTCTACCTAACATCGCACAAACCCCCATAGGCGCAGAATCTAGACAACAATAGAGATAGCTCACTCCGTGGACCCGCGCACTTACAAAAGCGAACCATTGTGCAAGGCTCCTCCACCCTTTTTCACTTTCTCACTCTCAACCTTTATTCTTCTCAATCCTCTCTATCGTCCGGGACGAGGAAAGGAACATCAACGAAGCATCGCGAAGGGGCGGCAGAAGACAACGACAAACTGAACTTGGACAATGGAACTATCGCAAAGACATGGAAGGCCGATGGCCAACTTCCCCCCCCCCCCGGCGCCTTCTCTTTCTCTCCTTTTTCCTCTCTCCCTTCCCTTTTCCTCTACTCATGTATATCCCATGCTCCATGTAAATATATTTTTTTTTTATACAATAAAAAATTACAGAAATAAAAAAAAAGAAATTGTGCTCAGAAATTGCTGATAGGGTCACTGTTTTTCAACAAACATTTGAATTTCGAGATCATATTTTAAACTGCATTTAGAGAGTAAACAAAACGTGCTTATTGTATTTTTTTAAACTGTCAAACTTGATATTCATGCATGTTTACTTTCTGCTGGTTTTCTTTGTCCATCTTTAGAGCACAAAAGCATTACAGTTCCTTAGGCCAGTGTTCACAAACTATGGGTTAGGACCCCCTAGTGGGTGATTTTTGCTGGGCTCTGAAAGTCCAAGCAATAAATAAAGGTGCCTTTAAATTCTGTGTTTACCTTGCCACTTTTGCTGCACTTGAATGACAGAGGTCAAACGTCAATGTCTCCTGATAAATTGCTGCTCATTTTAGGTCAAGCTTCAATTGACCTGTTATATCTCTTCTGTGGGGTTTGCCATTGGTTACTATTTGTGGCATTTACAAATGCTGGCTTGTTACTGATGCATTTGTGTAAATGCCCCTCCTTTGTGTGCTTAGCTCAGTCCCTGGAAATTTCACTCAGAGAAGGTTTTGATTGGCCATCACACTGTTCAGCATGTGATGGTCCCTCCTCCTTGTTTTTGTTTTTCATTCCTCAGCTTGTTTCATTTTGCTAGTGGCTCCTGGCGGTTTCACATTGCTTGATTGTAACTTGTTCTTAGCGCAGCAAATCTTTCAAACATCCCGAGTAATGCTGCAGTAAAACAAAATATGGCCAGGTGACAGCTGAATATACCTTTTTTTTCAGTGGTTATCTCCTTTGGGACAAACACAGGGGGCGTAAGGATTGCGTCAGAGGATCAGTGCAAAGATAGAGGGGAGAGCAGCCGAATATTGAGCAGGCCACTGGCAGAAAGATGCTGTTTGCTGTCCATGGATGAGTATTCTCAAGAAGACGATCTGTGGACAGTATCTAGATGTTGTCTATTTGTGTAGCGCTTTGTGCTACTGAGTGGGGGCCTAAAAGCACTCAGGGGGAAAGGAGAGATGCAAAAAGAGATAAGATAGCGAGAGGGGGTTAGTGGAAGGAGATATGCAGGGCTCGAGTCGGGGTACCACGCGGGTGGACGGCATCCCCCCACTTATTTTACCGGGGGCAGTGGGGGGGACGCCGTCCCCCCTGCCAAACAGCTGGAGAGAGAAAGAAATGCTTTTTAGTTCTTAATTAAAGAAGACGATTTCCCAGGAAACCACTTTACTCGTCTACTCGCTCCACTTGACTGTTCGGATGCCCTCTTTGAACATATTTAGCAGGACATAGGCAGGTTGCAGAGGCGCCGCGAGGGAGGCTCAAACGAGCCAATCCGAAGCAAATATTTTTCTGAACTCGAAGGGGGAAAAGAGAGTGTTAGAGTGAAGGGAGCTGTTTGTAAACAGACACTGACGCGCTGATGACACACTCGGCTCGGATAGCCGTGGCTTATCAGGGTTCATTGGCTGCGACAGTAGTATTTATAATGAGCGGGCAATTTCCTGTAAATCAATGTACCTTACTCCAGGCGGTGGTTGTTCAACAACAAACCCCGGCCCTAGGAATAAAGGACAGTCTAATTATTTTTTATGTTTGTATTTGTGAGCACATGGTTTAAAGTTTTAATTGAATTTCAACACGCTGCTCGATTTGCAGGAGATACAGAGTACATCCTACGTGTGTGGTGGAAGTAACATATCCGGAAGTGTCAATCAACATTGTGTGTTTGCTTTGAACTCCTCCTTGACGTACCATTTGGATTCAGGGCTGTTTGATGTAACCTGGATTTGTGGCACTAATGGGCACTTTTTCCTGAATAAAAAATCCAAACCTGATGGGGCAAGCCACCTTTCATGACGTCACTTCCGGTCATGACGTCACTTCCGGTGACAGCGTCCCCCCACTTATTTTTTTACGACTTGTGCCCTGGAGATATGCCCCCAAAACACAACCATTTCACTGAACCCAGCAGTGCAAATCCCTCTTTCATTATGAAGTTCTTTTGAAACAGGACGGTCTTCATTACTTCACCGAAGGGCTGGCACTACTTTAAGGCAACTGTAATTTGCCCTGACTCCCAAAAGGGCCATAAAAGGTTGCAGATTACAGTAAATTACTTTAAAATGGCCTCGTTTCTGGAGAGTGGGAACTCGCAAAAGGCTAAATATAATTTCGCCAGTATCTCAGAACATCCCTGAAGCAGAGCCGATGGCCATTGTTTTTGTTTATGTATTAAACAAAACAGGGTTCAAGTCCTGGCCACCACTGTACAAGCTGTGTGTGGGCAATACACTTGTACCTGCCTATAACTCAATTGTCATTTCAACAAAGAAATTTCGAGTTTCCAAAAGTTACAGGCAAAAGCATGGTCGTCCGCAGGGGAGGGCAAGGAGGGGCGCTTGCCCCCCCAGAGCGCCCCTCCTTACCCCCCCCCCCGTGGACGCCCATGCTTTTATGGACGCCTTTTGTCTGTAATTCTGGGTCCCGCAGGGAGCAGGGCTGTTCCCTGTGAGAGGCCTCAACTCCATGATGGGGCGCCTCGCACTCCTCCTCGCAGCCCCTCCCACCCATTGTCATTCTGTCTGATGCATAAACTCAGACGCATGCACACACGTGCCCACACAGGCATGCATGCACGCATTCACACATGTGCACACACACGTGTAACCGGACACACCCATGCACAGGTGCATACACTCAGACACCTGCACACATGTGCTCACATGCACACACATACATGCATGCACACATTCACACACGTGTACACACACTCTCACAAACACATACGCACACACGCACAAACACGCACACACACATATGTCACATTTATAAAGGAGCATTTCCAAACAAACTATTGGGTTTGCCAATGCTCACTTGTTTTCGCTAAACAGGTTAGCTGCTCCCTTCAGGAACTAAAATGCAGAAGTAAAATCTTTAACTCTCCATAAAGCTGCCACTCCGGGATCAGCTTGTACAATAAATGCACGGAACCCCCAGGATTGCGTGTGCCAATGAGTGGGAGTTATTACTAAAACAACATTAGTATTTATATGGATTGAAGAGAGTGACCCTAAGTTAAAAAGATGCTGTTACACACATGTACATAGAACAGCTGTATTAGTACTCACGTGTGAGGGTGTGCTGTTGTTGCAGGTTACATGTGGACTCTCCTGAGGGAGTCTTCTGGTCACAGAGGGAGGCAGAGAGGTATCCAAGAAACCTAGCCTCAGAGGGAGGCAGAGAGGAATCAAAGAAACCTAGCCTCAGAGGGAGGCAGAGAGGTACCCTATGACCCTAGCCTCACAGGGAGGAAGAGAGGTACCCTATGACCCTAGCCTCACAGGGAGGAAGAGAGGTACCCTATGACCCTAGCCTCACAGGGAGGAAGAGAGGTACCCTATGACCCTAGCCTCACAGGGAGGCAGAGAGGTACCCTATGACCCTAGCCTCACAGGGAGGAAGAGAGGTACCCTATGACCCTAGCCTCACAGGGAGGCAGAGAGGTACCCTATGACCCTAGCCTCACAGGGTGGAAGAGAGGTACCCCATGACCCTAGCCACACAGGGACGAAGAGAGGTACCCTATGACCCTAGCCTCACAGGGAGGAAGAGGGGTACCCTATGACCCTAGCCTTACAGGGAGGAAGAGAGGTACCCCATGACCCTAGCCTCACAGGGAGGAAGAGAGGTATTCAAGGAACCTAGCCTCAGGGGGAGGCAGCAGTAAGGTGCCCCAGGACCCCAGCCTCAGAGGGAGGCAGAGAGGTACCCTATGACCCTAGCCTCACAGGGAGGCAGAGAGGTACCCTATGACCCTAGCCTCACAGGGAGGCAGAGAGGTACCATATGACCCTAGCCACACAGGGAGGAAGAGAGGTACCCCATGACCCTAGCCTCACAGGGAGGAAGAGAGGTATTCAAGGAACCTAGCCTCAGGTTGAGGCAGCAGTAAGGTGCCCCAGGACCCCAGCCTCAGAGGGAGGCAGAGAGGTACCCTATGACCCTAGCCTCAGAGGGAGGCAGAGAGGTACCCTATAACCCTATCCTCAGAAGGTGGTAGAGAGGTGCCCTATGGCCCTAGCCACAGAGGGTGCCAGGGGGTAATTTTAGGGTTCCAGGCGGGTATGGGTGTTGGTGTGCAAGGGGGTAATTTTAGGGTTCAGTGTGGGTATGGGGTTTGGGGTACCAGGTGGGTAATTTTAGGGTTCAGGGCAGGTATGGGTTTTAAGGGGCCAGGGGGTAATTTTAGGGTTCAGGGCGGCTATGAGTTGGGGGGGGGCAGGAGTACTTTTAGGGTTCAGGGTGGGTATAGGTTTTGGGGAACAAGGGGGGGTAATTTTAGGGTTCATGGTGGGTATGGGTTTTGGGGTACCAGGGGGTAATTTTAGGGTTCCGGGTGGGTGTGGGTTTTGGAGTGCCAGGGGGTAATTTTAGGGTTCCAGGCGGGTATGGGTATGGTGTGCCAGGGAGTAATTTTAGGGTTCAGTGTGGGTATGGGTTTTGGGGTACCAGGGGAGTAATTTTAGGGTTCAGGGTGGGTATGGGTTTTAACGGGCCAGGGGGGGGTATTTTTAGGGATCCGGGCAGGTATGAGTTTTGGGGGGGCAGGGGTAATTTTAGGTTTCAGGGTGGGTATGGGTTTTGGGGTGCCAGGGGGATAATTTTAAGGTTCATGGTGGGTATGGGGTTTGGGGTGCAAGGGGGGGGGAAATTTTAGGGTTCAGGGTGATTATGGGTTTTGGGGTGCCAGGGGGACAATTTTAGGGGCCATGGCAGGTCTGGGTTATGGGTTTTGGGGTGCCAGGGGGCTAATTTTAGGTATCAGGGAATGTATGAGTTTTAAGGGGCCAGGGGGGTAATTTTAGGGTTCACGTGTGCTCTAATTGTTGTCCAGTTTCAAATGCAGAATTCACCATTTTTTGGCAACTTGGCATGAACATTACCCGATCCTGATTGTCTTCCATTTTAGCCCTGCCCCTATTGATTAAATTAGCCACGCCCCTTCATTTGCCAGGTTATCCCCCCCCCCCCCCCTGGAAAAATGTATGCGAACGCCCATGGGTGAAAGTGGTCTGACAATTTGGACACAAGTGTGACAGTTTTTTTGTGCGGAACCATCTGGCTCTTCAGGCATTACTCAAGCTTTGGCTATCGGAAGCAGTCGGTAGCGGGAAAGCAAAATTGCCCTACACATCTGTCTGGAGCTTTGTACAGAAGGTTATCCAGTAGAGACAGCTGAGTAAGTAAATACCAAGCGATGTGATGCCAGTTCTGACATTATATGAAGATAGATCATTTTTGCTGAGGCTCTAATTGCTGTCAGGACAGCTCGGTGGGTTAATTGCGCTGCTGCGTAGATTGGTATGAAACCCGAGGTCGGATATCCGAATTTTTTTTTTTTAAATTTGTTTTTATTGCAGAATTATAAACAAGACCTCGGGGTAGGTCAACCATTACAACCATGACACTTCAAAGCATAGGAAAGGCAATAAAGTCGTACACAGCCATTCAGCCCACATCCCGGAGGCCGGGCGGCGCGTCAGTTTGTCCCTGCAAAGAAAATGTCGCAGCGGCCATCTCCCGGTGGCATATGGTTAACAACACTTTTCGGTATCTGCTTTTTTATACCCATAAAACTCCCTCCCCCCAACTGCTGCTGATGTGGGTGTAATCGTGTGGTCTGATTGAATAATACGCCACTTGTCGGGTGTTGCATTTGTGCCTTCAAGCCCCATGGAAACCCTGCCTTCAAGTGTACCTATTCGCCGTCGTCCCCCACCATGTAGTCATGTAACGCTTGCACTATCGATTCCCAAGCCCTCGCCATCTCCAAGCTCTTATCATTGTCAGTTCTGGCAGCCTGTCGCATTCTAATCACGCTTTCGCACCTGGACCATTTCAACAACTCATTCATCCACCTCCTCACCGACGGGCCCTCCTTCGATTTCCAGTGCCAGGTAATCTCTCTCTGAGCCAAGATGAGCCCTAGATCTATAAATTGACTCGTGATTTTTGTCTTCGTCGTGTGAGGGAACCAAAGCAGCAGGCATGCCGCCATATCAAACTCCACCTCCCTGTCAGTGACCGCGTTCAAAAGTAATCCCACTGCAGGCCAGTACGCCCCTAATTTTTGGCAGTCCCATAACAAGTGGTCCAGCTCAACTTCTGGTGCCAAGCACCTTGGGCACACTGCATCCTGCACCCCAAAATGTCGTTTGATTCTCCCCGGGGTCAGGTAGGCCCTATGAAGTATGAAAAAGTGCACCAGCTGGAAGCGGGCATTTCTAACACCCTTCCACGTCCGTTTCAAAACATGACCCCAGACTGTGTCCGGTATCGGCTTACCTATGCTGTCTTCCCATTTCGTCTTCAGTGCAAGTAGCGGCTCTAGTCCTTCGTGTAACATTCTAGAGTGGAGGCAGGTCACCGCCTTAATAGTGCCCGCTGCCATCACCACATATTGGCAGGCCATAGTTGTGTCCGGTTCCACTAGTCCTCCCTTCCAATACTTCTGCATCGCCGCTACCACTGCCGCATGCAAGAGATAACTCCCAGCAGGGAGACCAAACTGCTCCTGCAACGTCCGAAAGGGGGCCAGCTTCCCATCCGTGTATAGGTCCCCCACCATCTGTAGACCCAACTCTTCCCATTCCGACAGCGGGGACCAATCGCCCCCGTGGGGCAGCGCTGTCAGCATCCCCAGTGGGATCTCCGGCGCATACGGTCGGGCTATCTTCGCTCTCTTCAAACTCCTGTGCCAGCACAACCGCAGGGTTTTTTCCTCCAAGGTGAGACCCCTCAGATCCAATTTCTGTTGCATGATTATGTATGACAAGACATGTCGCTAGATACCGGTCCCCCGATCATGGTCCGGGCCCCTAAATTCTCTGGCAATGTTTTGTGTTAATATCTGCAGCTGAGCCGCTAGGTAATATAATTCAAAATCGGGGACCGCCATCCCCCCCTCCAGTTTGGGCCTGAGCAGAGTAGTCAGTGCCACTCTACGTCTTCCGTGTCCCCAAAGGAAGCCAGTAATCATCGTCTTCAAGTCTTTGAAGATCCGCTGAGGGATCCATGGCGGCAGGGTACGGAAGTAATAGAGTAACCGCGGCAGAGCCACCATCTTCAACAATGCCACCCGGCCCAATACCGATAGAGGGAGGGAGGCCCAAAAGGACATACATCCCCTCAGTGCTCTTATGAAGCGCCCTATATTTCCTTCCAGCAAATTCTACGCCCCGTGGTAAACACAGACACCCAGATAGGTGAAACACGTGGACTCCCACACCACATCCACCTCGAGAGGGGGATACGGCGCGTCTGCCCGCAACGGGAAAACACAGGTTTTGTTCCAATTGACCTTAAGGCCAGACAGTCGGCCGAAGCTGGATAACATCGCAACAGCTGCTCTCAGAGCCTGGTCGGTATCCTCCAGGTACAGCAGCAGATCATCTGCATATAGTGAAATGTAATGCAAGTCCCCACGATGTCTAATCCCATTGTACAACGCACCCAAACTCGCCTGCGCTGCGAGTGGTTCCATCGCTAATGCGAACAGCAGGGGAGACAGCGAGCAACCCTGCCTCGTCCCTCTACGCACCGGGTAATCGGGAGACATGACTGGCCCCAGTCGTACCCTCGCAGTAGCAGAGGAGTAGAGAACTTTCGTCCATCGTCCAAACCCATCCCCAAGGCCGAATTTCACCAACACCTCATCTAAGTACTTCCACTCAAGACTATCAAAAGCTTTTTCAATGTCAACCGATAACACTGCTGGTTTTCGATCCGGGTCCACGGCGCCGTCTAATATGCAAACCAATCGGCGAACGTTCATGGATGTGTTCCTAGTAGGGATAAACCCTGCCTGGTCCCTGTGTACCAGCATGGTCATGTGCGGTAGTAATCTAGTGGCTAAAATACGGCTCAAGATCTTATAATCCGCCGTTAGCATTGATAAGGGCCTATACGACGTCACATCTGTGGCTTCCCTACCGGGTTTCAATAACGGGACTACTAGCGCTTCCCGCATCGTTTTAGGCAGATGCCCAAGTGTCAAGGCTTCCGAGTACACCACCAGTAACCTGGGTGCTAATAAATCAACATATTTCGAGTAAAATTCAATCGGTAATCCATCCACACCCGGCGTTTAATTTCTAGCCATCTGCTTAATGGCCACCCGGATCTCTGACAGTGTGATGGGGCCGCCTACGTCTTTCGCGGCCTCGCCATCCAGCACTGGGAGGGGCAGATGCTCCAGGAATTCGCCTATCTCAGAAACCTCTACCCCCAGCTGACTCTCATACAGCCCCGTGTAATACGACTGGAAGCGCGCCAGGACCGCTGTCTGCGAGTAGACTATGTCCCCTGCCTCCGTTCTAATGCTCATAATCGAGCAACCTCTATGCTCCGGATTGGCAAGCTTAGCAAGTAGCGTTCCCACCTTATCCCCCTCTCCATGAACCTTGGTGGCATATAGCTTGTAATCATAACATCTCAGCTGCTCTGTTTCAGTCGCTACCACTTCCTTTGCTTCTAGTAACTGCACCTGTAGATCCAGGCGCTCTGGTCTACTCCGCTCTAGGTCCCTCAACACACATTCCGCCTTCTCCAGATCAGCCAAGACCGACGTCCGTACATTCGAAAACCTGCCCATACATACGCCTCTCACTACTACCTTCATCGCATCCCATTCTGTCGATCTCGTGGCAGCCGATCCCTCATTCACATCAAAGTAGCGCTCGATGCCCTGCAGGACCGTGTCACTGAACACCGGGTCCTCTAGTGTATCAGGTCGCAGCCTCCATGTTGGGACCGCAGATCTCGCCTGTTGCCACTGCACTACCACTAGCAAGGGGTTATGATCTGAAATGGTCCTGGCTAGGTACTCCGTATGTGTTATCATGGCAGCCAGGAGGTCACTACAGAGGACGGCGTCTATTCTAACATGTAACGCATGTAACGCTGAGAAAAAAGAATAATCCCTAATATCAGAATGTTGCTCCCTCCATACATCTACAAGGCCCCATCTCTCCTGGCAATCTTTCCTGTGCGCCGCCAGCCTGCGCACCGGGGAGTCGGCCAATGGTGGATGCGACCTGTCAAGCGCCACATCAATGATCGAGTTGAAGTCCCCGCCCAGGATGATGGGGCCTGCCAGAAAGTATGCCAGCGAACCTGTTAGGCCATCGAAAAAACGGGCCTAGTCAGCATTGGGGGCGTATACGCTACATAAGACCACATCACGGCCATATAGCCTCCCCTCCACCACCACATATCGACCCTCCGGGTCCACTAGCTGGTTTGTTGCCTGGAACGGGACCCCCGCTCTCACCCATATCAACACCCCCCTGGCAAACGCTGAGTACGTGGTTCCAAACACCTGACCCCGCCACCTCCTCTGCAGCGCAGTGCATTCCTGCTGGGTTAAATACGTTTCTTGCAACAGCGCAATTTGGACACTTCGCCTCACCAAGTAGGCGTGCACCTTGTGTCGTCTCGACATCGTTCTCAGTCCACGGACATTCCATGTAAGGCATTTTAAATTAGGTAACGTCCCCATAGCAGCCATCTCCCAACCAGTTCGATTTCAACAATTCGGTACCCACATCATTGCCGTATGATCCCCCTATCAGAACACCCCAACAAACACCCCAACCCCCTCTCCCAAGGACAGGACCCAATAACACAACATCAGCCCCCATCCAAACCTGTAACACTGCACACATTTCACTAATCTGTGGTCGCCACCACAGAAAGCCTTAAGGGCAACAAGAGAGTGAGTCAGAGCCGACCCAGGGCAGGCAGGGCCCTCCGCCCCGCGCCCAAGATCCCATACTGCTGTCGCAGCACTATACCTGCCAACCGGCCAGTCATCAGGGCAAGTTGCTCCAACCGGGAAACGGTTACGAGTTTCACATTAAACGTCACTCATTGAATAGTCCATCTGCTGTCTGTGGGGTGACCGCCGGCCCCGGCGAGCTGTCAGCCTCCGAGACGTCACCTCCAGATTTCCCTCCTTCCTCCCCAGAGTCCGAGCCCATCGATGCCTTCTCGTGTTGTGATCCAGTAATAATCGCCGTTGCAGCCAATGCTCCCTTCCTGTCCGCTGCCATCTGGTCGTCCTGCATCGCCCTCTTGAGTCTATCACGTTTGCGGATGCGCTGTGATTTTCGCACCTGAACCGGTTTTTGCCTCCCCCTATCGTTTTTACTCTTGCGGTCCGTACCAGCACGGTATAACTCGAGCCACGACCACACTTCGTCCGGGGTCTGAAAGAATTGGGTCTTCCCATCCAGGATCACTCGTAGCTTGGCCGGAAAAAGCAGGGAGTATTGTATCCCCTCTTCCCTCAGTTCTTTTTTCACGTTCAGATAAGATGCCCTGCTCCTTTGGACCTCCTGAGTGTAGTCCGGGAAGACCGTGACCGAGCTATTGTCCACCTGAAAGGGGCCCGCTGAACGCGCCCTCTGTATTAGTAGATCCCGATCCTTGTAGTGCAATAGTCGTACCACCATCGGCCTCGGCGGACGGCCCTGCATGGGCGGGCGGGCCGGGACCCTGTGCGCCCGTTCCAGGGAGAAGAAGGGAGAGAGACCCTCCGGAGCCACGACCGTTCGAAACCAGTTCTCCATATAGGCCACTGCATCATCCCCTTCAACTTTTTCCGGCAGGCCCACCACCCGCACGTTGTTCCTCCTATTGCGGCTTTCGGAATCCTCCGCACGCTTCTCCAGTGTCGCCAATCGATCCAGGATATCGGTCAGTTTGTGTTCCACAGTCACTACCGCTGGCTTGAGCTCCTGGAGCAACAACTCGCTGTCCTTCACTCTATCAGTGAGTTTGGCATGGTCCGCCTTCAGGAGGCCCAGTCCCACCGCGACCTGCGATATATCCTGATGCAGAGACTCCTTGGTCGCGGTTATCGCCTCCAGTATACTGTCCAGTCGCATATTCAGTCTCTGTTCCTGTGCAGATGTGTCCGGGGCATTATGAGTTCCACTCACTGCGACCTGCCCGTCTGCCTGGTCGTTGCCCAGCTCCAGAGTCCGACCACCGCCACTGGCTGCCATCTTGGTCGCCTCGTGCGTCGTCGTAAATTCGCCTCCAGGGGAAGTTCCCGTGCCAAGTACCACCCGTCAGGTGAAGGCGACCCTCCTTGCCCTCTCGCCACTCAGTAGCCGCAGCGTTCTTTCCCAGTAGCGGTCTCTGCCTCCGAGGGCCTGTCCGTCATTAGCATTAGCGCGTAGGCCTCACCTCCCTGCTCAAAATGGCCGTTCACAGGTCCTCATTCCACCCAGCACGCCCGTAGGCCCCCCTTTGCTCAGTGGGACCTCCTGCGCAATCTGTCTCCGTCCCCAGCTGGGAATCACCGCCTCCTCAGCACAAAGTCAAGGGAGGGCCCAGTCGAGGCCCCCGGGGGAACCAACAGCGCGCACCCAGTGAAGCAGGCAGCTGCCGGTGAGAGCCGCACGCGTGGTCCGCCTATGGGCGCAGTTCTGTGGTGGTCGCACGCCCCAATGTCCAACTCCTCTCGAACCCAGCACCACTTCTCTCATGTGGCCATAAGTGTTGGTCGCCGGCCCCCTGCAGCGTCCGCCCGTCCACCCGCCACTTCCAGGTCTAAGCACCTCAACGCACGGTGATGACCGCTTCTGCCGAGCTGCAGCCTCAGGATTCGCGTTTCTTCTGGGTCCCCGTTCGGGTCAGTGCCGGGAGTTCGGGCCATCCACTCACGCAACCGCTCCTTCCCGTGTGGACCACCCCTCACTGGAGGACCGCTGCCCGATCGCCCCAGGGTCCCAGCTGTCGCAGAGCCAGGGAAGCAGCCGCCGAGCGGGACTCTCCACCCTCGGTCGCCATGTCGGGGGTTGGGGGATGGGCGCCACAGCCGCCGGGCTCCACAGTTGCTAAGAGCGCTTCCCACCACTGTCTCATCCGTGGCGCTCCGCTCCGCCTGGCCCCTGCACCTCTTTCCACCTCAGGCCGTAGCCCTCACCCCACTTCAGCTGCAGACCGCCTCGTCCCGCAGGGCTGCCTCCGTCGTTTTAGACCGCCGCCATCTTTTGTTCTGCAGTTCGGCTCCCTCTGAGTCCGGAACCAGACCGTTGCGCTATGCCGGCCTCTCGCTGGCCCGTAGTCGTGTTCCCCCGTTCCTCCGGTGCTTCGCGCCGAGTGTCTGCGCCTCAGTCAGCGCTTATGGCAGGATTTCCAGGAGAAGTTGCGGGATCTGGCACGGAGCTGCAGGCTCACGCCGCCATCCCGATCGGGGTCCAAGCCACGCCCCTCTGAGGTCGGATATCCGATATACTCACATGATTACCATTAAATATTTATTGTACATATAAGCGCAGGACATCAGTATATTCCAGATGGATGTGGCGCAAGACAAGGCGTTGTCATAAAATGAGATTTGCATGGAAGGCTCAGTAGTAACTCCCTGTGAACCTGTCCCAGTGGACACTATTGATGATACGATGACTCATGTTTGAAATGTTGATGCTATATTTGCAGTCTTCTCTGTTGAAACTGCTCGACTGCTTCTTGGAGCTACGTCGTTATATCAATTGCAAAAAAAAAACATTACCACGAAGGAGTCTGATAATTAACCCCAGGACTGTGGCCCTTTAGTATGGCTTGTTAAAGCGGCAAAATAATGTCAAGGCTCGTGACATCACTGCTTGTAAATGCATGAGACTTTCTTCTATTCCAAATTGACCCATTTTACCCAATTGTAGTATCAAGGGTAAATCACTTACCATCATTGGCTCCTCAGACCCCACATCTGACAGTTTTTTAGCTACACCTTGTTTAATGGTGCTCATTTTGTCAACCTCTGGATGATTAAAAGCTGAGCTGGTGCAGCTAGGATTTACTACTACAATAGGAGCCTCAGGGGGAATAACAGGACAGCCAGCCCCCCACTCAAAATGTATCAAGTCAATAAGTGGCTGTCCTTACTGCGATACACCAAGTACTCTTTAATCTTTAATGTAAAGTGATTTTTTTTAACCTTTTCAACCTCACCTACACTTGTTACCAATTCTATATGGTTATTTCGCTGCAGTGTATCTCAATTCAGCTTAAAAACTACCATCGACCATCCACCCATAAGCTGAAAAAGTGTGGGAAAGAGAAAAGGCACCTCACGGTTGCAACACCAAGGGTGGGTAGCTGACTGGTACTCGCCAGAAAACCCCACTTCTCATCATAGGTTACCTTTTCTGCAAAACAGAAAGAAGTGTGTGTGTAATATAAAGAAAACCTCAACCCAATGAAACCAAAAAATGAAAGAGAATCAAGATGTGATTCTACTTTCTCAAAAAGTGCCAAAATAGTGTTAATGAATCAGGACCCCGTGAGAATAAAAAAAAAAAATTCTCACTGAATTAAAAATTGGTAAAGCTTACTTGCTCCTAATGACTTTTATTCCGTGCTGTGAGCTTTCCAACGTTAAAAATGGCTCATATAGAACCATAATCATCGTTATTAGCCGACATGTTTCGTTGCTATAACAATTTTAAGCAACTTCTTCAGGGCTAAGGGTCCAGAATAGATTTTTATGGGAGGTTCACTTCAAACCTAAAGGTTGCTTCCAGATTGCGTACCTGCAACCTTCACTAGGGGTACCCGCGTCAGCTGATCGCGAGCCCACAGGGTGACTGCCGCCTGGTCTTGTCACCGCAGTTAGGATTTAAACATGAGCTCTGCAACCCCCCCCCACCTCCCCCCCCCCCCCCCATAAGGATGAAACAAGGAGGCGAGCTTTGTCTGGGTTCAAAATGGTGACCTGAATGTTACACACAGACGTCTTTTGCAGGCACATTAACCCACTGAGCAATCCCACCAGCTAATTTTGGTTCTTACAGCCCGCCACAGGCCCAGAACCAGTACTCACCATTTGAAGAGGAGGTTGGGCCAGTCTCTGATGACGGCCACCCAGATGAGCTTGATACTTACTGCCTCACAGAGGTGGAACCAGATGTGGATGAAACTCTTGTAAATACGAAACTGATTGCATTGCAAATGCTTGTTTAAACATGGGGATTGGTTCCTCCAAACTCCTCTCGCTTTGTGGTCAGACAAAGAAAAATAGTGAATTATGTGACAATCTATCTGGGGTATAGGGAGTGTGAAACGAAAGGCTTTAGGATGTAATTTTTTTTGTAACACCAAAATGTATATACTAGTAAATAAATTGTACACATTCAGCAGTTACGGAAGAAGAAATTAAGCACATTTTTTGTAATTCTGGAAACAAATCATGACTCCTACTTTTATTACTTTTATTAAGACACTTACGTGTATTTTAAAACTGTGCATTTTGATTTCTTACCTGCTGCCACTTTGCTCTTGACCCCGTTCCGCCGCGGCTGTGTGATGATCGAGCGGAGGGTCAGCTTCAGAGCAACACTCCTTGCACCACTTCCGGTCTGTCACTTCCTGTCTCCCGCAGGTTAGCGTGCTAGCTGCTATTTACATCTGGGGCTATATTTAGGGGTTGGCCCGTGCTTCCTGTGACGAGAGCGGCGATTTAGGCTGTTCCTGGCTCACAGAGCGCGAGCCTTCCCCGTGTTTGAAGCCATTTCATTTTTATCGTGTTTGTGTGATTTAAGACACTTATGTGTATTTTAAAACTGTGCATTTTGATTTCTTACCTGCTGCCACTTTGCTCTTGACCCCGTTCCGCCGCGACTGTGTGCCGATCGAGCGGAGGGTCAGCTTCAGAGCAACACTCCTTGCACCACTTCCGGTCTGCCACTTCCTGTCTCCGGCAGGTTAGCATGCTAGCTGTTTCCTCCTCCTGGGGTATTTTTATGGGGCCTTGGCGGAAGCGCAGCGGACGAGCGCAGCGGGCGCGCCGACTTTGCGCCGAAGTTGCGCCAAAGTTAAGCCCGTCCGCGCCCGTCCGCGGCCGATCGCGCCCAGCGCCCATAGCCCATGCCCTATCAATTACTTACTCTCGTAGGGATCTGTTATCCTTCCAGCACCCTGGACCTCTGAATGCTGGCGCAATGAGTGCGGCCATGAAATGCGGCATTTACATCTCGCCTGGCCTCATCCCAGCTACTCCTACCTTAGGTCCATGGCCTTGTCACAACACCCCCTTGATCACTGCACCCTCTACACCAGCTCAAGATATTTCAATTGCTAGATGGTGACAGAATCGATGTGCTACTTCTTTCCGAAACTTGGTTGACGGAAGATTCTGCCCCAGACATCTTGGCAGCCATCCCTTCTGGGTACTATATTTTACAATCAAACTGGGCCAGTGGGAGAGCTGGTGGAGGAGTTGCAGCTATTATTCACTCCCAGCATAAGTTTAATATTTTAGAAACGTCTTCCCTTCCCAACACTGACTGTCTTACATTTAAATGATCTTCCCCCAGGTTTTCTTTTGTTTGTATTTTGGTCTATCGACCCCCTGACTGTATGCCTCTTTTCTCTCATCAGTTTGGTGACTTGGTATCTGGTCTAGTTCTTAACTCCGCCAAAATTCTTATCGTTGGCGACTTTAATTACTGGCCCTCCGATTCCCGGGAGAGTAGCTCTTCTGTCGACTTTACTGACCTTTTAGTGAGTTTAAATTGTAGTCAGCATATCACGACTGCCACTCACTGTAAAGGTCACATTTTAGACCATGTCTGGACAGCTAACTTTGAGATATCCCCCCCCTCAGTGTATCCCTGTTCTTGGTCTGATCACTTTTTCATTTCTTTTTCTGTTAATCTCGCTTTGGTTGCCCGTCCGACCCCCATTTCCAATTAAACTGCCCGTAATTGGAAGCATGCCGACCTTACGGAGTTTCATACCATTCTGACTTCTACTGCCCCTGGGGAACAGAGCTTGCTGATTGACCAGGTTAGCTCCCTTGATCATTGGCTGACATCCGCAAGTAATACAGTAGCCCCACATAAAATCATTAAAAGTAAACATCCTCACGACGCTCAGCGCTGGTTTACTGACCAACTAAAATCTGACAAGCTGTCCCTTCGCCAAGCTGAGCGCCGCTGGCGGCGTAATTACGACTCTCAAGCCAAGTCTGAATATGTGGATCTACTGAAACAATATAAAAAATCTATCCTCTCAGCAAAATCCTCCTATTTCTCCCAAAAAATTATCGATTCCTCGTCCAAGTCCAAGGACATTTTTTCCATAGTCGAGGAGCTTACCCTGCCAGACCGTGTCACCGCACAACCCTTACCCTCTCAGGGCTTGTGCGATTCTCTGAACTCGTACTTTCTGGATAAAATTGTTACCATCAAAAAGAACATCTCTCCTTTTTCATCACCCATCCCCCCACCCCTACCTCCTATGAACCCCTGCCGACTAGAGGCTTTTCCTCCCATCTCTCGGATGGATTTTATCTCACTGTTACATTCTGTGAGTTCTGGATCTCCCAATGATCCCTGCCCTCAAATCCTTAGGGACATTTTTTTGGCTTGTCCTGACCCTCCGCTGTCATTACTCAATAAATCGCTTGCTACCAGCATGGTCCCTGAATCCTTTAAACAGGCGGTGGTTGTCCCCATTCTAAAAAAGCCAGGGGCCGATCCGTCTGTCATGAGTAATTTTCGACCTATTTCTCTCCTCCCCTATTTGGGGAAAATCCTGGAGGCCTATGTCACCCGTTGTCTCAGCTCATTCATCGAGAGCTCTTCCTTTTTGGAGAGTCATCAAGCTGCCTTTCGTCCAGCTCACTCCACCGAAACAGTCATCGTAGCGGTGATGGATGTGTTGAGACAGGGTGCCGATAAGAACATCGCCCAGGCCCTTGTCTTACTGGATCTGTCGGCTGCATTTGACACGGTCGATCATGCTATCTTGATCGACCGTGTCAACAATGCCGGCATCCAGGGTCTGGCTCTTGCCTGGATTAGATCTTTTCTCCATCAGCGCTCTCAGGCAGTTCACTTGTCTAACTTTTCTGCCCCCCTCACTCCCTTAGTTTGTGGTGTCCCTCAGGGTTCCGCTCTCTCCCCTCTTTTATTTAATCTCTACATGCAACCCCTTTTGGTTTCCCTCCGTCACACCCCTGTCATTTTACATTGTGTTTGAAAATACCGCTTTTAGAAAGTATAGAAAGTAGGTATTTTCTTGCCTAACCATCCAGTATAACTCTGCTAGGTTTGTGTATTCCATGTCTGGTTTGTGAGTGACAGGGGGCTGGAGAGGGCTTTGCCTCCAGCAGTCTGATGAGTCAGGGATGGGTTGAATAGGACCTGCATTGAATAGAGAGTAGGGGAAGGAGATTCCTTTCACTTGCCGGAGCCTACATAGAATAGAAAGTAAGGGGAGGAGATTTCCTTTCAGCTACCTGAGCCATGTCTGCTTTCAACAATGCTGTCTCCACCTCCTGCCAGGAAGCTGCACCAGGGAGGACAGAACTGGTTTTGACTAGGTACAGACACTCTTTGCCTTCAGAGAACAAAGGATTTAGTAGTATAAGTATTGGGGCCGGGAACTTTAGATCACTTCTGGGAATCAAGACGCACCTTTGCCAAGGAGAGAAACCAAGGAAGCTGAAGGAGGAGACTGTCCCTGTGCTGCGTGCTGGCCTGCAGTGGTTACTTCATGCCAAGGAAAGGAGAAAAGGAACTTTGTGTGTACTTTGTAATCTTGAGGAAGATCTCCAAGAGCTTGAAGCTGAGCTTGCCTCCTGTTCTGCTGTCTCAGGGACACAAAGACTTCACTACCAGCTCCCCTGAATTTCCTTGCTGGGAATTCTACCTGCAGAGACGTGCCTGCTGCTGATTTTGGGACCTCTAGAGACTGCATGTCGCTGGTAGCTGGAAGCAGGACGCAATGAGGAAGAAGCGCGTCGCCACCGCAGCTGTTGCCGTCGCATCACCGAAGAGCGTGCCGCCGCCGCAGCTGTTCACCCACGCATTGCAGAAGAAGCACGTTGCATCACCGGAGAAGCATGCCGCCACCACAGAGGTTGCCCTCGCATCACCGGAGAAGCGTTTCGCAGGGCCTGTCGCGGCTTAAGAGTTAATCGACTTCGCCTCACGACCGTCGGGCATGCACGCATCGCATCCAAAGTTTTTGCATCGCATCAAAGATGCCATTTTGTCGGCTTTGCACCGGATCATCACATCGTATCGAGGCGCCATCTTATCGCATCACAACCGGAACACAGTAAGAACAGCTGCTTTGCCTCCTCTTTGGTAAGGAACAGACGCATTGCCTTCCCTGCCCTGCAGTAAGGAACAGGTGCTCTGCCTCCCCCGATGCAAGGAACTGACGCATCGCCTTCCCTGCGACCCTTTTGTTTTTTTACCGTGACGCATCCAAGGTACTGTGAAAGTAAAGTGTTGCATTTACCATCTACATTGAACTAAGCTATTTCTACCATTTTAGAGTCATATTCTTGATATTGTATTGTGGATTTTTGTTGTTTGGTCTTGTGTTCAGTCTCGTAAAGATTACTTATTTTTCTGAACTGGTGGGGTGTCCATTTGTAGTATTCTCACTGTATTACTGTATGTGTTCACAAATGCTTTACACACTGCCTCTGAGATAAGCCTGTCTTCTCATGCCAAGCTGCCAAGGGTGTGAGCAGGGGTTATTTTAATACTGTATCCCCCTTTCCCTGACTAGAAGCAAGGGTCCCTATTTGGACAAAGGTGCAAACCATTGCCAACTAGAGACCCCCATTTCTAACAATAATATTACATTTTTGACTGGGGACCTCAAGATTGTAGTTAGTACCCATTGCGGATGACAAGTGTATGGAACTCATATGTTGATGGTTTCTGGTGCCTATATCACTAGACCTTTTTCCAATAATTTGTGGGATGCTGTGCAGTTCATCTGCTTTAATAATAAGTATAGTAAAATCAGGTTAACAACATTAAGGTTAGTACAGAAAAGTACGAAACAATCATGTACTCAATTTTCTGTACTCAATGCATCTTGTATTCATGTATTTTGTCATTAGAATCCTGAAAACACCGAAATCCACACTTCATCCATGCCAACCTCCAGGGCTACATCTGCTTCACTTATCTGTGTGGGCGATCCTTTGTTTTTGCTTAACGTGAATAGGCTTAAATTAGGAGGAGGGGCAAGCCAAATGGAAACTGAAGTAGTTAATAAAGAGATGGCTTCCCGGCAGTAAAAATTAATATCCTATGCTATTCGGGTTTAAGAGTGTTGCGTTTCAGCTGAAGGCAAAGAACATGTGTAACACCAGGCGGGGTAAAGATGACAGAAACAAAAAAAAGAGGGCAAACAATATGTGCCGTCTCATAAACAAACACATAACCATTGGCATAGCCAATAGGTCTCGTTTTTGGAAATGGATGTCAGCCAAGATGTACAGCATCCCCAGTGCTGTGCAGTATTGCTAAAGAATACAAATAGCCTTTGATGCAGCTGGCCCCATCATTTTTTAGGAGTGTGCAACTAACATGTGCGTGCCTACTGAATGACGTACCCACTTTTTTTTTATTTTTAGCTACTGATCCGAGTTGAAACAGTAACTAAAACGAATAAAAATGTACAAAGGTGTTTTGTTTTTTAAAGCCAGGTGGTTGAAGCAACATGGAGGCAGGTGAAGCACAGGGGACTGGGTGCGGACGAAAGCACACAGAGTCTGTGGGACTCGCGCTCTATAAATGTTATTGATTGATTGATTGATTGATTGATTGGGAGTGAGAGGGCAGGAGAAACACTGAGGGTGGGGTGTAGGATGGATGCAACAATGAGGGTGTGGATGGGGAAAACAACACAAACCACAACACAAAGACCCCTGGAAAGTTCTGGATTCTGTGAGGAGCCACAAACTTCGACTCCTTCTAGCATTCCCCCAAGTACTGATTCTGTCTGTGCAATGTGCCTAGCTGTGGATTTTTGGCCCTAGCACAGCCGGCTTCTTGGGAAAGCTAGAAGAACTATGCAT
Organism: Lissotriton helveticus; assembly: GCF_964261635.1. NCBI lineage: Eukaryota > Metazoa > Chordata > Amphibia > Caudata > Salamandridae > Lissotriton > Lissotriton helveticus. Next base: position 1,399,648,831 of record NC_136059.1, on the reverse strand, counting down.
TTTTAAAAGCTAGAAACCCAAGGGAATTCAGGATGGGGTGATATGTGTGGCTCTGACCAGGTTCTGTTTCCCAGAATCCCTTGCAAACCTCAAACTTTGTAAAAATAAATAAACACATTTCCCTCAAATATCTGTGATGCGGTGAACCCCAAGCAGAGATCCACTGGGGAAGGGTACCATTGCAAAAGAGAGATTCTCCCCTTTCCAATGAGACCTCTCCTGGATGTTTCGGTGCTCGGGGGCTGAGATAGCCCCACGAGCACCAAAGCAGTGAAAAATTAAATGATCTGTAATGATTTCGGCTCCGGAGTCTGAAAAAAAGCAAAGGAAATCCCTACGCTGTTCACAGCAGAAGGATTTCTCACTGGTGTGCTGAGGTTGTAACGGTTACGTCCTTGGCACACAAGCGCCACAACCGAGGATGTAACCGTTACGTCCTCGGCACCCAAAGGGTTAATAATCGGTCACTGCATTTCCCAATCACGTGTGTCTCAAGTCTTATATAACTGTTTGGGAGTATTATTTTTCCCTTTTGCAACAAATATTCACATTAAATGATAGACAACTGATAAAACATAGAATATTAAAATATCATACATGTGGCCATAGTCACTTTGAGTCCTCGAATATAAAGATAAGGCAAGATCACCTCGCTCACCTGGCAGTTTTGAATCTATATTGTGCAGCTTGTCTATAGGCCACACTAGGGCCCGCAAACGGATATCCCAAAAGCCGGAGTCTGTTCCAGCATTTCCCTTATATGGTAAATGGGGGAGGGATAAAATACGTCACTTCTTTGGTACGTAACATGTCTGGCTTCCTGTACAGCTATTGGGAATAGCCAATTTACATGTTTCTCAGGAAAATGGACTAGACCGATTGCACTCTGCCTATTTCCTTATGCTACTAAAGCGGAAGCGTCTTTGCTCTATTCTCACCCCTGGGTCATGGAAGTCAGAGAGTGAAAAAAGACTCAAACAGGGACATCTAAACTAATTAATTGTGGTATGGGTGAAAGTAAATCGACATAGCTGTTTGGTTTCAATAATGCAAAGTGCTTGATCAAGTGTAGAGAGGCTAAAAATGAATCCTTCTTTATGATTCAAGCACTATTGCATTGAATAGCGTTGTTCTAAAGTATATCCTTATTGAGACCTCGTTTATAGGTGTCAAGGGTAAAAATCCAATAAACTTCTCTTCTCTTTCACACTTGTGTACTCATGGTCACTTGGGTAATCAATTTTCTCTAAAACCACCCATTTAATCTCTTCTGGCTCATGTTGATTTTCAAGGTCGTGTTTAACCAGTGAGGCTGCCAATTGAGATGGTCTGATTGCGAATCGATGTTCTGTGAGGCGTGTTGCCATAGCCAGGAGCACTGAAGCGGTCTTAGGCTTTGTGGCTAAATTAGGCAGCAAGCCAATTAAAGAACTGCCAAAAAATTACAAGACTAAGTGCTGCCCAGGCACCACATATGGGGCTGAGATCTGGGGCATCTGCTACCAATAAGGGTTAGAGAAGTATAAAATGGTTTCATAAAAAAGGCTGCTTGCTGTACCCAAGTCCACCTGTAACTACATACTCCTCACGGAAATTGGGCTAAGATATATAAGTGATCTTGTGAGGCTCCAGCCTCTTTTATTGTGGCTGAAAATATGGACCAAGAGAAAAACCACACTGAATCATATAAACCTGGCTGATTGTCTGAATCTAGAAAAAAGTTCTAAAATACCCTGGGTTGCATACATATCCAAGACATGCAGCTGGCTGGATCTAGATGAGCTGTTCTTGAACCCTAGTGCCTTTAGGGCTAGTTGATCGAAACCACTGACTGCATTTTATTCATCCAAACGCGCAGATGAAGGGATGTCCAAAAACTCAGGAATGTCCACGTTTTTTGCCCATGCCCAAATCAGCACTTGTCCCAGCACTGAGCGTCACCTGTTATGGGTTAATAATCTACATCATAGGTACCTCTTATGGGTTAATAATCTACATCATAGGTTCTTGTTAATCAGACTATGCCTAAATACCATCCATTTTCTTGTTGCGTACTCTATGCAAGGTATGTTTGCTGCCAACCTGCCTGCCTGTCCTTGCGTTGGACGTTCTGCACAGAGAACTCTGCACTTTCTTCTTTTTTGCAAATACTACTCTTCGCTAAGATCCGTTCTTATTTTACCACTCTTGAAGCAGGCAAACTTCAAACAGTGCTGGGCAGCCATGGATTTTCTACAAAAGTTATTAACTGTGAGGTCATGCTTTTCGATTGCAGTTTTCATATAGCGGGCCATATGCTACGTCTGCACTTGCCCCATGAAATCTTTTTCATGCCTGTGTGCCATAACCTCGTTCTAAAGCTCCCTGATTTTATCTGACAATGGATTTTTTTATCATTGATTCTATATACTTGTGTGCTTTCTGTGGTATTTTGTCTTTTATGGCTGTTGGCTGACCGGACAATGAATACTGTGCGAAATAATAGCAAAGTCAAACCGACAACAGCACTTTCCGTTCTTGTATTTTAATCATGCCTTTTTACCATTCTGTTATGCATATTTATAGCTGGTTCCCTTTATATGAAGATGCAGGGACCTAAGCTTGTCCTTCCATAAAAAGCTCATTACTATAGCTTGTAACTTAGTGAAATCTAAAATATAATTTTTTACTCTTGCATTTGAGTTATGCTTTTTTATATTTCTATTTTGTATACTAATAGCTGGTTATTTCCATATGAAGTCACATGGACTTATGCTCGTCCTTCCATAAATTGGCTCATTACCATATCTTGTTAACATAGCGGACCCATAGAGTTTTTTTGTCAAAATATGTGTGCTGTTGCTGGTGGGACAAGTTGCTCATCATTCTTTGTTGCTACCTTTCCCTATGCACTTAGCACTGGGATCTGTTCAGCAGGATGCTTCTATGTCACTATGCACTTTATTTAATCGAAGGATCGCTATTATGCAGTTTTATGTACGATGTATTTTTGTAACTGTACTTTTATAATTTTAACTAAAAGCAAATAAAGGTTTGATTATCATGATGATAATGATCACAACTGTATAATCATTTTCCGAAGGTAGCCCTTGTGGTTTTTCTTAGAGTACTTTAGGAAATATAACTGATATTAAAAACATTGTTGCCTCTGAATTAACAGCAACAACGTTTGCTCGAGGGCCAGCACAGAAGATGACCACCTGCTAATAGAGCTCCAGCACCCCGAGCCTTTTACCTGCCTCTCACCTCTTTTAGTCTCATTCAGGGGGATCCAGACTGCTGCTCATGATCAGAGCACAAGTCCTAAAAAAAGAAGTGGGGGGACGCTGACGTCAAGACAGGAAGTGACGTCACGAACGGTGGCTTGCACCATTAGACTAATTGCCTCCCCTCGCTCACCTCTTAGATGCGATTGCATCAGAGAAGCCAGCACGTGAGCAGTGTTCTGAATGGGCTCCGATCTCGCCCCAGAGAGCCTAAAGAGTGAATGTGTGGCTCCATTTGCTCCACTTACCGAGCTACTGGTAAAATAAGTGGGGGGACGCCGTCAACCCGAGTGGTACCCCGATTCGAGCCCTGCAATGATCCTTCACCCAACCGTGTGGGCTGAGATCCGCTTGGTGTATATTGCAGTATCCCCTTCCTGGCTTATTGACGCAGCAAGGCCTTGGTGTGTTGCGGCCTTCTGCAGCTGGGAGGAGCTCCCGACTTTCCTGCATCTCCCGGTGCTCTGGGGGCTCGCTTCGCCTGTTGAGTTCCGCAGCTACTGGCGGTTAACTGCCGGAGGTAGTGTTAGACTTCCGACTTACCTGACCATATCAGACCACAAATTGGGGCATGTCAGGGCTGATTACCGCGGTCATGCGGCCAGTCGTCTCGGGACTGGTGTGGCTGGCTGATGTGTGCCAGGAGTCTAGGCTGTGGCCTTACGGTCTTACGGAGTTCGCCGCCCTGCACGCTCAGCTATTCTGGGCGTTCCTGGCAGGGGCCTCTCATGACTGTGGCCCACTATAATGAGACGGGCATGTCTACCCTTTAGTAGCATCGTTTTCCTGACCTGCTGGGGCAGAGGGAGCCCACCCTCCTGAATTTACTTTCTAGGCCAGGGCCTATCAAGCAACTAGACTCTACTATTCTGCTGCAGTAAGGAATATTCTGCCCCTCCTTTGTTCTGCTAGCTGTGCCTAAGTTGCCTGGGGGAGATATTTGAACTGCTCCCGGCAGTAGAACCGGGACACCTACAGCTCCTCGCAGGGGTGTGGAATTTAATACAATATCTACTTATCCATGGGGCAGGTTGCTTCATAAATCTAATTGTCCTGTAACAAAATCCACTTGTCCCTTTTGTGCCATGTAATGCTGCGACAAATTATGGCAGCAATCTCATTATATAAGAGCTCTGAAATAGCCTCTCTTATTATGCCAGGGCTCCTTCCATAGTGGGGTTTGAATACTAGCAATTCCCTTATGTTGGCACGTTTCCGCAGATCGACATACTGGGGCGGAAGGTAATGGTAAGCAACAGTTTCAGGGTTGGAATGCCCTTTTGAGCTGGGCAAACCTAGTAACTTGCATGTTTTAAGGGTTTTCACCAACTCTTCTCTAATCTTTTCCCATTCTGCGAAAGGTTGGAAATTTACCCCTGACAATGGCAGATATAAAACTTCTTCCAGGGTTGGGAAAAAAGTGGTTGGAGTGAAAGTGAACTTGTAAGCAGTCAGATTTTTCGCATGAGCAAATGTACACCTGCATATTTGCTTGTGCTAAAATGCTAAAATGCAGTTCACATTTATTTTCTAGGAGTACTATTTCTTGGCCTACTTCTGTAAAGTCTTGTGAATTTACGGAAGCTGTATATTAATGCAAGGATATATACCGTGGGTGCAACTGAGACTTTCTTTAATAATTGGGCTTCTAATAAGGCCTGGCGTTAAACATAACCTTTTGAGTTTATTAACATTCTGGCTCTCTCTCTCAGTCTATCGCCTAGCTTCACTGTGAGTGACAGAATTCTGTTCTTTCACAAGGAGCATATCGACACACAGTAGTTTTGTTCAGTGCCATAAACTACTGTGGCAATGTGAGCTTTTTGAGACCAAAACAATATTTGCTTTTGCCAATGTTTGTTATAATGATGAGGACCCATTGGCTCCCACACCAACAAAGGTTTTACCAAAACCATGCCAAATCAAGTCACGCATTGACAAAGCCAAAAGGCTGACCAATAATTTCAGACCTACTGGCTTTACCGACGCTTGTTTATTTTTGTTTGCCATAATCCTATTAAAACTGGTTACACTGATCTTCCATTATGAACAATTTTAAGACATCAACACATTTTACTAAATGATGCTGCAAAGAAATGGTACCTAAAATTTTACAGTAGTTTAGCGAAATGTTGAATTTTTTTGTGAACATTTTATTTTGAAAGCAAAGAATCATCAATCTTGCTTACAAGCTTCTGCAAATATGTGCATCTAATCAGAGAGCATTCTGGGAGCATTATAGATAGCGTCATTTTGCTAAACATTGAAAATGTGTGTACACATGTTGTATACTGGAACCACTGTCAGTAGTGCAGTCTGAGCTTGCAACATTTACTTAGAGTGCTCACCCTAATAATAAAGGCTTTGCATTAATGAACCATAAATACAAGTTTAAACAGCATCAACACATGGTCTCAAATATTACCTTAACTACAGGCAATGTCTTTCCCCGATCCATAACGTGGTACTGTAAACTGGCAGCCAAGGGGTTTTTGCTGTAGAGGGTTGGGCCTACTTGTGTCAAGGGCAAAATACACATGAAAACATGTTTCCCTTGACCCCTTACCTCGCAACCAGAAAGTGCCTTTGCCTCCTCACCTTAAGTGCCCCCCACCCCTCTTTGGTTCTTGCCCCTGCTTCGCCACTATGTAGTACAATCTAATTTGTGCTGTTACTTTTGCACTGTACCTGAAGTGTCTCTAAGTTTGTGCTTCTGTACTGAATTTGCACTTTTGAGCTGTACTGCAAATTTTCCAATAAATAAAAAAAGTAAACAATAAATAGATAATTAAGGCATTTGTTATTTTCTAGAAGCAGCACAAACGGGGAGGGCAGTAAGAAGAAATGTGTTACAGTCCTAGTCCCCTTCCTATCATCTATTGCAGAGAAACTTTAATATGGCACTTCTTGAGAGAATGGTGTTTTTTCTTTCTAATTCCCAATTTTAACCCCTTCGCTGCTAGGCCTCCCCCCTCCCCTTGTGCTAAGCCCTTTTTTAGGTCTCACGCCTAGCTTTGCAGTGCGGAGCAGTGCTCGTGCAGCGCAAGAGCTCTTGTAAGGGGTTTTGAAAGTTGACCACACACTTGTGCGTGTGATCAGGCTTTTGCCGGCAGGCATTGGCTTTCGCATGTTTTTTTTTTTTAAAAAGACACGCGATTGGGCAAAGGAGGGCACATGTCCCACCTTTGCAACGCCCATTTCCCTCTGTGTCAGGCACTGGCGCAGCTGTGCAAGTTCGCCTCTCTGCCGCGCTCCCTACCCCCGCTCCTCTGTGGTGCGCACGCACCACTACTTTCGATTCTGAGTGCTGATAATAGACCATGCTGGCTATAAAGCATGGTGGTGCTTTCTTTGAGGGATTACAGTTCATTTGGTGCACACTATGCTCGCTGTTTGAGCCGGTATTGCGTGACACGGCGGCACCTTGTGATTTTGGAAGACTGGTTATAATTGGGCTTAGCCCTGCAAACTAGGAGGTTTGAGCCGCAACACCACTCCGTGACCTTTTCGCCAGCGAGCGAGAAGTCCCTGCCTCCCTCCCCTGTTGGTACCAGACAGCGCTACATCTCCTTGCACATTTAAGGTGTGGGGGTGTCCGGTTCAAAACCCCTGTTTGTGAAGGGGGGCACTCTTCATATGCCAGGCTTCTTGTGTACGCTTCATTGCACCCCACCGCCTTCGGTCACTTAAATGTCACCCTGCCAGCCAGATGCCCATCCAGTGTGATCTGCTCCACAAACAAAGGGCAGTGAAGCCTTTAACGTCAATCGTGTGCGGCGATAAGGTAGATTCATTTGTTTTATTTTTGTAGTTTTTATATAGCAAGAACTTGGTTCTAGGGCTTAGGAGTCCTTTACATGAGCACCACGTTGCATTACTAAGGTCATTTTGATTTTTAGCACTGGGAGATTAAGCAAATTGTGTAGAATCCCAGGGTGGTGAGCTGATACCGGCACCTGTTTCCTCCGTTCCAAAAGAACACCCCCCCCACACACTCACACAATTAGTTATTTTATTCTAGTCATTCACATTTTGATTTCCTGGTAAAATTTCTCGCTTTACCTTGCTCGCCACCTCTTCAGCTGGCGTGTTTACCTGTGCTAGGCATCTGGGCTACCACGGATATTTCTGGCATCCTCCTTGGGTTCCCACAGTCGCGGCCTAACCTGTCCGCACCTCGATGGAAAGTCCCGGGGTTGTATTCAGACTTAAGTGAACACCACCTGTGAGTGTTGTCCAGTTCAGTCATCAGACGGGAAGCAGATATTCGAGCTCTGCTTTCCACCGTGTACTGCCTGGTATGTAACCTTTACAACAAAACTTTTACAACGACCTACCATTACAACGCAACTTTTACAACGCATACTATTACAACGCATTGCTCTGGGGGGCGCTCTAGGATAGGGAATAGGTTAATTTACTATCCAATAACCTTCCCTACTATCCACGGGGACTGGAGTTGGAATAGTAAATTAAACTATTCACTATCCAGCACCCCAAAGCGCTATGCGTTGTAATGGTATGCGTGGTAAAAACCGCGTTGTAAAGGTAGGCGTTGTAAAAGTATGCGTTGTAACGTCATACATCCGTACTGCCTTTGTATTCAGTCTGGCTTAAAGGCGCAGCAGTGTGCCTGACATATTGTTAGCATTAAAAAACAAGCATTTGCAATGCAATAGGTCTCGCATTACTGAAAGTTTGAGCTATTGGTGTTGCAAGTAATAAAGCAACGCCACTAGCTCAAACTTTCAGTATTGCGAGACCTTTTGCATTGCAAATGCTTGTGGCTATTTGGGGTAGTTTGCTCTTATGCCCCTGTAACTTTTTGACCACATAAGATATCCACGCCAAATTTGTGTCCTTTTTTTCCAACATCATGGGAATTCTAAAGATACCCAGGGTGTGTGGATTCCCATGGAGGGGTCGCAGAAATTTGCCGAAGCACAGATACATTTTGTTTTTTTTGGTGAATTTTCTATAAAAAAAAGGGCTCCTGATGAAAGCGTCTGTTTTTTTCCCTGAAAATGGTATCAACAAAGTGGTTGTGGTGCTGAAATCACCATCTTACCAGCTTTCAGGGACAAGCAGACTTTTGTCAGAAAACCAACATGTTTTACACAGTTTTGGCATTTTTCTGTGACATAGCCTATTTCTGCTATGTTTGTGCTTTCAACCTCCTTCCAGTTAATGGTAGAAATGGGTATGAACGCAATAATGGATCCTGGAAAGCTATACAGTTTAGAAAAGTAGACACAATTCTGAATTTAGCAAGGGGTCATTTGTGTAGATCATTCAAGGTTTCTTCATAGAAACTAACAGTTAAATATAGGAAAAATTGAAAATTAGTTGGAAAAACAGCCATTTGTGTCAACGTTTTCACCTGTAACTTCTTTTAATTATGACAGCTGTTTGAAAGCAATATACCGTTACATTTACTTGACCTTTCTGGTTGTGGGGATATATAGGACTTGTAGGTTCACCAAGAACCCGACGAACCGAGAGCCAATAACTGAGCAGCGTCTTGCAATGTTTTTTTATTATGTACCGGGTATATAGCAATTATTTTGGGAAAATGTATACATGGAAAAATCGGTATGAAAGACACCTATGTATTTCTGAAATGGGACCAAGAGTTTAGAAACAGTAGATAATTGCACATTTCCGATATTGGGAGTACTCATACTAGCATGAGAATTATAGGTCATTTTTCAAAATGACTTTTTTTTTACACATTGTCTTTCATTTAGAAGGCAGAAATGCATCAAAAGTCAATAGGTAATACCAGTTGCTCTACAATACTGTGTTACCCTAAGTCTCCCGATAGAAATGGTACCTCAATTGTGTGGGTAGGCCTTGTGACCACTACAGGAAACGGCTCAAAACGCAACATGGACACACCACATTTTCACAATGTAAAATGACCCTTTTTTTGCAAAGTGCCTAGCTGTAGTTTTTGAACTCTAGCTCTGCCTGCACCTAGGGAAAACTAGCAAACCTATACATTTTTGAAAACTAGACACCCAGGGAAATCCAGGATGGGGTGACTTGACTGACTCTGACCAGGTTTTGTTACCCAGAATCCCTAGCAAACCTAAACATGTGTAAAAAACCCCATATTTTGCTCAAATTTCTGTGGTGGAAATTCTGGAATCTGCGTGGATCCACAAAATTCCACCCGCCCCGCGTTCCCCAAAGTCTTCCGAGAAAAATTGTACCTGACTTGTGTGGGTAGGCTTAGTGCCAGCGACAGGAAATGGCCCAAAACGCAAGGTGGACACACCACATTTTCACAGTGAAAAATTACCCTTTTTTTGCAAAGTGCCTAGCTGTAGTTTTTGAACTCTAGTTCAGCCGGCACCTAGGGAAACCTAGCAAACCTATACCTTATTTAAAACTAGACACTCAGGGAAATCCAGTATGGGGTGACTTGACTGACTCTCACCAGGTTCTGTTCCGCAGAATCCCTTGCAAACCTAAACAAATGTCAAAAAAACAAATTTTCCTCACTTTTCTGTGGTGGAAAGTTCTGGAATCTGCATGGATCCACAACATTCTACCCACTCTGCGAACCCCAAAGTCTTCTGAGAAAAATGGTACCTCTCGTGTGTGGGTAGGCCTAGTGCCAGCGACAGGAAAAGGCCCAAAACGCAAGGTGGACACATCACATTTTCACAGTGAAAAATTACCCTTTTTTTGCAAAGTACCTTGCTGTAGTTTTTGAACCCTAGCTCTGCCGGCACCTAGAGAAACCTAGCAAACCTATACATTTTTTAAAAATAGACACCCGGGGGATGCTAGGAAGATATGGCTTGCGTGGATCTCCCTACGTTTTCTTACCCAGAATCCACTGCAAACCTCAAATTGAGCTGAAAAAAATCACTTCTTCCACATATTTTGTGTGGGAAAGTTGTGGCATCACCAGGCTGACACAAATTTCCTACCACCCAGCGTTCCCCCGGGTCTCCCGATAAAAATGGTGCCTCATTCGTGTGGGAGGCCTAAGTATCTGCGACAGGCAAGGGCCCAAAACATATTGAGGCGACATCAAAATTGCCTATCACAAAACAACATGGTTTTTCAAGGGGGGTCACCTGGGTTTTTTTCCCCGTGCCCGGCGACCAGCTAGGGAAACCTACCAAACTCACATATTTCTGAAAACTAGGCATGTGGGGGATTCCAGGGAGGTATGGCTTGCATGGATCTCCCAACGTTTTCTTACCCAGAATCCTGTGCAAACCTCAAATTTAGCTGGAAAAAATCACCTTTTCCACACATTTTTGTGTTCGAAAGTTGTGGCATCACCGGGCTGACACAAATTTCCTACCACCCAGTGTTTCCCCAGGTCTCCAGATAAAAATGGTGCCTCACTTGTGTGGGAGGCCCACATATCCTCGACACGCAAGGGTCCAAAACGTATTGAGGCGACATCAAAATTGCCGATCACAAAACAACCTGGTTTTTGCAAGGGGGAGTCACCTGGGTTTTTGGCCCCATGCTCGGTGGCCAGCTAGGGAAACCTACCAAACCCACACATTTCTGAAAACTAGACACCCAGATAATTCTAGGGAGGTATGGCTCGCCTGGATCTCCCAACGTTTTCTTTCCCAGAATCCCCTGCAAACCTCACATTTAGCTGAGAAAATCACTTTTTCCACACATTTCTGTGTGGAAAAGTTGTGACATTACCAGGCTGACACAAATTTCCTACCACCCAGGGTTCCCCCAGGCCTCCCAATAAAAATGGTGCCTCACTTGTGTGGGAGGCCCAAGCACCCGTGCCAGGCAAGGGCCCAAAATATTTTGTGATAGGCAATTTTGATGTTGCCTCAATATGTTTTGGGCCCTTGCCTGTCGCGGGTACTTGGGCCTCTCACACGAGTGAGGCACCATTTTTATCGGGAGACCTGGGGGAACACTGGGTGGTATGAAATTTGTGTCAGCCCAGTGATGCCACAACTTTTTCACACAAAAATGTGTGGAAAAACAGATTTTTTCAGCTAAATTTCAGTTTTGCAGGGGATTCTGGGTAAGAAAACGTTGGGGGATCCACGCAAGCCATACCTCCCTGGAATCCCTGGGTGTCTAGTTTTCAGAAATGTGTGGGTTTGGTAGGTTTCCCTAGATGGCCACCGAGCCCAGGGCCAAAAACTCATGGGACCCTTCCTTGAAAACCAGGTTGGGTTGTGTGGATGTCGCCTCACTAGGTTTTGGGCCGCTGCCTGTCGCGGGTCCTTGATCCACCCACGCGAGTGAGGTACCATTTCTATTGGGATACTTGGAGAAAGGCGGGGTAGGAATTTTTTTTTTTTTCTGCAGGGTAAACATTTTGACACAATAATGCAAGGAAAATGTGACAGACACATTTAGAGGTTTGCCGGACATTGTGGGTAAGATAACATTGTTGGGATCCACAAGAGAGACAACACCATGTACTCCCATGGGTGTTTAGTTTACGACAATATCTACAGTTGGTAGGTTATTCTTAGATGGAATGTACACCTTGGCAGAGAGACAAAAAAGACAAAGATTACTGCACAGTCATCTACTCCTCAAGCACACACACATACTGGTTGTATTTGGCCCGAGGGCGAGTGATGGTTCAGTGTATAAAATTGTATTAACACGAGATTTCACAAAAATTAAATGCATTGTCAGTCAGTCAAGTAGGCTTTATTTCGATATGAATATATCTTTAAAAGCAACACAATACAGTTTTAAAATACATAAAAAGCCTTTTTTCATAGAAAACAGTTATACAAAAATCAAAGTACGAAATACAAGAGGCAGCAATAAATTACATAAAATAGCCATAAAATCTCAATTAAACAATATCACAAAGCCTTTTGGACCTGATCAACCAAGCCCAATTTAAAAACTTCGCCATGCCACAGACAAGAAGGGGCCGTGTGTCCGATTTCAGAATGCATAGGGCCTCACCACAGTGTCTGGTACCTAGTTCTTTGCAGAGGGGTTTCAACCACCTAATGCGAGGGGCATTGTATGCTGGGCATACAAAAATAAAATGAGGGACTGTCTCGATCATGGTCTCACAGAATGGACAAAATGGAATGGTCTGTGCAGGAGGCTTCCATCTGGCAGTCAGTTTGTGAACAGGCAGCACTCCTACTCTGAATTTAAAATATTAGGGCCCTATCTCTAGGTTTTGTAATAATATCGAGATAGGGCTCTCGAAATGCCACCTTCTTATGTAGTAGGAATTCGGCAGTAGATCTACCTACATTAGAGCTTAAGTTTCTCGAATCCCTTACCCATATCCAATAAGAGATTTTCAAGACAGACTTGGGAAGTGCGGTCCTAGACTGCCAGATATCTCCAAGGCCCATTTCTCCAAGTAGACACTTCACATCCCTATCCATCCTATTTTGTGCCAACCAGGCATTGATAAGACCTCTTTTAACCCCTCCACATAGCTAGCAAGCTCCGGAACTCTCCATAGGCGCATCCAAAGGAGAAGGGGGCGTAACCTTGCCTGATCCATGATAGAGCGAAAGCCCATATCAAGGAGTAGGGGAACAGAGGGGGTGCTATAAGGGAGACCCATCAAGTCCTTCAAAAATTTGTGTTCTGAACAGGTTAGCTGATCCACATTCTGCGCCCCCCAGAGCTCCGCCCCATACAGCGCCGCACTCACACCTCTTGCCTTGTAAATATCCAGTACCGGGGCAATTGGTTTAAAGGTAGAGGAACGTTGGTCTTTGAGCAGGGCCCCCACCACCCTTTTATGGTTTAACAACATTTTTTGGAGGTGACAATTCCATCTCATGGTGTCAGTGAGGCGGATTCCTAAATAATCGAACTCCTTGACCCTTTCGAGGCATACTGAGTTCAACACGGGAGGCCTGCCTACTTTCTTCAGGGGATTTAGGATCAAATATTTGGTCTTTCTCGTGTTGATTTCTAACCCCCTCGCGTCACAAAAAGATTGGAACCTCACAAGGAGGCTCTGCAGCCCAACCGGGGTCTTTGAGATCAGGAGGGTATCATCTGCAAATAGGAGCGTAGGTATTCTTCTGCCCGCCAGGGATGGAGCATCTGCAGGATATTGTAAAAGATGCTCCACCACACCGTTAACATATAAAGAAAACAGTGTAGGGGCTAAAACACCGCCCTGGCGGACCCCTCTATTTACAGCTATTCTGGCGGTCTTTTGGCCCTGATTTCCCCACCGAACCTGGGCAAAATTTTCTTCGTGGAACTTAATTATCAAGAACAATAGGTACCGTGGCATACCCAAATCAGATAGGACCTTCCATAACCTGCAACGGGGCACTAGGTCAAAGGCAGTCCATAGGTCTATAGAAGCGAGGTACGGACTGCCTTTGCCCAACAGAACCACCTCCCAATATAGCAGCAATAGACGGAAAGATTGTTCAATGGTCCCTGTACCAGCCCTGAAACCTGCCTGGAAATCAGAAAGTGTCCCATTCTCCTCTAAACACTGTAGCACCCTCCCCAAGACCACCTTGCCCGCAACCTTCTGTGTGGAGTCCAATAAACTTATAGGGCGATAGTTGGCAGGGTCGTCCCGGCTCCCTTTTTTGAAAATCGGGACGACCTCAGCGCCCATCCATGAGCTTGGAAGAGGGGCATCATAGAAAGTTGCATTGAGTAGGGATGCTATAAGCTTACCCCATTCTAGTTTAGAGATGCAAATCAGATCTGGAATACCGTCCAGCCCCGCAGCTTTGTTTGGAATAAGACATGAAATTGCAACCTCTACTTCCTTCCCTGTAAACAAACAATTCTCGTCAAGCCCAAAGGAATCCAGTGAATAATTCTCAGTACAATCATCCCCCTCGGCCGAGGCCACAGTATACAATTTAGAAAAATGATTGAACCATGACACCTCTGGGATATTGCATGTTACAAGGGAGTCCATAGGTTTGTCCTTGGCTCTGACCAAATCCCCAAAACTCCTAGAGTCCCTCCCAGCACTCGCCAGTTTTAGGTCACACCAATATTGATCCTCCCACTCTTTCTTCGCTGCGCGAATAACGCGCCCATACGTCCTCCTGGTAGAGCTGATTAGACTACTGTCCCTAGTTTTAACCGCCTTGATTACATCTCTTTTGGCGCTTCGACAAGAGGCGGAATACCAGCCTGGGTTGCCTTTGGGACGCCCCAACCTGTTGGCCCTATAACCTGGATTCTGTATGAGGAAAAGGTCACCCAGTGCTTTAGTAGTGTTGCTAAATAAAGTAGAAACTTCATGGGGATTTGCTGCAACAGTATCTAAACTAGTTAGAGCACTGGCCATAATAGATCTTATTTCCAAGATCTTTCCATCATCCAGCGCAACCTTTTCCCATTTCAAGCGTCTCCCACAGTTCGAGAGGCGAACTTCGGACGATGACTTCCAGACCTGGGGTGCTTGCAGATTTTTCCCACCCGTCCATTTAGATGACAATGAGAGAGATAGAGGGTTGTGGTCACTGTCAATTGAGGGTATAACTACCATGTCCAACAAGAACTCCCAGAGTCTAAAGTTCAACAGGATGTAGTCAATTCGAGATGAATGACCTACCCTGTTAAAATTATGGGCCCCACCAATATCTGACTTTGTCCGTCCATTGACTGCCCTGACGCTTTATTCCAGAGTCAGGGCATTTAAGTGGATAGCTCTAGGGGTCCAACTCTTGATTGGTTGTATTGAGAGGAATGGGATACCTCTCCTGACATCATCCTCTTGGCAGCCCAGAATGTCATCCGCCGCTAGGGGTTCAAAGGTGCAGTTGAAATCCCCTGCTATCATTATAAATGAGTCGACACAACCAAGTCTGAGTTCGCCTTCAAGAGCTGATAGAGTCGATGAAGGCTTGCTTCCCTTTGAAGGTCTAACATAGACATTAAAAATCTCTAGGGACCTCCCCCCTAAGGGCCCTTTAATTACCAATCTCTGTAAGTCCGAAGACCTGGTGGCTATGCTAGTTATGTGATAGCCCAGTGAGATACTTATCCAGATCAGTAACCCGCCTGAGGGGCGGCCTCACCCCGAGGGAGAAGGGATCGCGGGAACAAAATAGGTAATATATCCGACCTTATATCGAGGTTCCACACACCAAGTTTCCTGGAATAAGCAAATTCCAAAAGCCTCAATGATGCATTGTCAATAATTGAAAGGACAAAAAACTGAAACAGTGACTCGCAGCTCGTGAGCTGTAAAGCCATGTCAAGGTCCCAACCGATTTACAGGCCATTCACACACCTTTCATACTTGATACACACAAGGCCATTCACACCACCAGGCACGAAACCAACACATTACAACATTCATAAAAAGAGACACGGTACACCCTGCTTGAGAAAGACAGAAAAGACAAATATTTCTGCACAACCACCTATTCCTCATGCACACAGACATACTGGTTGAATTTGGCACGAGGGTGAGTGATGGTTCAGCAAATACAATTGTATTAGCCAGAGATTTCACAAAAACGAAATGCACTGTTAAAAATTGAAAAGACGAGAAACTGAACCATTGACTGGCTCGTGAGCTGTAAAGCCATGACAAGGCACCAACCTCTTTACAGGCCATTCATACACCTTTCATACTAGTGACACATACAAAACCATTCACACCGCCAGCCACGGACCCGGCAAATTACAACACTCACACCAACAGACAGCGCCATTCAATGGCCCATCACTTTCACACGCCCACATTCCTGACACAGCAAGCACAACAGCTCTCGGATTGCGTGGAGTGGCGTTTGGCTAGAAGTGTGTGTAGTGACTAGCAGCAAGCCACTACTCACACACCGCCAGCCAAGCGCCAGTCCACGTATACCGCCAGTAGAGCACCAGTCCATGCACACCACCAGCCAGGCCTCAGTCCAGGCACACCACCAGCCAAGCTCCAGTCCAAGCACACCGCCAGCCAAACACCAGTCCATGCACACCGCCAGCCAAGCGCCGGTCCACGCACACCACCAGCCAAGCGCCAGTCCGCGCACACCACCTGCCAAGCGCCAGTCCAAACACACCACCAGCCAAGCACCAGTCCAGGCACACCACCAGTCAAGTGCCAGCCTACACACACCGCCATCACATTTAGGATTTTTTTATCCAAAAAGAAAACACAAACAAATTGCAAATAGATACAAATCTACTAACACAAAATCTGAAACTAAATACATTGCACAAATGCCTACCTTGAAACTGAACAAAAAATATAAAACAATAGAGACCAGACAGTTCACTGTACCATAGGCACACAATGCCCAGGGTTAGAAGGACACTCAGGGCAGTACGTACGAGTCTCCTTCCGCGTACCTTTTCACCAACAGACTCTACATCTCCTACTGGGAAAGTCTTTTGAGGGTGTGGGAGGAATGTGATCAGGAAAGTGGCGCTCTTTCAATCTAGCCACATCCTCCACCACTTTAACTCTAGGAACACTTGCCTGTTCCACTAAACAAGGCTGCCTATTAACTCCTGAAACTTAGCACAAGTCACCTTTGACTCAGGACAAGAATCCTTGAATACAACAAAACCATTAAAGGTTGCCAAGTGGAAAAGATGGATAGCTAACTTCTTATACCAGATGTAAACCTTACGAAGTGCAGCGTAAGGTTCCAACCTCTGATCTACTCTATCAACACCACTCATATGCCTATTATAATCTAAAATGCACACAGGTTTGTGCTTCAGCAACCTGACCCCAAACAGTCACAGGTGAAGTACTTTCATCATGGATGGTAGTCAGCATGTAGACATCTCTCCTGTCTGAAAACTTCACAGCTAGAAGTTCCTTGCAACGCAATGCACTGCACTGTCTCCTCACAAGCGTTTGACAAACTAGTAATTTTGGGAAACCTTTACGGTTAGAGCGGATTGTGCCACAAGCAACAGTGTCCACTCTGGCCAATTCCCTGAAAAACCGCACACCAGTGTAGAACTTATCTACATATAAATGGTGACCTTTGTTAAAAAGTCCTCTACCAAGTTCCCACACAATTTTCTCAGTCACTCTAAAAGTGGACGGACAACCAGGGGGGTTAATCCTGGATTCTTTACCAGAAACATAGCTGTTGCCATCAAGGGACTAGTAGACCAATATGAAGACTTTGATAGCTTCCTTAGTAAGCCCATCAAAAAAGTTAAACCAAAGAACTTCTTCATCTCTTTCAGATTTGTGGGAGTCCACCAGGTAGCTCTAGAGTGTTCCCTAAGGCTGGCACTCTTGTCCCTCAAAAACTGTTCGACATACAAATTAGTCTGCTCAACAATCTCTGCCAAAAATACAACGTCCATAAACAACTGAAAAATATGTATCTGCAGCATTTTTCTGTATTCACTGTATACCCTGGAACACCAGTAAAGTCTGGCAATGCCAGCTGCATGATGCCTGGGGCAACCCGGAGGTCATCACTTCCGACTCGAAGCCTTGCAGCCCCAGGCTGCAGCCCAGATGCCTCTTGCTGCACTATCGGCACATCACTGTCCTCCTCTAAAACAGGCACTTAATCTGCACTAAGAGTAGCTTCATCCACACTGAGAGTAGCTTCATAATCAGATGATTTCATGTGGAGAGAAAACGCACTGCCTGAATCATCGCCACCCTCCTCTGCCTCAGATGCAGAGTCTGTCTCTGAACCATGGTCAGAGGAAGGCTCAAAAAGCATACCAACAACCTGCTGAGCAGTAATCCTGCGGCTAGTCATTATCCTTACTAAGAAAGGAGACTGCACAAACAAGTCAACAACAACCAACTTCAAAATAAGTAAGTAAAAAAAATGTGTACCTTTATCACAAAGATCTATATCCTCAAAAACTCTACGATTCACTTGGAAGAGATAGCTACACTCACCAGCACCTACTCTGAAGAGAGACAGCAAAAAGTAACAATATCCCACTAGAAAAAAAAAACAATTACTCACAAGACAACAAAATACACATCGAGCACAAATGCAAAAAGTTGTTAACACTCTTAAAACAGAGGCCAAACATACTACTATTATTACACCATTTGCAAAAAACACATTCATGCAGAGAAAGGAAACCCATTTACATTGTACAAAAAAAGTCTATTACCAAACACATGCAACTACACAAACAGCAGAACCACCAGTAACGAAACCGCAACCTGGAACAGTCTAAAGAGCAAAAGCCTTGAACTAGAACAAAAAAGGAGACATAAAGCATTACAATTACAATTCACAAGAAATAAAATAAAATTATAACACGCTATGTCACTACCCAAATAGTCAATCTGCTAGATGGGCCTTCAAATAGGGCTGAGAAAAATGGGGGCTAATCTTGCCTAAGGGATCGGGTGAGGTTTTCTGCCAGGCCGATCTGTCCCCCAGGTGAGGCAGAAATTTTGGGAAACCTTTACGGTTAGAGCGGATTGTGCCACAAGCAACAGTGTCCACTTTGGCCAATTCCCTGAACAACCGCACACCAGTGTAGAACTTATCTACATATAAATGGTGACCTTTGTTAAAAAGTCCTCTACCAAGTTCCCACACAATTTTCTCAGTCACTCTAAAAGTGGACGGACAACCAGGGGGGTTAATCCTGGATTCCTTACCAGAAACATAGCTGTTGCCATCAAGGGACTAGTAGACCTATATGAAGACCTTGATAGCTTCCTTAGTAAGCCCATCAAAAAAGTTAAACCAAAGAACTTCTTCATCTCTTCCAGATTTGTGGGAGTCCACCAGGTAGCTCTAGAGTGTTCCCTAAGGCTGGCACTCTTGTCCCTCAAAAACTGTTCGACATACAAATTAGTCTGCTCAACAATCTCTGCCAAAAATACAACGTCCATAAACAACTGAAAAATATGTATCTGCAGCATTTTTCTGTATTCACTCTATACCCTGGAACACCAGTAAAGTCTGGCAATGCCAGCTGCATGATGCCTGGGGCAACCCGGAGGTCATCACTTCCGACTCGAAGCCTTGCAGCCCCAGGCTGCAGCCCAGATGCCTCTTGCTGCACTATCGGCACATCACTGTCCTCCTCTAAAACAGGCACTTAATCTGCATTAAGAGTAGCTTCATCCGCACTGAGAGTAGCTTCATAATCAGATGATTTCATGTGGAGAGAAAACGCACTGCCTGAATCATCGCCACCCTCCTCTGCCTCAGATGCAGAGTCTGTCTCTGAACCATGGTCAGAGGAAGGCTCAAAAAGCATACCAACAACCTGCTGAGCAGTAATCCTGCAGCTAGCCATTATCCTTACTAAGAAAGGAGACTGCACAAACAAGTCAACAACAACCAACTTCAAAATAAGTAAGTAAAAAAAATGTGTACCTTTATCACAAAGATCTATATCCTCAAAAACTCTACGATTCACTTGGAAGAGATAGCTACACTCACCAGCACCTACTCTGAAGAGAGACAGCAAAAAGTAACAATATCCCACTAGAAAAAAAAAAAACAATTACTCACAAGACAACAAAATACACATCGAGCACAAATGCAAAAAGTTGTTAACACTCATAAAACAGAGGCCAAACATACTACTATTATTACACCATTTGCAAAAAACACATTCATGCAGAGAAAGGAAACTCATTTACATTGTACAAAAAAAGTCTATTACCAAACACATGCAACTACACAAACAGCAGAACCACCAGTAACGAAACCGCAACCTGGAACAGTCTAAAGAGCAAAAGCCTTGAACTAGAACAAAAAGGGAGACATAAAGCATTACAATTACAATTCACAAGAAATAAAATAAAATTATAACACGCTATGTCACTACCCAAATAGTCAATCTGCTAGATGGGCCTTCAAATAGGGCTGAGAAAAATGGGGGCTAATCTTGCCTCAGGGATCGGGTGAGGTTTTCTGCCAGGCCGATCTGTCCCCCAGGTGAGGCAGAAATTTTGGGAAACCTTTACGGTTAGAGCGGATTGTGCCACAAGCAACAGTGTCCACTTTGGCCAATTCCCTGAACAACCGCACACCAGTGTAGAACTTATCTACATATAAATGGTGACCTTTGTTAAAAAGTCCTCTACCAAGTTCCCACACAATTTTCTCAGTCACTCTAAAAGTGGACGGACAACCAGGGGGGTTAATCCTGGATTCCTTACCAGAAACATAGCTGTTGCCATCAAGGGACTAGTAGACCAATATGAAGACCTTGATAGCTTCCTTAGTAAGCCCATCAAAAAAGTTAAACCAAAGAACTTCTTCATCTCTTCCAGATTTGTGGGAGTCCACCAGGTAGCTCTAGAGTGTTCCCTAAGGCTGGCACTCTTGTCCCTCAAAAACTGTTCGACATACAAATTAGTCTGCTCAACAATCTCTGCCAAAAATACAACGTCCATAAACAACTGAAAAATATGTATCTGCAGCATTTTTCTGTATTCACTTTATGCCCTGGAACACCAGTAAAGTCTGGCAATGCCAGCTGCATGATGCCTGGGGCAACCCGGAGGTCATCACTTCCGACTCGAAGCCTTGCAGCCCCAGGCTGCAGCCCAGATGCCTCTTGCTGCACTATCGGTACATCACTGTCCTCCTTTAAAACAGGCACTTAATCTGCAATAAGAGTAGCTTCATCCGCGCTGGGAGTAGCTTCATAATCAGATGATTTCATGTGGAGAGAAAACGCACTGCCTGAATCATCGCCACCCTCCTCTGCCTCAGATGCAGAGTCTGTCTCTGAACCATGGTCAGAGGAAGGCTCAAAAAGCATACCAACAACCTGCTGAGCAGTAATCCTGCGGCTAGCCATTATCCTTACTAAGAAAGGAGACTGCACAAACAAGTCAACAACAACCAACTTCAAAATAAGTAAGTAAAAAAAATGTGTACCTTTATCACAAAGATCTATATCCTCAAAAACTCTACGATTCACTTGGAAGAGATAGCTACACTCACCAGCACCTACTCTGAAGAGAGACAGCAAAAAGTAACAATATCCCACTAGAAAAAAAAAAAAACAATTACTCACAAGACAACAAAATACACATCGAGCACAAATGCAAAAAGTTGTTAACACTCATAAAACAGAGGCCAAACATACTACTATTATTACACCATTTGCAAAAAACACATTCATGCAGAGAAAGGAAACCCATTTACATTGTACAAAAAAAGTCTATTACCAAACACATGCAACTACACAAACAGCAGAACCACCAGTAACGAAACTGCAACCTGGAACAGTCTAAAGAGCAAAAGCCTTGAACTAGAACAAAAAGGGCGACATAAAGCATTACAATTGCAATTCACAAGAAATAAAACAATTAACATTATAACACGCTATGTCACTACCCAAATAGTCAATCTGCTAGATGGGCCTTCAAATAGGGCTGAGAAAAATGGGGGCTAATCTTGCCTAAGGGATCGGGTGAGGTTTTCTGCCAGGCCGATCTGTCCCCCAGGTGAGGCAGAAATCAGCAGACAGAAATGTGCCCCCCTTACAAAATAAATAAATCCCTGGTGCCTAGTAGGGTTTTCGGCCTCGCCCCTCCCGCCTGGGGCAGAAAGGCCAAAAAAGGGACAGATCTGTTCTCAGGAGGGGCAGAAAAACATTAAGCACATTTTACCCCCTTGGAAGCAACCAAGTCACTTCCATTACACACAAAACAAAATCCCTGGTGCCTAGTGGAGTTTTTGGCTCCCCTGGGGGGGTAGAAAGGCCAAAAAAAAGATTTAATATAAAAAATATGCCCCCTGGAAGTGACCCTTACCCAAGGGGTCGCTTCTATTTAAAAAAAAAAAAATTAGTCCCTGGTGTCTAGTGGGGTTTTCTGAAAGGCCAAAAAACGTGCTGATCTGCCCCCGGGGGAGAAAGAATACACATATAGAAAAAAATGCACCCCTGGAAGTGACCCTTGCCCAAGGGGCCACTTCCATTTAAATTTTAAAGAACTCCCTTGTGTCTAATGGAGTATTCTGCCCCCCCCCCGGGGGCAGAAAGGCCAAATAAACAGGCAGAATACACATAAAACAAATATGCCCCCTAGAAGCGACCCTTGCCCAAGGGGCCGCTTCCATTTAATTTCTTCCAACATCCCTGGCTCTAGTGGGCTTTTCTCCCCCCCCCCCACCGGGGCCAGAAACGCCAAAAAACAAAGGCGATCTGTCCCCAGGGGGGGGCAGAAAAATCTTTAAAATAATGTGCCCCCTAAGGAAGCGACCCTTGTCCAAGGGGTCGCTTCCTTTCAATAAATAAAGAACTCCCTGGTGTCTAGTGGGGTATTCTGCAGAGAGGCCAAATAAACCTGCTGATCTGCCGCCGGGGGGGGCAGAATGCACATTAAAAAAAATATGGCCCCTGGAAGCGACCCTTGCCAAAGAGGTTGCTTCCATTTTATATTTTAAATATCCCTGGCTCTTGTGGGCTTTTCTGACCCCTCCCCGGGGCCAGAAACGCCCAAAGAAATCAGGCCATCTGTCCCGGAAGGGGTGGGGGGGGCAGAAAAGTCTTCAAATTAATTGTCCCCCTAAGTAAGCCACCTTTGCCCAAGGGGTTGCTCCGTTTACATAAAAAATGCATCCATGGTGTCTAGTGGGGGCATTCCTGCCACACGATTGCGACGCTGTGCGCGATCGTGCAGCAGGAATACCCTGCATTAAGACAGACATCAGGGGAGAGGAAACACTCTTTCCTCTACCCCGATGCCTCAATGTACAAAAAATCCCCCCCATCCGCCCGACCGGAGCAGCAAACACTCACCGTTCTGCCTGGACGCCTGGAAGCAAATGGCTTCCAGCGGGTCCGGGTCTTCCTGATGACGTTGGCATGCGCTGTGCACGCTGACGCCATGGGATAGCCTGGGGGGTCGTTGATGGCAGCTGAAACTCTTCCGTTGCCATCCCCCTCTGTGGGGACTAGATCGGCTGCCCCTGGGGGGAGCACCACCACTTACCCCATGGGTGGGTTCCATGACAGAGCTGTTCCGTCATGAGCACACGCCGACTGTGGATAATGACGGAACCGCTCCGTCATGAGCACTGAAAGGGTTAAGATTTATGGGCTAGAGAGGCTTTTGTAAGCTCCTTGGCTTCCAAAAGTAATACTACCCTTTCATGAACCCTAAAACTGTTAAAATGTGGAGTTATACATCTCTGAATCTTAAAATCCCTTACTATTCTTTAACACAGCCCTTCCATGAACCCCAGAAACTCATTACTACCCCTTAACACTACCTTTCCCTGAACCTTGAAATCCCTTTCTACCCCAGTGCTACCTTTCCCTGGACTCTACAAACTCATTAATGCTACCCTTCCATGAACCCTACCAACTTCTTACTATCGTTTGGTGCTACCCATTCCTGAACCTTGAAAACTCTACCTCCTAACACTACCATTCCTTGAACGCTAAAAACCACTTACGACTTCTTAACGGTACCCATCCCTGAACCCTAAAAAACAATATTACCCTTTAACTCTTCTCTTGCCTAAGCCCTAAAACATTTTGCTACCGCTTAACCCTACTCTTCCCTGAACCCTAAAAACCTCACTATCCCTTACCTTTGCCCATCGCTGAACCCCAAAAACCCTTACTACCACTAAATGCCACTCTTTTGTGAAACCTAAAAATCCTTATCACCCCTTAATGCTACCTAGCCCTGAAACCTAAAAAACTCATACAGCTACCCATCCCTGTACCCTAGAACATTAATTGCTCTTAATGCTATCCATCCCTAAACCCAATCAACCCTACTACTTCTTAATGCTACACATGGCTGAACCCTTAAACTACACCTTATATCTTTTATACCTTAAACTGTAAAAACACACGTTACTACTCTTTAAGGCTACCCTTTGATGAATACTAAATATTATTACTACCTCTTAATGCTACCCTACTCTGAAACCTCAAAACCCTGTAGTGCTCATTAACACTACCCCTCCTTAGACTCTACAAACCCTGTATCCTACATCCTAAGAATCCCTTATTATCTTTTAATGCTACAGTCATAACCTGAAAAAAACGTAGTACCCCTTAACACTACCCTTTCCGGAACCCCAAACACTCCTAACTGCCAATTTATTGCTGCCCTTCCATGTCCCATAAAGACCCTTACTACCCATTAGCACTAACCTTCCCTAAACCCTAAAATCCCCTTAGTTTCATTTAATGCTATCCTTTACTAAATCACACAAACCTCTTAATTCTACTCTTTCCTGAACCCTTTAAATGCTTTATTACCCCTTAGCCCTACCAATTCCTGAACCCTAAGATCATCTAACTACTCCTTAATTCAGCCCTTCCTTGAAACCTAAAAACCTGTTACTACCCCTTAATGGTACCAATCCCTGAACCATAAAATCCCTTGCTACCACTTAATGCTATCCTCTCCTTAACCATAACAAACACATACTATCACTTAATGCACTTAATGTTACCTTTTCCTGAACTGTACAAACTCCTTGCTACTTCTTAATGCTATCCTCTCCTGAACTCTAAAAATCATTTACTTTACCTTAATCTTACCCTTCCCCGAAACCTAAAAATCGCTTTCTACCCATAACAAGCCCCTTCCCTAAACTCTCAAAATCTCATTCTACTCCTTAACACTATATTTCCCTGGAGGCAGGAAAACAGAGTAGCCCTTAAAGCTACCCATCCATCAACTCTAAAAACCCCTGACTACTCCTAAATGCTACAGTTCCCTAAACCATACAAACCCATATTACCTCTTAATGCTACCCATCGATGACCCATAAAGATTGTTACTACGCCTTAATGTTACCCAGCCCTGAACCCTAAAAATCTCTTACTACCCCTTAATGGTGTGCTGCACTGAACCCTACAACCTCGAACTTCTCCTTAATGTTACCATCCCTGAACCCTAATAAACCTTTACTAGCCCTTGCCACTGCCATTCCCTGAACCCTAAAAACTCTTTACTACCCCTAGCACTTCCCTTCCTTGAACCTTTAATCCTTTAACTACTCTCTGAGTGCTACTCTTTCCTGAATCTTAAAACCCTCTGACTGCTGCTTAAAGCTACCCTCTCCTGAACTTTACAAACCCTTCCTACACCTAAAAGATACCATTCTCTGAACCCTACAAATCCCTTAACACTAACCTTCTCTTAATTCTACAAACCCCTTACAGTCCCTTATTGCCACCCGTTCCTGAACCCTAAACTTCAAAATCACTGCTTAGTGCTATACTTCCTTGAACCCTAAAACCCCATTACTACCTCTTAATGCTACCCTTACCTAAAACCTAAAACTCTCTTACTACCCTAAAATGCTACTCTATCATGAACCCTATAAAATACCTACTTCTCCTTAACTCTCACTCAGGGTCTTTGCCTTCTGAAAGCAATGGGAGCCTACGGGTGAAGAACTGGGAAGAACTAAGAATCAAATGACTCATTTCTCTGGTAGTTACGTATTTTTTATGCAACACTCAGAGTCCCACTTGTGACCAGTATTATTTCTATCGCCACCTTCCTGCAGTTATCAATGCCCTCTGCTGTCAACGTACAGTGGAGCTGTGCTGCATTGCCGTTTGGGAGAAATGAACATCGCCCCGCTACTGGAGTCATGTACAGAATGCCGGAGGTTTTTCTGTTACATCACATTTCAGTATTATACTGTTACCAGATTCAGTTATCATGACATTACCGCATATGTAGATATAAATGTGCAAGCATTGTTTCTCTCTTTTTCCCGATTAATGGTGTAAAAAATAGCAGATTTTTGCTTGTACTCTAGTACTATGCACAAAATGCAGTACTTATCTCTTAATGCAAAAAGGATCTTAATTGAACTGAAAGTCACTTAGCACATGACACTGTTTTTACCGCTTCTGACATATTCTTAATGAACCCCAAAGTAGTATGTCTGTAACAGTGCTTAATTTGTAAAATATTAAGTGCAGGTGCTCCAATTTTCCCCCGGAGGCCACACCCACTTTCCCGGCTCCACCCACTTCTGCCAGAGGCCCACCTACTTCTTTTATTGGTTCCACCCACATCTACAAGCATCAACACATCATAGTCACTCCTCACATCTTGAGTTCCGCAAGGAGCTGAAGATCTGGCCCTTCACATAAGCACCTCGGGGACCTCACACCTACACACCTGCCCAAGTGCCTGGATACCCTCTCGGGTGATTAGTATTTCTAATAATCAATATAACTTTACATAATGTAACATATGGGAAGCCTATGACAAAAACTTAAAAGTGAACTCAAATTGGATAATGTGTGTAAATCTTAAAATGCAGCTTCAGTAAAGGTCATTAGAGGACTTGAGGCAGCTTTGGAAATTAAAGAGAATGTGCGTGTACTGTGCTGTTAAAAAGAAAGGAAAGGGTGAAGGAAGGAATACATTAAAGAAGGCAGCAACAAATGCAGACAGGAAGGGGAGTACTGAAGTGAGGATATATATGAGCAATGGATGAAAGAAGGAGGAAATAAGTAAAGAATGTGAAAGGAAGAAATGAAGGAATAGAGGGGGGAAGGAAGTGAATGATGTGTGATGAATGAAAGGAAAGAAGAAAGGAAAGGAGCAAGATAAGCATAAGGATTGGTTGATGGTAAGAAAGGAAGAAAGTAAAGAAGAAGTGAAGGAAGGAGGAGGAAAACAAAGTAAGGAAAGATTGGAGGAAGAAGGTTAAAATGCACCCAGGGAGGAAGTATGGGGAATGAATGAGGGTGTAAGGGAGCAAGAATGGAATGAGGGTATAAGCAAGCAAGAATGGAATGAGGGTGTAAGGAAGCAAGATGCAAGAGGGGAATGAGGCATGGTTGGAGGTGCTGAGGAAGAGAAAAAGAGAAAAGATAAAGATGGGACAAAAGGAAAGAAAGGGTTCAGGGGAATGAATATGAGTAAGGAAAGTACTGGATCAAGGAGGATCAGAGAGCATAATGACAGTGTAATATTGCATAGAAATTGAAAAACAAAAGATTGAAATAGATTTGTGTTCTTAACATACCATGTATGTTTGTAAAACACATATTCACCAAAGGGGGCCTTGACACTGAATTTAAAATGTTGTTAACCAGTTTAATGGCACACATTTTATCGACCTCAGAAATATTAAAGACTGAGTTGCCGCACCAAGATTTAAATTTATGACTCTGAGAACAAAAACAGATTCCTGGAGTGGATATGAAGACATGCGCAAGAAGGAAAAACATAAACAGGAGAGTGAGGAAGGAGGAGAGGTCTGAAGGCAAAGATAGATACGGTAGACAAAGAATGTGAAGAGAAGTGAAGAAAGCAGAGAGAGTGAGTGTTAGAATGGAGTGGAACAGTCGGCCCGCCCATAAAGGGCCCAACTATCCTGACACTGACTCACTCACTGACCGGACACACTACCGCTCCCCCCCCCCCGCCCCCAACCCCCATAAACACACCCTGTACAGGGAGCAGGCTTCTCTCTACTGTGCAGTTCTGGGGTCAGAAGGGGTGAGCAGCAGCCTTGCCTAATATTAAAAATATGCAAAGTGATCACCGCTGATGGCGTCTACTCTGACGCCCTCTTTCACTATGCTAATCCTGCAGTGCATAAATAAGGTTTGTTAACAATTTAGGCCTAGGACTTCATACCTTACTGAGGTGAGCCCGAGCCGACAGCAACTGGCAGCGGGCCGTAACCACATGAACTTTGTAACGATAATAAAGTTATTCTTTACTTCACAACTTGCCTTAAGGATATTCTTTACAGATTTCCTCGACAAGATGAACGCTGGGCCGCAGTCTCTGGCTCAGCTGTATAATGTGCTGCCTCTGCATGATACTCAGCAAGTTGATGCTGCCGTGACACTTCCCAGTCGTCAGGACCAACGACGCCGGGTATATACACAGGCAGTACAGTTACTGAGACCACCATCATTGCGCATGGAAGGCAAAGAGGGCGCACCTGCAAATAAACCCCTTAGGACATCACAATTATTGAAGTACTCACTGTATCACCAAAGTTAAGAAACTCCTTCTATCGGAGCTTTCTACTTTATCGACTGTCTAAATGGAATTGAGCATGAACTGACCGTCGTTATCTGTGGGGTGTGGTGGCAAAGCAGTGAATGCGCGCGCATTCAATGTGAAAAAATGTGCGCACGCTGCTTGCCAACCCTCACAGATTGGATGAGCATGCCCTGAAAACGAAACTGAATCCATCCTGTACTACTGATCTGCCCAGGCAGTCCGGCCCGCAACTGCGCAACAAATAGCCACTACTGCCCACTGCAGTGCACTGCTGGCAACCAAACATGATAGTGATGATCAAACCAGGGGATCAAAAAACAACCTCATCCTCATGATCAGAGTGACGTGACCATCAACATAAAAAAGTAAACCAGTAGTAGGCTTCACTAGGCTCACCTGCGCAGCTTTATTATTTTTTAATTCAATATTTGGCCACCGGCCTACGCCGCCTATCCAAGGCTGTAATGTCACCAATCAACAATTATGATTTAAAAAAATAAACAGTAATCATGCGCCTGCGGACCCCAGGCCCTGCCCTGCCTCACCTGCGCAGCTTGATTTATTTAAATCAGGATGATTCCGCCGCCGGCGCCGGCCGGGCCTACCCCAGGCCATCATGACCAGACGCCGGCCGGTAGACCAATCAAGATGATTTTAAAAAACCTGACCAGTAATCACCGTTGCGGCGCCTACCTGGTTGCGGTATGCAAGGCCCTGCCTCACTCACCCTCACCTGCTGAGCAGTCCGAGCTCCCAACTCAAACTACTTTTGAAACGCGGCGGGCGTTGGTCGAGTACACCACCACTGGATACTCGGTGGCTGGTGAGGAGAGGTGCGGGTATGCTGGGGCGGGCAGCGAAAATGCGCATGCGTTCAATTGCACAATCTGCGCACGCGTCGCTGCCTCTGCCGGCACAGACCCCCCCCCCCCCAGCAAAGCCCTGCCCAACAACAACTACTAACTACAGTGTCCCGCCCACTGGGCCTGATCCGCGGCCGGGAAGAGAGCAGTAAGGAGGTAGGAGGAGGAAATTGAGAATCAAATCACTGGGAGTGAGTCAGTGTCAGTCACCGTGCGTCATGTCACCGTCAGCAGTAAGTGATTACAATTTACTAACTGCATGCATCAGTCAACGTCGGTAACTTAAACTAACTAAGTATGGCACGGCACCACAGTAGTAGCACAGCACGTGCTCTCTGTGTACCAGTGCCACGCACGAGTCACAACTCTCATAAATCAATTACTAGGGCAGGACAGGTGCACTTAATGCCGCGTGACTGTCGACCCGGCCCTCATAATTAGGTGCCGGTGCTAAGCACCGGCAAGCTCCGGCTCAAATTAAGCCCTGGTCTGTAAATGACAAAATACACCAAATATTAGTGGATGACTGTTCTAGATTTTTCGTAATAATTAACTATTTGTATATCGTCAACTTTCCTTTATAGATTGGGCTTGACAGCACAACTGTCAGGATGACATTTTTAGCAATTGTTTAAAGTATGCATAAAGTGGGTTCTGGCTTGGCTCCACCCAAAGAACTAATATGGTCTTTCCTCATGCTATCAGTTGGTGATATGTCATTTCATCTTCCAGGAAGTGTTTCCATCAGAATACCCAAAGGATTATTCAAATCTGAAAAATGAACTCAACTATGCTGATTGTCATATTTAATTCTTTTTTCATATATGCATTCTGCACAAAAAGCAATATTTCTCTTTCTAGTGGGACAGGTTTTCATGTCACAAGCTATGTTTACCACATACAATTCTTGTGAACAACATTTGCAAATGCTTATGTTTACAGCTGATGGTACATTAATGCCAGACCTATTTGCTTTGCCAATGCTTCTTAATAGTTGCATGATGCATCTGTTGCCAGCAGCTGCTTGTAATTAGTGACCATGTGCAGCGACCTGTATTCCTGATTATAGTTAGTGTATGAATTATAACCATTCTTCCTGAACCTGTTCGGTGCGTCGGACGCGCGGGAGCCGTCCAATGCTACAGTGCTCAAGTGCGTCAGACGACTCCTGTGCGTCAGACCACATGGCACTGGAAATCCCTCTGGTGCGGGCACCAGAAAGATTTCCTTTGTACCAAAACAGCCTCAGGATCTAGGGAAGAGCTTCCCATCTCCTGGGGCTGTTCTAATTTTTTTCAGTGAAATGAAGATCAGTGCTCACGGCGCGCTGATGTCATTTCACTGAAGCCGAAACTGAAATAAGCTGGCTCGTTTCAGTTCCCCTGCCTACATGCACATGGGGCTATCTCAACCTCCTGAGCACGTAGACCTACGGGAGGGGTATCATTAGAAGGGGAGAATCTTCCCTTTCTAATGGTACCCGTCCCTAGTGGATCCCTGCTTGGGGATTGCCGAAGGATGGTGATCTCCAAGCAGGAATCCACCCACAAGACACCAGGGAGAGAGGAGCAGCCCCTTGGGCAAGGGCTTTTGCTCCCCCCAACGTTTCTGTAACTGTTCAGTCTTTCTGCCCTCCCTGGGGGAAGATGGGGCAGTAGCTCCCATCTGCCCCCCGGAGGGACAGAAAGCCCACTTGTAAGCCAGGGGTTATTTTTTTCATAGTTCAGGGGTTAGGGCAGCCCAGAATGGGCATGCCAGTGCCCCACCCACACAAAATTCCATAGACACCAGGGATTATGCTTTTCTTTTATACGTAGGGTTGGGGGCTGCCCTGATTGGGCACGCCAATGCCCCCACCCCCATAACAAATTAGACACAGTCTTTCTAACAGAACCTGATGAGAGCCACACAAGTCGCCCCATCCTATCTTCCCTAGGGTGTCTAGTTTGCAAACATTTACAGGTTTAGTTTCCCTAGGTACTGGCTGACCTAGGTT
Source organism: Lissotriton helveticus (assembly GCF_964261635.1). Taxonomy (NCBI): domain Eukaryota; kingdom Metazoa; phylum Chordata; class Amphibia; order Caudata; family Salamandridae; genus Lissotriton; species Lissotriton helveticus. The sequence continues at coordinate 1,399,617,820 of NC_136059.1, read as the reverse complement.
CCAAAACTCACAGCTAGGCACATTGCAAAAAAAAAGAGGCAGCTTTCACTGGAAAAATTTGACGTGTCCATCTTGCATTTTGGGCTGTTTCCTGTCGTGGGACTTGGCCTACCCACACAAGTGAGGTACCACTTTTATCAGGAGACTTGGGGGAATGATGGGTGGGTGGAGGTTTGTGGCTCCCTGTGGATTCCCGAACTTTCTATCACAGAAATGTGAGGAAAAAGGTGTTTTGTTTTTACAAAGTTTAAGGTTTCCAAGGGATTCTGGGTAGAGTCACACAAGTCACCCCACCCTAGACTGTCCTGGGTATCTAGTTGTTAAAAACAGTATAGGATTCCTAGGATTACCTTGGTGCCGGCTGAGCTAGGGTCCAAAAATCCACAGATAGGCACACTGCAAAAAAAAAGGGTCAGTATTCTATGTAAAAATGTGATGTGTCCAAATTGCGTTTTGGGCCATTTCCTGTAATGGACACTAGGCTTACCCAAACAAGTGAGGCTGAGTGGGTGTACGTTTGTGGCTTCCTGTTCATTCCAGAAATTTCCATCATAGAAATGTGTGTGTTTTGAAAAGGCAAGGGATTCTAGGTTACAGGACCTGGTGAGAGGCCCACAAGTCACCCGATCCTGTATTCCCTGGGTATCTAGTTTTGAAAATGCACAGGTTTGCTAGGTTTTCGTAGGTGCTGGCTGAGTTAAGATCCCAAATCAACACCAAGGCAGATGACAAAAAAGGGTCAGTTTGCAGTTGAAAAATGTGATGTGTCCATGTTGCGTTTTGGGCAGTTTCCCTTCATGGGCACTAGGCCCACCCACACAAATGAGCTACCAATTTCATAGGGAGACTTAGGGAAATGATGGGTAGGTGGAAGTTTGTGGCTCTATGCATATTCCAGAACCTTCCATCTCTGAAATGTTAGGAAAATGTGTTTAAAAAAACAACAAAGTTTGAGATTTGCAAGGGATTCTGGGTAACAGACCCTGGTAAGAGCCACACAAGTCACCCCATCCTCAATTCCACTGGATGTTTAGTTTGCAAAAATGTATAGGTATGCTAGGTTTCCTTATCTGCAGGCAGAGCTAGGTTCCAAAATCCACAGCTAGGCACATTACAAAAAAAAGGGCAGTTTTCAATGGAAAAATGTGATGTGTCCACATTGCGTTTTGATCCGTTTCCTCATGTGGGCACTAGGCCTACCCACACAAGTGAGGTACCAATTGTATTGGAAGATGTAGAGGAACACAGAATAGTAGAACAAGTGTTATTTCCAATTGAGGTTCTTTGCATTTCTGCCTCCTAAATGTAAGACAATGTGTAAAAAAGACGTAATTTTGAAAAATGTCCTCTAATTCACATGCTACTATGGGCACCCACAATTTTGGAGATGCGCAAATACCACTGCTTCTAAACTCTATATTTTGTTCCCATTTTGGAAATATTTAGGTTTACTTGATACCTTTATTTCATTCTTTATATTTTACCAAATGAATTGCTATATACCCGGTACACAATGAAAAAACATTGCTAGATGCAGCTCAGTTACTGGCTCTGGGTACCTCAGGTTCTTGGTGAACCTACAAGTCCTATATATCTCTGCAACCAAAAAGGTCCAGCAGACGTAACAGTATATTGCTTTCAGAATTTTGCCTTACGTAGAAGAAATTACAGGTGAAAACGGTGGCAAAAATTGCTTTTTTTTCTACTCAGTTTAATATGTTTTATTTCAACGGTTAGTTTCTATAGGAAAACCTTGAAGGATCTACACAATTGACCCCTTGCTGAATTTAGAATCTTGTCTAATTTTCAGAAATGTATAGGTGTCCAGGACCCATTTTTGCTTTCAACCCATTTCTACCACTAACTAAAAGGAGGTTGAAAGCACAAAAAAGAGGAAAAATAGGCTATCTCTCATTAAAATGCCAAAACTGTGTAGAAAATGTTGGTTTCTGCCAAACATCTCCCTGAAAGCTGCGAAATTTGTGATTTTTGCACCACAAACGCTTTGTTGATACCTTTTGCAGGGAATAAAAACACATGCTTTCTTCTGCAGCACTTTTTCCCATTTTCCCCCCAAAAACTAACATTAGTTGTATTTTGGCTAATTTCTCAGTCCCCTCCAGTGGAATTTATAAACCCTGGATGCCTTTAGAATCCTCAGGATGTTGGAAGAAAAGGACTCAAATTTGGTGTGGATTCCTTTTGTGGACAAAATGTTACAGGGGCCTAATTTCGAACTTGCCCAAATAGCCCAAAAAAGTCTTAGCTCAGTCAGGGGTAAAGGCCTAGCAGCAAAGGGGTTATTCTCTTGAAATCAGTCAGCTAACTTTCAGCATGCCAAATTTTATCATAATAAGTCCATGGGAAAAAGAAGCTTAAGGTCTGCAGCGGGGGGAGGCGTAGGAGGCGGGGGTGATGAAAAAATTAGTTATTTCCAATTTTGGCTTCGCTAAGGAGATTTATTTTTACATCTACAGCCAGAACAGCTTAACGGAGTTACACCAAATTTAGCATGGAAGTATAACTTTACTCGGAAAGAATGGATTTTTTGGTTTAGTGTAGATCTCTTTAGCGATTTTCGAGATATTGGTATTTAAATAAGGGTAAATAATATATTATATTTTTACCTTCTAGATTTGTGAATCAACCCTGTCAATCACATTTTCAATCTTTAAGGCAAGGTGATTGGCTGAATTAGGGCTAAAAATTATATTTTTCTGCCATCTTGAAACCTGTGAGTCGGCTCCGACTTATGAGTTTCGCACTATGAAAATAAATTTTACACAGTCATTGGCGGTCAACCCCAAAGGTGGCTGACTCAAAGGCAGTGGCAATGGGACCATAAGTTGTAGTGGGTGTTGTGTGCGTTCCAAAACATAACTGGTGAATTTCAGTGGTTTTGCGTATTCTTGCCTCAATATTAACTCACTTTTTAACTCTTTTTTCAATAAAAAACCAAAGTTGAAGTTTAGGTGTGGCTCAGTAAAAGCATTGAAAATCACCAGGTATGGAGTGCATTTCGCAACACACACCGTAACTCGCACCTAAAACTCACAAACTTGGTGAAATGGTTCCTATTTCTAAACACAACATTGCAGAAGTGTTGCAAATTTCAGAACATTCCCCAAATCAGCATCTGCTGAGTGCATTATTAACTGTTTTTAAGGAATGTTTTCCAAGCCCCTGTAAAAATATCTACCCCCCTCAAGACCTCCAAACCAGTCACGCCTCCCATTCTTTCTGGAAATTTTCTTTCTACTGCGGGGCATTCTTGAATGTTTGAAAATGTGCAATTTTGAAAATGGCATAACAAAATATATCAAAACCAGTCATCAGCCAATCACATTCTTAAAAAATCAAATTGACAGAACCTGCAAATTTTTAGCTCACAATTTAAATAGCGGATATCTCTCAACTGTAGCTCTTCATTGCCCACCTACTAATTTTTTTCAACTGTATTTTATTCTTTTTTGCACATGGCTATATGTAACAACACTCTTGTCCTGAGCATAATAAAGAAAACATTTCTACCACTACCACTAACTAAAAGGAGGTTGAAAGCACAAAAAAGAGGAAAAATAGGCTATCTCTCATTAAAATGCCAAAACTGTGTAGAAAATGTTGGTTATGTGGGTACAAACAAGGATATTCATACATAATTAAAGCCACACAATTACATTTTTATATCAAACCATAACATATCATACATTATCAGAATGGCCAACACCCTTATAGGTCAGCCAATCTCAGTTATATCAGAGACGTAAGTCAGCTCAGCAATTACACGAGTTAATGAGATATTTCAGTTCCCTGGGTCCTAAATTCAGCAAGAGTTTTGCAAGCCCAGATTTTATGTGATATCGCAATATCCCTTTCATATGGCTTATAATATTCCAGAAGATCTTGATCGGGGGATAGGGCCACCACACATGCAAATAATCTGGCTCTTGCCCACAACCCTTCCAGTACAACCCTGTTTGGAGTACATCTGTTTCAGCTTTATTAGTGTAATGTTCCACTGGAACCAAGCAATAGTCAACTAACCAGCCCCAATCAAGGCCAAACTGGTCATGGTTACTTGTGTTCCAGTTCCGAAATTACCTGGCTTTGCAGTTTGGCTGGACTGTTTCGATTGGATCAGGGTCAAGATGGATTTGCATATGCTGGGTGGCGTGTTGGGAAAAAAACAATGGATTGGAATGCTACCCCAATCGATTGCCAGTGATTAGACTTATTGCAAGCATCCTTTTGTCAACTTTTGTGTATTTGATGTGATGCCCTAAGTGGCCTACAGTATGCCCAGGTGTGGGTCCCTTGCTCACTGGAGGCAACTTAAACCAGACTGAAAAAAACTCTATCAGGGTAAATAGGGTCTTGAGATTTTTGTCTTCTGGTTCAGAGAAGACATGGCTTGGCAGTTCGGGCTGGATTGTTCTTATCAGAGCAGGGTCAAGACTGATTTGCCTCTGGTTGGGTCCAATCTGAGGTGGCATGGTAGGCAAAAGAACGATGGATGCAATTCTACCCTGAGCGTTTGCCTGTGTTAAAATTACTGCAATAAGCCTCCCATCACCTTTTGTGTGTTTGTAATGTGCCACTGAACCATGTTTTTATACATTGAGTCCATGTTCTGAACACTTTTACACAGAGAAGATATATCTGCTTAAAGTTTCTGCCATTAGGGGATTGATGTCTCCGCTTTTAAGATGCGTAAAATTGCCACCTTGAGATATATGAACATTGAACATCAAGCCCTGCATCCTCCAACATTGACTATGTACTCAAAATCAAGTCTTTTGGTGACGTATAGGTAGAAACCAATTTTTTCCCACTGAGTTAGAGGCCTAACTGCTGCCCCTCTGTTTTCTAGATTAGCGACCCAATAGTGTAGCTGGAAATCCACAATTCATTCTGTTTCGCAAAGCTTGAAATTCCTCTTGCAATGGTCAAACAATTTTACCTCCACGCCCGGGAATAGATCACAGAGCATTCTGCAGTCCTTCTCCCACCACCTCCCAGGTGCCTCTCCAGTCATCCACGGGGAAACATCCTGAATGTGCCAGAGAGGTGTGTAGGGAGACGGACAATATGTTAAACCCTGTTGTGTCACAACCATTTCCCATATCTCCAAAGTCAGCTGTATTATATCTTAAAAAAAACAAGCGGGGTTCTAGTATTCCTGGGAAGCCAAAGTATCGCCCAAGGCAACTAGCCCATTATGGCCTCATCCATTTTTTTTCATACAAACTTTATTGTATTTTGGTATAACAATCATTCTTAATACAGGATATTGGGTGTCAATGTCATAAGTAAGGGTATTACAATGTAGTTAGTAACACAACAGTACTATGTAGTTATGAACTTACAGTTTGTTCCCTGTCACAGCTTATGTAATGAAGATACATGGATCATAATCAAGGACATAAGAAAACTGAATCCCCCCACCTGGTTCCCAAACCTAACCAAAACTCATGTGCTTCACCAAAGAAACTCATCATGGCAATAAACAAAGAGGGGGGGAGGGGGTAGTATATGTGCGGGTGCAATACTACTTATTTATGATCCCAGATGACCATAATGTCTCTAGACCCTAGGTAATTATATTCTGTAGGGCATTCTCCCTTTTAGACCTATGAATACTTGTTCATTGGGACCCTGTAGCCTATCTGAGATCTGAATCGTATGCCTTACAGCTCTCCAGAAGTGTGTCCCATTCCATTGAAATTCGTGTTTTGCTTAGCCCCCTATATTCCTCCCACCTAAGGGCTAAGCTTTCTGCAAGGCACCATTGTCAAAGTTCCTCACGCAAGGTCATCAAATTGGGGGCGCTGGGGCATTTCCAGCACCATGTGAGGAGGTGCTTTGCCAGTAACAGTGTTACGTTTACAAATATCATCCCTACTTTAGAGCCCTTATTGCCAATGGGTAACCCCAATATACAACTCTTCATAGTATCCCATCAGGCCTGGCCAGTAACTGCACCCAGTGCTCTGACTACTCCTGCCCACTATTCCAATAGCGGTGGGCAAGCCCACGCCATTTGGATTAGGCAACGGGGGCACATTGAGGATGCAGCAGAGATCATATTGATTTTGTGTGGCGTTAAGTATGCCCGGTGTAGAATGGTATATTGTATACATTTAAATCACACATTACAAGACACTTTCTTGGGGTGTTCCAGCAGCAGTGCCCATTCCTTGTCAAATAGTGTTCTGCCCCAATCCGTCTCCCATTTCTCCCATAGTTTAGTAAGTGGTATCATCGGATGCTCTCGACGGCCTTTATAAAGCCATCGTACCAGGTGCCATCCATGCCCTATTGTGTGCAATGCCCTTAGCAGCTCATGAGTTTGGGGTTCTTGATTATCAACTGTCCAGTGTTGATGCATATACTGGAGAAGTCTGGCATGCATTAGGAATAGGGTGTCTGGAAGTGTTTGTGGGTGTATGAAGTCCTCGTGGGTCATGAGAGAGCCCTCTGCAAACAGGTCGCCCAGTGTGGTAACCCCTTCGCGCTCCCAGGTTATGAAGGTATAAGCCTCTTGCTCATCAAGGTGCCAGAAGTGGTGGGGAGGCCTAGTAAAGGTATGTTGGGTGCATATTGTGCCTTAACCGAGTAATATTTCATCATCATTTTCTAGCATATTAACACAACACATAATAGTAACTTGTGTATGAGCAAGGACTGGGTGCCAGAGCAGAGCAGACGGTGCATTTGTCCACGTGCCAATTGTGTCTCGGTAAAGTCTTTCTCCAATAGGATATTGCCAGCGAACCAGTATGATAACGACTGCAGCTGTCCAACAATACTGTACGCCTTAAAGTCAGGGGCTTCTAGTCCTCCTCTATCCGTCGGAAATTGTAATTATCCAGTATTATGTGTGTCTTTCATAGATTCACATGCCTGAATCATTCCCCGTTGTCGAGACGGGAGTCTCCGGTACATAGAAAAGTAATGTCCTATAGACATACATAGAGAAAAGTAGGCCTAAGGGCCTCGCCTTAGTAGCCTATCTATGTCCTTTTGTAAAAAGGACCAAACTCCAGAAGGTAGCCAATCAGCTACCACCTCCCTCTAGAACCTTCCTGTCAGGAGCCTCAGTCTCGCAGATTTTCTACCGCACGTTGTGCTAGGGAGTCTCCACCTGAGTTCTCCTCAGGTTTCCTAGTTTAATCTCTTTTCTTCATAGAAATTGGATATTTCCTTTATAAATCGACCATGGCTGATCAACAGAAGAAGGGTCTCTTCAGAGCTTTCTCTTCTTGTGGTAAGAAGAGGCTCCACGTCGACGATAAGCATGAAACCTGCTTATACTGTCTTTATCCAGACCATTCTCCTAAAGAATGTAGAATTTGTAGAACATTCTCTACAAAAACACTAAAAGACAGAGAAGGACGGCTGCTCCTCTGGTTGAACAGGCTGAAAACCAGAGACAACCTGGAGTCTTCAGAGGACGGTGAGATGGCTTCAGTTTCTTCTAAAATATCCTTGAAGAGGCCAAGGGTTGCTTCCCCTAGCCCTACAGACGTTCCTCCTAAAAAGACTGCTAAAAAGTCTTCAGAGGCAAAATCTACAACGTCTGACAAGGAGGTTCCTGCCTTCAGGAAGCCTGCACCGTCGTTGACGACGATTTGGTCGACGCTTTCCTCAGCGCTGAAGAAGACTGTGTCTCCAGTCTATGTTTCTTCATCGACGACGACGATGTCGACGACGATGGCGTCGCCAGCATCTTCATCGACAACGACGACTACTCCATCGTCGACGGCCGGTAAGCCTGTGTTGTCGATTATCATCCCTAAAAAGACCTCGACGACGATTAAGAATCCGTCGACGACGACATCAGCGTCGACGACGAACCCAAAACCCTCGTCGACCAGTGTGCCGTCGACGAAGACACCGACGACGGTGAAGACATCGTCGACGACGAAGACACCGTCGGCGAGCGCACCATCAACAACGGTGCCGTCGACGAAGGTCCCGTTGATGAGAGTACCGTAGACGAAAACACCGTTGACGACAATTCTAATTCTGTCGACGACGACACCGTCGACGACGCCATCGTCGACGCTATGGAAACAATCGGACTTGATTTCTCCGTTGACATCTTCCAGTCAGGCGCCTACGATTTCACCAACGATAAAGACCACGAAAAAGCCGATAACACCGGACTTAACGTCCCCAAGCAGGGTGCAAAAGTTAACCCCATCTTGTCTACTGCAGGACGAGGAATCAGACGACGTCCAGTACGGACAGGCCACCAGTCCTTCAGATCTCATAGTAAAGAGCCAAAGCACTGATGAGGATGGCGACGAAGTGGTTTTTACAGAAGAGGCTGAACATTCACATGTCCAGACGCAGGTCACACCTATGGTATGCCTTCCGGTGTCTATAGTCTCAGACTTACAGTTCTTGATCCAAGACTACAAGCAGCGATTTCCCGAACCGACCACTGCTCCGTCAATGGAGACAAATCCAGCTACTTCTAGACCGACACCACCCTCACGACCTAGACCGTCACCTTTGGTGATCCGTCAGGAAAAGGAACCAGTGCAAAATATCCTGTCTTCTGACGAGGAAGTCGAAGAACCAGAGGATGGAGAGGTACGGGACGACCAGTCCGACCATAGGGACGATGAGAACTACATCGCTCCTTCTCCGACCACGCCTGAACCCACTACCTTGGACTCGCCGCCAGTGGACATTGGCGGATTTCACAATTTAGTGGAGAGAGCGGCCACAAGATTCCATATGACAATGGAATCCCATGAAACTGACTGTTTCCTCTACGATTTTAAAGATCCGGTTAGGAAAACAACCAGATCAATTCCTATCATTGATCACATATGGGAACAGGGAAAACAGCTGATGCAGACACCAGCCTCGGTCTCCGCAGTAGTACCACGGCTGGACAAGAAGTATAAGGCACCAACAACAGCATCAGCCTGCCTTACTGGGCATCCCAAGCCAGATTCAGTGGTTACCCAGGCGGCACAAAAGAACTCTAGGAATCAGTCATCTCCATTTTCAGCTCCACCGGACAAGGAGGGCAGAAAGCTAGACAGTATTGGCAAACACTTTTCCACCACGTCGGCCATGACTGTGAAAGTGGCAAATTCCATTGCGCTACTAGGCCGCTACAGTCGGCAATTATGGGAGGATATTGCCCCGTATCTGGCGGAATTACCAGATAATCTGAAAGAGGAAGTTCAATCACTCCTTAAAGAGGGCCAAACATCGGCATCGGAACTTATCGATTGCGCTATTGATGTTGCAATGACCGGCTTCAGACAGCTAGCAGGGGCCGCGGTCTTGAGAAGGCAGGGGTGGCTCAAAGCTACATCCTTTCGTCAAGAAGTCCAAACTAAGGTACTGGACATGCCCTACGACGGCTAGCACCTGTTCGGGGAGAAAATCGACGAGGCCCTTCAAACAATCAAAAAAGATACAGACACGGCACGAGCGCTTGGCACATTGCAGTTTCAGAACCAGTCCTTTAGAGGGAGCAGGGGTAGAGGTCAGTCCTCTTACAGAGGTTCTTACGAGCACAGCACACGAGCACAGTGACACAAATGTGACCAGCACCTCGGAGGGGGTACAGGAGTCTGCTTGAGGAATCACAGCAAGAGACGCAAACATCAATGTCATCTGACACCAGCAGTGACGCGTTTATGTTGGCGGGCACAGGGAACGGGGACTCTGCCACCAAACATCGTCCAGGACCCACCCTCCCAGCTACTTTCACTGTAGCTGCCCGTGTTCGCACCAGTAGGAAGGGAGGAGTGTCCTTCGCCCCAGGCACGGCTGCCCCTGTCCTCCCTGCTGCCCTCAGTGCTGAGTCTGTGGACCTTTTGCGCCAGCTGTGTGTGGGCCAGACAACTCTCCTCGATGCTGTCCTAGACCACAACAAAAAGTTGGCACAGGTGGTTGCTTTCATGGAGGGCATTCATTCAGACGTGGGTGGGCTACACCGGACTGTCCAGTCTTTGTCCTCTGCAGTGACGGCAGCCATTCAACAGGCACAATCTCTGTGTCCAGCTCCAGTCCCTTTGTCCACCCCCTGCCAGTGGCTACATCTGACGATAGTGACCACACACCACAGACCTCAAGGGCAAGATACAGCACACACAGCACACAACAGCAGCAGCCCAAGCGGTCCAGGGCGCGGACACCATCCACACAGAAAGCTAAAGCCACCCCAGACCGCAGAGGCAAAAGCCCTTTAGGTGACACCCAGGGCCAGAAAGCCAAGAAGCAGGCCTCAGGCTCACATGCCTCAGAGGCATCTCCAACCGAGGACTCACCTGTCCCAAAAGCATCTTGCAAAGGTGCCTGCCTAGAGTACACATATAAATAGCTCCAAGGGTAATTCACCCACAACAACTTCCATCCTGAGCCCTGTGAAGCATGGAAAGGAGGCCACTGTAGGGGCTACACCTGGTAAACGGGATGGAGGGGCAGAGGCAAGGCCAGGCTAAGCGCACCGCTGGATCCAGCCTGTCCCCAGAGGATGAGCCACCGTCTGCACCTGATGCAGCTTTAGTGGTGAGTGTGCCTGTTGTGACGGCACCACTTGCCATTTCGACTCCCCAAGAAGTGGAAAGGCACCCCTCCACAATCTCCCACCAACACTGTATCTCACGGCAGCATGACTCAACCTCCATGTGCTACCACACCACCTGGTCCAAGCAGCCCTCCGGATTCCAAAGCCACTGATACCTCTACCTCAGCTGGTCCTCTCTCTCCCCGGTCCAGTCCTCCAACTGTCCCGACAGTAAGCCACCTCCCAGTCCCACTGACAGATAATTGTTAGTCCCCCTCACACACCTGTCTCTCCCACAGCAGTGCCTGGACTGCCTATTATTACCCCCCTGACTGTGTTGCTGACCATGGCAGGGTACAGTATCACCCATTCCCAGTGCAGGATGTCATGTATCTACTCTGCACTTTGGACTGGCCACTGGCCTTGTTGCTCCTTGCTGTGTTACACTATTCCCTGTGCAGCATCTCACAGACATACTCTGCACTTTGGACTGGCCACTGGCCTTGTTGCTCCTTGCTGTGTTAAACTATTCCCTGTACAGCTTCTCATGAACATATTCAGCACTTTGGACTGGCCTTTTGCCTTGTTGTTCCTTTATGTTCACTGTTGTTTGCCCCTTCCCTGTGCAGGATCTCATGTACCTCATCTGCACTTTGTCCTGGCCACCGGCCTTGCTCTTGTCTACTTTTGTTGCCTATCTGTGTGATATGTGAATAAAAACAGTTATTCCTGTTGTTTGCCTTGTCAGTGTCTTGATAAATAAAGCGTTTTCTGTGTGGGTATGGTTTTACTGTAACACATGCTCTATAAGCCACTTTAACATAGCCAATGGTTTGTTTCATTTTTTCAGGGTTTTACAGAGGTGACAGGCACTTCAGTTCTTCTTGACTCTGAGGCTTGGGGTGCAATGAGGTTGGTTTGTGATGAACTACTGTGATCATAATCACTCTTTGTTCAGATTAGCTATATTGTACACACATCATGTTTGTATGCAGTGCCAGCACAAAGTGGGATTCTATCCACAGTATAGCAGGCTGGCTGGCCAGGGTCATCATGTCTGTGTGATCTTTCTTGATGTGTGCACAGCAGTGTTGGTGTATGGTCATCTTGTGATGCCCAGGCATCCCAGTCACACAGGTTAAATTCAATGTGTGCACTTGGGTGATCATGAAGTGTGCAGTGTGTAGGGGGTGACTGTCAGTAGTGTTGATGTATGTGTGGCCCTGCAATGTCAACTGCACACATGTGTCACCCAGGAGTGGAGTGCCTGTTGTTTGTATTGTTCAGCCTTGTGATTGTGACTGTGTGGACATGTGGGAGTTGTAGGTTGTGTACTATGCAGTGTGTTGGTGTTTCCTTGCACTTCTGGAGGATACCTACTTGTTGGTGGCAATTGTGAGTATGCAGAGTGTGTGACTGTCAAGTCAGTGTTGTGTTTTGTTGATCAGCCATGTTTCTTGATACTGTTTGTGCTCACTGTGCAGAACTGCTCAGCCACACTGACATCGTGTGTGTGTTTCTTCATGTATTGCTGTCAGTTGGGGCTGTTTTGGCTCCATTGTGGCATGTGTGATGTGGAGTCATAACATTCCCTATCTGTGCTTCTGATGCCTACCCATTGGTAGTCTGCACTCCATCTATTTTTGTATGGGGCACTCCTCACCTGTCTACTACTGGCGTACACTCCACTTAACTCTCATGTCAGCTGTCCCCTTGGGTTGCCAGTGTGTCTGCCTCCCCATCAGGTAATTTGTTACACTATGCTTTGTGGTGCTGATCTGTGCACAGGACCAATGTGCCACTCAGGACAGTTGACTAATTGTTTATATGTGATTTTCTTGTATCGTTTTGCAGACATGGTTGCTCATATGCAGTTCTACTGTTTATGCTGTACAGTCCTCTAGCCATGTTGTTGTCACCTGGGTGTCCCAGACTTGTGCATCTGTGGGTGTTGGGTTAGCTGTATGTGTGTTTGCTGTTGTACTGCTTCACTTCCTAAGTGTGCTGTGCTGATTAGTGTTGTGTGGGTTCATGTTGTGTCACTCATATCTGTGTGGGACTGGTATGTTTCGTGTGCACACATTGCTTGTCGTGCATGCAGTGCTGTGAGTGTATGTTGCCTTGTCCTGCCTGGTGTGCATCCCCTGATGTCCTGCTGTGTTTGCAATGTGATGTATTGGCATGTGCATCTGTTGTGTGTTTGATGTGGATGTGTGCAGTGTTTGGGCTGTGTTGTCTCTTGCAGCTGACAGGTGCGGAGTGTGTGATGTTCTCTTTTTATGTCAGTGTATGTGTTTTGCTACTGTGTTGTGATTCATTCAGATGTGTGTTTCCAGTTTAGTGTGCATTACTTGTGTGTCTGTCACATGCACTTAGGGATATTCTTGATCTGGTCTTGTTTGGGTGCATCCTTGGGGTTTTCTCCTCTCACATGTGAGCTGTCATTTGTCAGGATGGGGCATGTGCATGCATGTGGTACACTATGACACCATGTTGACTTGATGGGTGGTGTGGTATATCTTTCTGTGTTTAATTGTAGGCCCATTGGTCCCAGTTTGTATCCATGATTGTTTGGAGATGATGCACTTCTTGTCTGGGTTGGGGTTGTTGTGTTCTCCTGTTCTGTCTGTGCTCCCATTGCCTTTCTACAGTTTTGCTGCACACCTCAGGTCTGGTCTTGTTGTACTCCTGTGTATGTTGTTATTGAGTTTTGTGTTTGGCTGTTGTTTTTGTGCCAGCATTGGTTCAGGCATCCATGAGTTGGTGTGCCGGATGTTTGTGGATGCCCCCAAGGAGTGTGATTGTTTGTCAGTGTATTGTCTGGACATTATTGGGACCTTCTGTGTGTTTGATACTGGTGCTGTGTGCTACAGGTGTGAATTGGGCAGGGGGGTATGTGTTAAGGATCCTACTTGTGTTTGACAGTCATAAAGTGTAACAATGGGCCCTGTGTGTTGTGCTGCTGACACACACCTGTCAAGTAGTTGAATGCAGAGATGGGTGGCTGTTCACTGTTTGACTTCAGAGACTTCCTTTCATTCCTGTGCCTATACATGGTTTGCCTTGCTGTCTCCCTGAGTTGTTGCACAGAGGTGACTGTGGTTTGATTTCACTCACGGTGCCAGCCATGTGTGCTTTGATGGGCTAAGGGTGTTGTTATATGTGCCTTCTCTTGCATGTGATGGACACATGCTTAGTGTTTGTCTCCTTGGCCTTCCATTTGTGTGCACCTCACTTTGGCTTTCTTATGTGTTGTTCTCCATTGCTGCTGAGATCTGGTCTGAGGATGTGGCTGTGTGTCAGTGTGTAGTATGTCTGTGTGACTTGACAGATTGCGTGTCTAGTTGAGTGATTGTTCCTGTAATCTATGTGTGCTCATTTTGTGCTTGAACTCCGTTTTGTTTCCAAGAGTGTAGTATAGGTGTGGTGTGAGGGTTGCCCTGGTCCTGTGTTTATGTGCTGTGTGTTCCTCTGCAGCACCACTTGCTGAGGCTGTCTACCTAGTTGTTTGGTGTAGGCTGGGCGGTTCACCTGGTTGGTTGTTGTACATGGGGAGCACAAGAGAGGCACATGTCATGCCCCTTCATGGGGGTGGCATAGTGTGTGGAGGGTGGAGGTGTGGCCCGATGAACTTTGTGCACTACCCATGCCTGGCGATGGCCCTGCCTTCTGCATTGTGCGCAGCTTTTCCCGCGTCTTCACCACTGCAGTGACGTGACCGGGACATTGCTTCAATATCACGGATAGTGGGTGACCTGGATGCGGAGATGTGATTTTGTGACAGGTGCGACATGTTATTTATTTATTTAGAGCATTTGTATAGCGCGGCTATCACCTTACAGGTATCCTGGCGCTGAGATAACTCCTAAGATGGATGCACTGGGAGGCAACAGAAGAGTAGCCAAAAGTTTAGCATTTCGGAATCAGCCAAGTTTTGACCCGTTTCCTAAAAGGGGGAAGTTCCTTTGTTTGGCGGATGTCCAGGGGCATGCTATTCCAAAGTTTGGCAGCTGCGACTTTGAAAGATCTGCCTCCGGTCCTGACCTTTTTAAATCTCGGTACTTTTACAAGACAGCCCGTTGTAGATCGGAGGGCTCTGGTTGGGATGTACCAGTCAAACATGGTTTGCAGGGAGCTGGGCCCCACTCCCTGCAGGGCTTTAAAAACAAGACAGAGGGATTTAAAGGACACTCGCTGTTTCAATGGGAGCCAGTGAAGCTCGGCCATTGCCGCAGTGGCCGAAGATCTCCTAGGCCAACCAAGGGCCAGTTTGGCAGCGGCAGATTGAACTCTTTGGAGTCTGTCTGGCAGCATGGACGGAGCCTCGAGTAACAGCGCATGTGTGGGTACACTTGTGGGTGTGTTCCTGTCCCCACCAGGGTGCCTGGTGTGGACAGGAACCCTATATCAGCCCTGGAGTTGTGTGTTGTGTTTGTGTGCGGAGTTGCGCGTTGACATACCTGCGGCGTCGTCTGCGACGGTGCATAGTTGCTGGTAGTGCATCAGGTACAGCATCAGGAAGACGTGTGGAGCTGGATCCATTCTGGTCGGGACCGGGTTGAAGGCACGGGGACTGGCGCTCCGCTGTCGTGCTTCCGCCATCTCTGGTTGGGTGGTTTCTCCGCTGCGGTGAGACTGGCTGTTTGGGGCATCCTGATTTGTACAGCGGACGGGGCGTCATTCCGCACGGCAGTGAGTCTCCATTGGCTCCCACCGCAGCGGTGGCGGGTGCACTTTGTTGGCGGTTCGCATCGCACCGTAGCGGATGGGAAATGGGCTATGTTTGGCCATACTAATATGGCGAGTGTGAAGACCGCTGCTGGCGTGCGGAAAAAAGCATTTTCCACCAGCACCGCTGTGGTGCCTCCGCCCGCCATCATAATAGGCCCCTTAGTCACTAGTGTGCATTTAGGCCTCTCATGTATAACTGAAGTAAGCTGAACCATGTGACAGCTGCGCATGACTATTGAGAGTGGACCTGGAAGGATGACAGATGTTGGAAAAGGGACAAGGCCGCAGAGTGTCCAAGCATGAGAACACGCAGTGAAAAGTTCAAATAAATGGATCTACATGTTAGTTTTTTAACAAATGTTGCAGATGAAATGTGAATGCGGGTGGGAAATAAAAATTAAGAATAAAAAATAAGGGGATGGGTCTGCGAACAATGGCTAACTGAAAAAGTGATATGTAGCATGGTGTGATTATCTTCCTCCCTTGTCTGACCTATTAGATTTTGAATTTCTATGATATTGAAACTTTAGTGGGTAGTACATGAAAAACGAAAGGTATAATTGAGATAGCTTTAGATATAGTTAGTGCGACTTGGGATGCTGTTGCTGCGGGAGGTGTTGATGCTGGGAGAGATGCAGTGAGCTGCTGATGAAGAAGCCGAATGCAGAAACTTCTATCCTAATTTAATTGGGTTAGATAAGAAGATCACAGAAGAATCTTGAGGAAGAGTGTCAGAGAGGGGTGCAACGCAACCGTCGGTGTTAGAGAGGTCATCTATCCTGTCCTGAATCCTGTCCTGAAGTATTTGTCGCCTGAACTGTCCCGGGGGACCCTTACTAACCCTTTGGCCAGGGTGTTGGTCTTCACACCATTCTTGATAAATATAACTTTGTGCATGTGTAGATGTGTGCCTCTCTCTGTCCTCTCCCTTTCTGAGCATAAGTCATTACAAAAGTTTGAAGTATGAGTTTGAGGATGGATTAATTGAATTTTCTCTCCTACATGTGATGGTGTCTGTACTGTATTTTTGAAGTGGTTCACATGAATTTTACATAGATAAAAACTTAAAACTTTCCTGAGTCTGTGGTTATTTACTTCAAGGTATAGAAAAGTTAGAGTCATGTACATTATCACCATCAATTAGTTCAAGTTATGGTCCATCGACCAGACAAAATAATGTTTTGATCAGTGAGAGGTTAGTTAGGAATAATGAATAGCTAATCCTGATATTGTGATCCCACATATAAACTTTGACTCCAGCTGTACACTCAATTGTGTGTTTATGGGCCTAAGTGAGTCTATGGTAGTAGAGTATCTGTTGTTGGTACGCCGCTGGATCAAGAACATTTATGTGACAATCATGCTTGCTACTGGGAGTGTGCTGCACATAAGTCTATAAAATGTTTTTTTCTAGCACACAACAACATCTAAATGTCTGTAAAAGATCTATGCAGATATTTTAGAATACACCAGAATTAGGGAAGCACAAATGAAGCACATTTTTATGGTAATTCCGAAGTGTGGTGAAAACAAATAATTTAATACGATTTAAAAAAATCAATAAAATAGTTGATGACATTTCTATGCCACACCAATGCGCTCTACAGCACTTTGCTCAAAATCAGTGTACTCTATGTCACTGCACTTTACTGCATCTGCTTTGCACCACTGCACTCTACGCCAATATACTCTACTGTACAACACTTTACAATACTGCACCCTGGGCCACTGCATGCTACACCCACTCTGCGCCTTTACACTCTACGTCACTGCAGTTTACACCATTTTATTCTACTCTGCACCGCTGTACTCTACGCCATTGCTTTCTATACAATTCTACTCTGCACCACCCTACTCTTCACCACTGCAATCTAAGACAATGCACTCTACACCACACCACATAACTCTATAATACTCTCCTCTGCAAGACTGCACTCTCCGCCAGTAAACTCTACATCATTCTACTCTGCACCACTACACTGTATGCCATTGCACTCTACTCTGCATCATTCAACTCCATACCACTCTACTGCACTCTACTCCAATGCGTTCTAAGCAACTTTACTCTGAATCACTCCCCTCACTCTATTCTACTCTGCACTACTGCACTCAATCCCACTCTACCCTATGCCACACTAATCTACACCTCAATACTCTACCCTGCACCACTCCACTGTACCATGCACAACTCCACTATACTTCTCTCTACCATGAAACAATCTACTCTGCGCAACTCCCCTCTGCGCCACTGCACTCCAAACTGCTGCACTCCACTCTACGCCACTCTACTTTGTGTCACTGTCCTCTACGCCAATGTGCTCTACAATACTTTATTCAAAATCAAAGTACTTTGTGCCACAGCACTCTATGCCAGTCTACACTGTACTTTATGCCATTTCACTTTAGGCTACTTTACTCCACTCTACAACACTGCACTATGACACTCCACTCCACGAAACTCCACTCTGAGACGCTCTACTGCACCAAACTCTACTCCACGCGATACCACCCCACAACACTCTACGCCACTCTATGCCACTCCACAACACTACTCCACTATACGATGCTCTACATAACTCCCTGTACGCCACTCCATGTCACTTTACTGTATTCTATGACACACTACTCCACTACACTACTCCACTCTACGCCACTCCACTCTACAACAGTCTACTTTACTCTGCTCTACTCCACTCCACTCTACAACACTCTCCTCCAATCCAATCTATTCTATTCCACTCTACTACACTAATCCAATCTTTGCCGCTCCACTCTATGACAATATACTCAACACTATGCCACTCTACTCTACAACACTCAACTCCACTTTACGCAACACCCTCTACGCCACTTCACTCTATGACACTCCATGCCACTCCACTCTACGACACTCCACTCTACAACACTCTACTCCACTCTACACCTCTCTATGACACTCAACTCCACTCTACAACACACAACTCTACAACACTCTACTCAACTCTACACTCTTCCACTCTGTCATCCTACTGCCTCCACGACACTCCACAAAAAATTCCACGTTACTCTATGCCACTCCATAACACTCCACCCTGCTCCATGACACCTTACTCCAAGCCACTCTTCTTTCTTCCACTAACGTTTAACCATGCTCAACAGCAGCCGCACTGGTGTACAACCTGGCTAAAATATATTGGCAAAGCCTATACCTCTTGCATGCTTGTTACTTTATGTGCTATCCAACAGCACTGAGCCAGATGAAAGTTGTAGATCCATATTTATAATGGAAAAGGCCCAGTATCCATTTTGCTTCTTTGTTAATTACCAGAACTAGTAAAACATCTCCCTCCTTACACAGGGCCAGTTGGCTACCCTGATTGCTGGGCCAGAAATCAGGAATTTCACCACTACCCACTGCATCCTTCACGGGTTCCTAGACTGATAGTCTGTGAGAAGCTGATGTAAGCTTTCTTCCTCGTGGAGCGTCTAGAACACAGAGGTAAAATTAGAAACTTCTGCATCCCTTGAAGCATCAGGCGGTTTGCAGGTTGCAACATTTGAATTAAAAGATTATATGTTCATAAGAAAGATAAATAGAACAGGAAAAAATACACCGATTCGCAGATTAATGTTGAATCAAGAAATTTCTCTGACAGTGAAATATGGTTGCTAGCTTTCTTTGCATTTATAAGACAGGATCCTTTAGGCACTGAACGCTCCAGCTGTTTAGTATCTTCTGCCCTATCTGTACGTCTTTCCTGTCGACTCTTCTTCCTGTGTCCCTTGCAGACTCTTCTTAACCCCTTCGACGCTCATGACGAGCTCTGCTCGTCATGAGGTACACCTCTCGTACGCTCATGACGAGCTGAGCTCGTCATGAACCGCGGGTTTTTAAAAACTTCAGCGCACAGCGGGAAAATGCGCCGCACGCATGGTGTTAAAGAGCCTTCACAAATCATCTCCAGCACCTGCCACCACTCAGCGTCTAGGGAGAGGGTAGAAAGGCACAGCAGGTGGAGGTCCGGATATGGGACGTCACAGTGAGAAAAGGTCACAGTCTTGGATAAGGTAGCATGCCTGACCATGCTCATAAAGTTCCCCCAAGAGATTGGTTGACCTGGTAACGGTACGTTTGAGCACCATATTGATGAAAAGGTGCTAATTACAGTAGGGATGTGTTCGACTTCAGTAAAGTTAGAACAGCTGTTTTGCCTTCTCATCTTAATTGTTTTTTCCTGTATTCAGGACCCGCCGTTTTGCCCTCAGTTTCTGCTGTTGCCTGTGCCAGCAACAGACAGAAAAGAGAGACTTAGATGCTGTTGATAGTCAAGTAACATGTGCGCCAGCCATCTTTGGATGAGAGACCCGAGGCATAGAAACAAACATGGAACTAAGGTAGATACAGTGACATGAACACCTTGGGGTGTGACAATCCAGAAACAGCAATTGCCAACTTGCAAAGGCACAGCTATCTATGTTTTGTTTAAATCTGAGTGTCTAGTCACTTGCTTTTGTGTCACAGCATAGTATGGCTCCCCTCTCTCTTTTTCGTAAATGTGCATGGCTAGAGATCTCTTTGTTTTCTTCGGCCAAAACTGTCGTTCATCTTCACAAGTCATCCCTGGAGGCTGATTAGACTGAAGGAGTCCAAAGATACACCCCACATAAGAAAGCTAAGGGGCTGGATGGCTCAGGACTTGCGCTTTGAAGAGGAAAGGACAGTACCAAAGGACCACAAATAGTGCATTGTGAATGGTTAGTGACTGTGACGTTGGAGGTTGGGCTATTCACACGGCAAGACTCCTGAAAGAATGGAATTAGAGGAAGGAAGAGCAGCAGCAGCAGTGATTGACAGTTTGGACAGAATTGTTATCTTGCCATGCATGACACTGATATTTTTTCCTGAATAAATTGTTTAGCTTGGCAGGATTTATTTTTCAGGAGAGAACCTGCATAATGTTTGCCAATAAGGGAGTGTTCTATTAACCACAAGTCTAAAACGTACTCTTATCACATCAGTACAGGTGATCCAGCGGGCTACCACCCTGCAAACATCTATCACTATATACTCATCTGGGCCCATAAACACACTCACTCATATAGGCCAGATAACACCGCTGGGGGTCAATTTTATAGGGCTAAGATTGTAGATTCATTTGATTATCAATTCTCTAATCTATCACTGGTCTGAAGCCCTCTCTTTAATCAATGGATCTATTTTAGTTGAGTATTGATTGATGATATGACTTAGGCTCATTTACCCTATTATTTATTCAATAATAACAGACTGGAAGGTTTTAAATTGTTTATCTAATTAATCACATGAGCAAAACAAATTACAGTGTTAACTCCAACTTTCTGAAGAAGTAAGATCGGTTTACCCAATTTAGAATAAGATTTCACAACAAGAAGTACCTCCGGAAAAGAGAGAATAGAGAGAAAAAAATACATCGACACAATACACAGATTTATATTTACCTAGGATGGTGTGAAAATCAGACCCCTCTGGCCAAGAGTTAATTAGTTCCTTGAAAGTTCAGGTGACAAGGACTTCAGGACAGGTTCAGGACATGATAAATGACCTCTTCTGGATTTGACGCCTGCGTTTCACCCCTCTCTGACACTAACTTCCTCCTCGATTCTTCTGCGATCTTCTAATTCAATTACCTCCTCGATTCATCCGCGATCTTCTTCTAATTCTATTTTGCTTTGGAATTTTAAGCCTTCTTCTCTGGGTATTCGATCAGCATTCGGACAACATCTCGGTGTTTCTGCGTTCTTGCTGCGACTGTAGGTGACTAGTCTAACTAACTACCCCAATTATACTTTCTTAATGGCATGTACCACCCCTAAATGTTTCAACTTTATGAAACTCCTATTTCTGATTGGACGAGCTGAGGGGGTGATCATCACACCATGTATAGTTTTTGATCATTTTCTTTAGTTCATTGTTTTAAGTTCCCGCCCATTAATTAGTTCTCCCAAGCTTTATTGCCTACCCATATTTGCAAACTTTATCAACAACAATATATACAATTCACAGTTGTCTATTGAATCTTAAGGATGTTCAGGTGGTTCCCAGGACATGTTTCAAGACTTGACTTCACTCTTTCTGAGTTGTCATCTTTGCGCATGCGGGAGGAACCACGTGGGTGTCAGACTTTATCATCGCTCAGAGGCCCAAATACGAACTAATAGAGAGGTCAAAAGAAAAAGTATTTATTTCAAAATTAAATGATTTCACTGTATACCACCTATCAGTACTCTAATCCCATTTACTTTTAAAGACTCTTTATGCATTAGCATTTAGTATGCAACTAATTTTAGTTTCAGCAAAGCAGATGCTTAGCACGTGAGTTTCAAGCGGCCATATTAGATGCTATTGCACAGAAGCAGAATTTTCCCTCCAAGCGTAAAGACGTAATTCTGCGTAGATGCAGTTGACGCATGCGCAATACAGTTTCCCACGTTAGCAGCCATCCTTAATCACACTCGGTTTACTTGTTAGTAAAACACATAGGCAAGCTTCCTCTATCTAGGAATATATGAAATGTGGTGCATATTAGTATCAAAATACATTGTTAATACTTCGTTATGGGTTTATATGAGAGGTATGCGTCCGAGCAAGTCTCTTTTATACGAGTCCTTGCTCCATCGCAGGTACGTAATCCCTAATCAACTTGGAAGCTCTCTGTTGCATTACTAGCCAGAGAACTTGCAATTAAAGGACATTGTGAATGTTAAAAAACTACAAAGTATTAGAATATTGGAATATTGACAGCACCGCTGAAGACAGAGGAGTGTCAGAGGAGTATCAACATTACAAAGCCCTAAGCTGCATCCTCTGACTCCCTCTTTTTTTTGCTGCCTCTCCAGGATATGTGTATTGGATTGCTAAGGTGAATGAAAAAGGCAGAGACTGTTCGCAAGGAAAAACAGTAAGCCATCCCCATTCTCCATGAATTACAGTGGCAATGGAGCACTAGGAGATGTGAGTGAATTCTCAGCAGCTCTTGCATCTCCCTGTGCCTTGGCAAATGAGGAAAAGCAGAGATGACAGATAATTAGGGGATGTAGAGACGTCACAGCTCCTTGTGTCAATGTGTGATGCTTGGTTATTAATACTGTGGCTGTGTGCATAGCAGGAATTGTCAAACATTCAAATCCTGAGCTGTGAAAGGAAGTAGGGTTGTTAGGGTTGCAGTATTGGTCCAGTGACTGGAGGGGGCATCAATTGTCATTGGAGCGCGCTTTGTTGGTATATACAACTATAATAATGCATAATGAATCATTCATGTCAGGACGCTGTAGGGAGGTTAAGATCACTTCATCTAAAGAGAGTAGCAAAAGGATTTACTTAGAATGATTTTGGGGTGTATGTACCATGTGAAGTCTCATACGTTTCATTCTGTGCTCTAAATATTTGTTGGTGCTCTTATAGGACAAAAATAAGTTACTGCACAACCTTCTTATCTATGCCCTTAATAAAATCATGATTTTCATATGAGAATCTGAGCAAATATGCGCCTTGAAAACACAATCAGTGCCTTGTGTTTTTTAAGGGTCAATTCTCAGGTAGTAATGATTGCTTATCTATTACAGGAATGGATGGATCTCAAACTTCGCTGGAATCCTGAAGACTATGGTGGAATTACTTCCATAAGAGTTCCATCTGAATCCCTTTGGCTTCCGGACATTGTATTGTTTGAAAAGTAGGTATACCTTTAGTGAAAGCAGCAGATGTGTGAACCATGCATAAGTAACAGAGTCACTCTAATACACTGTCAGTGTACCTTCCTAAGTACATTATAAAATAATATATTTAAAAAATAATAATAAGGGCATGCTCTGATGGCGGGGGGTCGGGTCCCTGATTCTTGAAAAGGTGCAATAATAGTACTGATCCATAAAAAGGGAGATAAAGCTATTCTGAGCAACTATTGACCCATTAGCTTAATTGACCATACTTAAAAAAAAATCTAGTTCCCAGATACTCAATAGGTTATGGGATTGGATTGTGCAAGATAAGGTGCTATACCACTTACAGGCTGGTCTCAGTCATAAAATTACACTTTTTAGCCATCAAGTGGAGTACTGTAGATCTGGGAAATTGGGATGTTATTTGTGGCCTTTGTGGATCTTCAATCCACGTGTGACCTCTTTCAAGGCCAAAGCTATGGGAAACCATGCGTAGGATAGGAGTCCCAAGAGGCCTGTGGACCCTAATCCAGACTCCATACACAGACAATTTTGCCCAGGTCAGGTGGGGACCTGCAGGAGAACTGACAGATAAAATACCAGTTCTGAGAGGTGTGCACCAAGGGTGCTTACTGGCCCCCACACTCTTCCTCTTATGCATCAATGAGTGCTTACCATACCTTTTTAGCTGTAAGAACGATTCTCCTAAGATCAAAGATACAAAGACACCATGTTTATTATTTGCTGATGACACCCTTTTATTGTCTAAAAGTCCCCAGGGCTTATCCATATTGCTTGAGAGGTTTCCCTATACTGTATGGACTACGGGTTAGAAATCACATAATAACAAAACCAAGTATATGGTGTTTGGAGATCGCAAGGGCAAAATAAGAACTATATTAGTAGATGGGGAAGGACTTGAGAGGGTCTTTAAGTTTGTGTTTTCTGAGTGTTCGTTTGGAAGACTCACATTGGTAGTAAGCTCAGTTGAGGAAGAGCACCCTGTCCCTAAAACAGTCTGTAGGGTCTATTATAAGGTTAGCGAATAGCTCTTCTCCTTTTCCCATTCATCCTCCTTTGGAAATCTATAGAAGCCAAGCTTGTGGGGAGCTGTAACTTGGTGATGCTGGAAACTTCAGAGAATAGGTTCCTCAAATCGCTGCTAAAAATTATTCACCCAAGCACTCCCACACTCCCCATTCATATGGATCTAAATCTGAGACCCATTTCTGATATTGCAGTATTGAGACCGATCCAGTATTGGTTAAGGGTGTAAGCCACAGAAGAACTAGAGCCCTTTAGAGAATGGCTACAAGGCTTATTAGGGGGTTCGTGTGTCGATAGGATCCCTTGATGTACTTACATAAAGACCTGGTTACATAAGCTTGGACTAGGGTTTTTTTGGTTAAACCCCCAAGATTTTTTTTAAACTCTTTATTAGTTTTTGTTCAGAACAAACATGAGATTTGTGCAAGTGTTAAAGCAATCATGGTGACACACTTCAATTCAATAACATGCAATATAAGTCAGATAAAATCAGGCAGGACATATTCGATTGGCGTCTCGTTCCCTTACAACCTCCCTAACATCCCCCTTTGCAAACAACCCGGCTCAGCACCTGCTTGCCAATATTCTATAGGGCCCTCCAACCCTCAGCGTTCACACAGCCTTGTCATAGAGCTCTCCCATTGTGTTGTGTAAAACATGTCAAGCCTCACTACGCAGTTAAGCATCATTGTTTCTATCCTCTTCACAGTCCCCAGTGTCAGCTACTATCTCCTCATTTACTCTGGTGGCTGTATACGTATGGTACAACGCCCAGAAATTCTTAGGCCTACTACGTGGCGGAAGAAGGTCACTAAAGATTTCAGTTTGTGTACTGCAATGCAACATATCACTTGCCCAGTGCTTTGTCGTAGGGGTCGGGCCTCGCAACCAACTCATCGCTATTCTGCGCTTAGCAAGCATCAATCCCATATCGACTAACCTGCGGATCCCCTTCGGTATTGTTTTAGAATAACCCAGTAGCGCCATGGCAGGTTCCAGCGGGAGTGCCTGGTCTGTCATTTGTGCCAGTTGCTTAAACACTAGGACCCAGAATTTTGCAATCCCAGGGCAAAGCCAGGCTAAGTGGAAAAAATCTGCCGTCTGTTGGCTGCAGCGTTCGCAACTTGCCTCGTCCCTTAGGCCATACCTATGAAATCTCTCCGGGGTGTAGTAAACCCTATTTAGGTATTTAAAATGGACCAATCTATGTCTACCATTTAATGAAATTCGCTTTGTACTTTCACCGCAAGATTTCCACATCGCATCGTCTATGTCCCTACCCAAATCCCTCTGCCAAGCCAGACGAGCTTTAGTGTAGTGGTTTACCCTATAGGCCATGCACAGTCGGTAGATCTTAGAAACTATACGAGTCGGCAATTCCACTTTGATAACATAGGATAAAGAGGAGACTTCCCGTGGTCATGACAAATCGCTACCCAATATGTGTAGCAGTGCTTGCCGCGTTCTATGAAAATTAAATTTGGTAAGGGGAGTTACCTCAGAATCGTCAATCTCCAGTTCCACCCAGCTTTTTGCCGTGCCACCCACAAATAAATCACCAATTGTTCGCACCCCTAGAGACTTAAGCGCTCTCATGACCCCTTTTTCTCTGCACGGTAGCAGCCAGTGACACCAAGCTAGCAGCGTGTTCGGGGAATACAGAATGATACCAGCTTGCAACTTCAAGAGGTGGTGCCAAGCATGTGAGTCAAGGATGCCAGTCCCGTGATCGGCAGGAGCAAACATTAGAGTTGGCATCGGAAGCAGTGATGCCACCACCGTCTTTATATGTAGGTGTGGGGTGTCCGGTAAGCCGTGCATCCAGTGGAATGCATGGGCACTCTGTTCTTCCCTATAGTATAGGTCCAGGTCAGGCTCACCTAACCCTCCCATGTGATATGGTAATGTTAGTATGTCATATCTGACCTCACCTGCTTGCCGGCCCAGGCTAGCTTGATCATTAGAGTTTTACGCCGCCGTAAAAGGAGTTTGGGAGAACCAAAGAGATGTTAGTAAAAAGGAACAAACAACGGGGGAGTATCACCATTTTCGTTATTGACACTCTGCCCAACAGGGACAATGGCAATCTAATCCAGTCCTATATACCATCTTCTAGTTTACTGATTGCCCTCCCATAGTTTTCCCGGAACACTATGTCCGAGTCTGTGTGAATTTGTATCCCAAGATATCTCACTGACTCCATTGACCTCTGTAGTGGATAATCCGGTTCGAACGGTGTAAGAGGAAATATGATAGATTTCTGCCAATTAACGCGAAGTCAAGATACTGCCCAGTTTCTAACCCCCTCACAAAGTACTGAGGAGAAGTGACGCTCGGGATCTCGAACATATAATAGAGTGTCATCTGCATAGGTGGAAAAAATCAACTCATAGCCTGGAAACCGTATCACATTATATCTGTGATATTCCCAGAGCTCGCAGGCCAAGGGCTCAGCCACTAAGGCATATACGATCGGGGACAATGGGCAGCCTTGTTGCGTGCACCTAGTAACTTTTATTGCATCCGGCCCAAGGTTACCAATTTTGATTCTGGCGGTGGGCGCCCTATATAATATCCCTATCAGCTGTAAAAACACATCTCCCAACCCCATCCTCATCAGGACCAGTTTCATGAAGTGCCATTCAACAGAGTTGAAGGCTTTCTCCATGTTGAGAAATACCGCTATCACTACCGCCAGTATCAATCAATCAATTCCTTTATTCGGTTTTTGTAAGATATAAAAAAAAACATAAAAGTACAGTAGTGAAAAAATACAATTTACATTTCAAAATTGCAATACGTTCGCTATATACATTAAATATTTAAAATATCTGCTCATTCAGGGATTGAAATTCATTCAAGCGAATTAAAAACATGAGCAAGACCAGGAGAACGACAATTAAAAGGTGATAGCATTTGATTTAAAAAGGACCTTATTCGCAATTTAGATATATGCAATATGCCTTACTATTCAAGATTTTTCTTATGCCTAATACAAATTTTCAGGAATTGCGCAATATTTTTCGCGAAACACTCTATTTCCAGACATTGTAAAGTGATGAAGGCTGGGCGACATAATCTCAGGCCAAAAATTCTTAAAATTGGTTTTATCCATCTTCCCCTCCACTCCTTGTAGAACTTGCAGAACAAGACCACATGCATTGCCGACTGGGCAGAAATGCCATCGCAAGGGCAAAATGACAAAACCTTTGTCCAGTCATTCTCTTTCGGAAAGGATATCAAGTGATGGAATATATTCATCCTGAACCGTATTAGCACAAATCTCTCATACCCATTCAAATTGAAAGTCAGATATGGTTGTATCGTTAGAGTGGTTTGGTTCATTAGATTGTATTGTACTGAAGGCTTGTTAATTTCAGTAAGCAATTTAAGCCCCTCCAAATGCCCCATGAACTGCTTTTTAAACTGTTTCCTCTGGATCTGAGCTATCAACGCTGGATTGGAATAGTACGTTGCGAGGCCCAGGTCAATTAAGAACTTTTTCACGTACATGAGCCACCCAATCTTATCGACATGATCAAGGGTGAGGCAGTCCTTCAGTATCTCCCGATTGAATTCAGTTTTGGGAGACAACCAAATGCAATGCCATAATAGAATGGGTTGTGCTTTTAATATGTCAGTAATATAGGGTATTCCTAGTTCCACATGGCAGTTATACGTTGATGTCCCTCGAGGAACTGCCAGCAAATACCTCAAAAAAGCATTTTCCACTTTCTGAATAGCATCTACCCCACAGAAGCCCGCCGGTAAAAATGTTCGTGTCCACGTTAATCAATGAGAGTGGGTGATAGGATGCACACTCGTCAGGTGGCTTGCCCGGCTTTAAAATAGCCACAATAATTGCCTCTCTCATCGAAGGTAGCATATCTCCCATTACACACATATCATCAAAGAGTGTAGTTAAGTGCGGGATCAACAAGTCGGCAAACGCTTTATAAAAAGCAACTGTCAACCCATCTACTCCCAGTGCGCTCCTCGACCTCATTCCTGACAGTGCAAGTATAAGTTTGACTCTCTCAAGGGGCCGCATAAGGAATTCTCGATGAGAGTCTGTTAGCCATGGGAGTTTTTTGAGCGTTAAATAGTCCAATATTTCCGCTTCCGCATCGCCACTCAGTTTAGAGTAATGCCCTGCGTAGTATTGCCTAAACCTGCTCGCTATGGCTGTATCTTCCATCTCTTGAGAAGTTGAGCCAATACGGAACCCGGTCGTTCCCCCTTACCATACACGCGAGCCGGAGCATACTTCCCTAGGTGCTTTAATTCTGCATCAGCCGCGTCATGATATTCTTCCAATAATTTTTTTTATTCCTCCGTTACAGTCTCGTCAGACCTGATCAGGAGCTGCTGCTCCAGCGTCGCCAATAAACCCTACAAGTCTGCTAACCTTTTGTGTAGCGCTCTAAGGACACAGGAATGCTTGGACATTGTGACACCGCCGATATATATTTAAAGGCTTCCCAGACTACTTTGAAGCTATCTACAGACCCAACATTGGTATAAAAAAAAAAAAGTTTCAATCGCCACTGTCAATTCCGCCTTAAAAACAGCATCTAGGAGGGAATAAGGCGGGAACCGCCATGTAAAGGGCGGGATACGCTTTTGCGGGTTGTCTATCACAAGCAATATCAGGGAGTGGTCTGAAAGCCTACGGGGAAGCACCTCACACGCCCTGATTCGCTCTAGCAGATGTCTAGCCAGTAACCAGTTCAGGTGTGCAGATCATGGTACGCTGAATAGTGGGTATATCCCCCCTTCTCTGGATATCTCTGACGCCACAGTCCCCCAAGTCAAAGTGAACTAGTATGTCCGTGTCAGAGGGTCGGAGACTGCAGTCCTGTAACGGACTTTTCCTCTTCAATGCAGGACTGGGCTGGCCCCTTTAATTCCTGCCTCGCCTACGAGGCGGCCTGCCCCGCCTCTGTGACGGGGGCCCCGGTGCTCCAATCAGCGGCGACTTCACTACATAGAAGGGCGGACCAGGAAGACGCCGGCGCGCTGGTGTGGAGGACGACTACAGCCACGGACGGAAGCGATGCAGAGGAGAACGCGGACGTTGCAGAGCGAGAGGAAGTCGGTACTCCAGAGGCGGCGGCGAGAAGAAGGTCGGAGGTCCCGAGAACTCAAGAGGAACCGGCGTTCAACCCCGAACAAGGACAACCGGAGCTGGGGAAGCCAGGAGGCCAACGACACCGCCTACCGCCCAGCCACGCGCAGGAGGACGCGTGGCTACCACAGGTGCGTAACCGCTTGCGTAACCTGCTCAGTTTCAAGCGGGGAGGGACCGGGTAGGAAGGAGTCGGGGGTGTCTGATTCACTGCACGCTCGGGTCTCTTGAGCCTTGGTGGTGGTTTCTGTAAAGACACGAAACGTACTCCCTCACTTCCCAACCCCAATTCATCTGTTAATAAGTGCTGTGCACTAACAGCCACGTTTGTTTCTTTTGTGATTTTCGGTGGGTGAGCTGGACCACGAACGTCAGACTCCAGGAAGGAGCTAAAGAGAAACCGAAGCCCCAGGATTATACCAGAGGAGCTGCTATCTACCCCTTCCTTTTGTGTTTCCTGGAGAGACCTGTTGAACCCTTATACCTTGAATAAAACCCTTGCCCATATACTTGCCTTGGCTCTGTCCGTTCTTGTACCGAAAGGTTACAGTCCGCTACTGTGCACGCTGCCAACGTGACGTGTCTATCCAGTCCCCCGATCTATCCCACTGCGGGTTCAAAACCAAATTAAAGTCTACCCCAGAGCTGAGTCCACTCCCCGCACAAGTGTACAGTCCCTGCCAGTGTGGAGTAAAAAGTTGGATTGTCAAAGTTCGGCCCATATACATTAATGAGGAGTAGTTCCATTCCCTTTCATCTAGATATCACAAATTGCCCATCTCGATCTGTGTGCAGTGGTTCTAGTGTGAAAGCAGCCCTAGGGTTAACCTAGGTGAGCACTCCACGCGCATGTGTAGTGAACCCAGAAGCGTGTATACTTCCCTGCAGCCCCCTACTGCACAGGATTAGACTGTCGACAGGTAAATGCGTCTCCTGCAATAGCGCAAAATCAATCTTATGCCTAATCAAGTAGGCTAGGACCTTCCAAAGCTTCCTGTGGTCGTTAAGGTCACGAATATTCCAAGCACTCTGATCTGACTAGTGGTATTGTTAGTGTTGGACTCACTGAAGGTCATCATGGGGGTGTGTAATGTCTGCTACTCCCATCCTGCCATTCAGTTACAGAGTATATGTGTGCACCAAACCAAATCATACTGTCCGCATGCGGATTGCCATGTTTTCTTAGTCTCAAACCACTCCCTCCCCCCACCCACGTCAGACAATCCCCAACTGTGCCTCGACAATTACCCACAAACCCCACCCAAAACATCATCTAAACATCTAGCAAGCCCAAAAAGGGTGGTTTGTTAACAGCGAAAGCCACCCCGCTCAATACAAACCCTAGGGTGTGTTATACACATGTGGGCAGAGGTTACCAGTCCGGCTGGGTAGTGTGACCTAACCAGACACAGTTGCCCATCTGCTCGCCATCCAGCCTATTAGAAGCATTTGCATTGCCATGCACCCCGCCTCTCCCCACCCAGTTTGACAAGCCCGTAGCAGGATGTCGTCACCCCCCTCTAGATTCGAACACTCCGTATGATTTCCGTGACCCCTCGATTACCATGGTGTTCTTCTCCATAACTGTCCCACAGGCAAAAGAGGTCACCGCCGTGCAGCCTCAATACCCCCCCATGCACCTCCCCAACCTGCCTCCCCCCAAAAAAAAAAATTGGGGCTCTCTAATCTGCAATACTGGAAGTCCAGTAATCAATGCTGGTCGTCTAAGTTGCCACCTGTCACTCCCTCCAAAGTACTCCGCTCCGGACTGCTAAGGACTGCTACGCTTCTCCTTAGACCATTCCTTCAGGGCTTTCTGTAGCTGTTTTGGGTCTGTAAATATTTTTGAGTGGCCATTCCGATTAACTCGAATTTTTGCTGGGTACAACATGGCATAGTCCAAATTGAGATCCCGTAACTGGCGCTTCAGAGGGGCGAACTGTTTGCACGCCTCCTTAACCCTGATCGTGAAGTCGGGGTATAACGATATGTTGGATCCCTCATATTGGAGCGACTGTTTTTCTATTGCAACCCTTAAAGCCGAGTCCCGGTCACGGTAGTTCAGTAGCCTTGCTATTATCGGCCTAGGTGGAGTGCCAGGGACAGGCGGGGGCCCAGTGAGCGATGCGCTCTCTCAACTACAAATATGGGGGAGAATCCGTCACTAGCTAGTAGTGTCACCAGCAACCGCTCCACAAACTTTTCCATGTTTCCGGTCGGGATGGACTCCGGAAGGCCCGTGATTCGTAGATTGTTTCTGTGGGACCGCGCCTCAAGGTCCTCGGTCTTGTCCTGCAGGATCTGCAACACTCTCCCCATTTGTTTGTGGTCTGTATCAAGTGTCGTCTGTGCTTCCTCCACCTCCATGATCCTGCGCTCTGACATGTCTAGCCGTTCTGATTGTTTGTCTAAGCGTTCCGACATTTTATCCATGCGGCAGGAGAGTGAATTGAGTTTAGTCCCCAGAGTAGAGAGACTGCCCTGCCGGCCTTTTTCCATTGCCACCAGCATGGTGAGGATATCTCTGTCAGTGTCATCTGAGGCCTAATCCTGCAAGTTATCCCTGTCGTCTCCGGCATTCTCCCTCCCCTTAGCTTTCCTTAGGTAAAATGTTAATTTAGGCTTTGTCTTATCCACTCTACCCATTGTTGCCAAGCCGCTACCAGTCTATGACCAACGTATAACAGTTGTTCTGGGCGCGTTGCCACCACAAAGTAAGTCTGCTCAGGAGGAAATTGCCTCTACTACGCACGTTGCCCCTGTAGAATGCACTGGCCATTGAAAGCAAGAAGTGTGGCTGCTGCTCTGCTGCACCTCACCTCTAGTCAACTGCCCACCTGCGCAACAGGTCAGGCTCCAGTCGGGGGTCGTCACAGTGAGTTCTGGTAGGTTCACCACCAGCAACACCCAGGCAGCCAGCCTCGTTTCCTGTAGTCCACCAGTGCCCGCAGCAGTACTCCTTGCCGCTACCGTAGTGGAATTCAAAGGCTACCACAGAAGAGCAATCAGTCTTTAGGCGCCGGCACCTCCGCCATTTACCTCCTGCGGTTTAAACAGGATTTCAAGGTCTGTAGTGCGGCACACCTTATAGCACCTCTGCCTCCGCAAATTGAGCCTCAGGGCACTGAAGGCCGCCTTGTTCCACCAGGCGTCTCCTCACGGTGTCTCACCTCTATTGTTGGTCGGAGACGTGTCAATCCCCAAGGCACCTTTCCATTCGAGTGTCACCTGGTGGTAACTCCCTCAGGCCGCGGCAGGGGCCGCGGCACTCCTCAGGGCAGCCACCTCGCATCAAGATGGCCGACCTCACCGGCTACAGCACAGCCGTGCTCCCTTGATCCTCTCCCCGCAGCCGACCAGCAGCATATCTCACCAGGCAGCAGGGTTGTAGCCCCAGTCGTGGCGTGGCTCTTCACCGCCTCTGGCGTGGTCCCATATCTTCACGGTGGGTGGGCAAGCGGGCCAGGGATGGGTGCCGATATCCGCAGCGGCCCCTCTTCTCAAGATAGCCGAGCCCGCCGCACTCCGTCCCAGTCTTTAAATTGCCCCGGCTACTGCACTCCAACTTTATGATTCTTCAGGCTCACTGCCTGCCCCGAAAAGGTAGGTTGTGCACTCTGTGGGGTCTCATGCGCCCATGGTACGCGAAGCTGCCAAGCATCAGCCGCCACTCTCTCACCATCCAGCCCGGGGATTACGGCCCAGCGCGGCAACCCTACCGTCCACCACAGGCAGCTCGCTCTATTCCGGGGTAAAGGGTTCAGGAACAGCTCATCTCGTGCCCGAGCCGCCGCAGTATCGATCGCCGCTGTTGTGTGGTCAATGTGACCTAGCAGATGCAGGATTCCTTTAGAATAGCCGCATAGCTATGCAGAGCTTTAGGTTTAAGCGGCCATCTTCATGATGAGCAAGCTCCGCCCCCCAATCCCCCAAGATTATCATTCAAGGTCATTGAGAAGTTCAAAGTGGCCTTCTGTGGCTATGTGCTGGGAGAAAACATTTCCAAGACTTCTCCGGCAAGCCTGTCTGATGGTTTTCTCTCATTTAAAAACTGGCTTTGAGTTTGAGATGCATTTAGATATGGTTACCAAACCCTTTACACAAGCACTTTTTGTCAAGTTTAGAATGGGAATACTACCGATAGCTTCCTTCACCATTCTTTGGAAGAAAGGGTCAGGCATATCAAATATGTGTCCTATGGGATGTAAGGTTCCAGAGTCTGATTGTAGTTACTGTGCATATATTGTTAATTGTTAAATAGAGTTATCTAATATGCTTTTATTTATTTCTTGTGTTTATGTAGCGCTGTGTTGTCTTCTATTTTTGATATTAAAGTTTCCATTCATCTTTATCCTTCTTTCCCACTCTCGACCTCCACCTAATCATTTACACTGTGGGTCATTCACAAATGCTTTTTATGCCTAAATCGAGCCTATGTACGCAAACAGATAACGTTGCTAATATGAAATCCACATCCTGTTTAAAAGAACGAGGATTAGTAGAATGTTAATCTTATATCAGTAATGTGCACCTGTGAATGTAAATAAACCATCAGTAGGTTGAAATTAGCATGTTTTCCATTTTAGTGCATGTATCGGAATGGGAACTCGTTAAGGCGATATGTCGTCTAGTTTCAGAAAAAAATACATATGCACAATTTAGGGTACATGGTGAACTTTCAAAATAATTCTAAGAGGTCAAGGGGATGTGCCAAGATATTATTTTGATACTACCACTTTTTGACATATTTTAAACTTATGAAAACGTAACTGTAGTGCAGTGCAATGGGAAAAACTTAAACATACCTGTGAGGCAACACTATACCTTCACTACACAGACTATGTGGCAGAGTCAGAAGAACAGAAATGCCCTGTATAAATTACCAAATCAAATTAGTCTTTATTCGATATTTTCAATCATAAAAGACACAAATACAATACACAATATCATAAAATACCGTAAAATATTTTGAGAAGAAAATACTCATTACAATTTAGGATTCCTTAAAAAATATAATTAAAAAGGAACTTTCCGATAAAATTGTGCAGTTCTGTATAACATAGCATTTAATAATGGTAAAAGTGGTGAGTAAGATTAATATCCATAGTTAAAAAAAAATGTAAAACACCATATTTAAAAACAGGTTGTCCAAGGGAATACAGTATACAGAGAATACACCACACTAGATATATATGCAAGAAGATTAATGCAGAATAGAAACTGCGGTAGCCTTTAAATTATTCCTTCTAAGGGCCCATGTCCAGCTCAGAAATTTCGCCATGGCTATAGCTACATCTTCACGTGTGTCTGTTTTCAAAATATGCAGTGCTGTTTAGCAAGATCTTGTGCCAAGATTTAAACAGATCGGCTTGAGCCATTTATGTCGAGGACCCTTGTATGCTGGGAACACAAAGAATACATGTGTCATAGACTGTTCCATAGTTAAGCACATGGGGCCTTTAGTGTCTAAGACATTGTGCCACTATGACATGAAAGATTTTATGGGGAGGGTACCCACTCTAAATTGGTGATATAGTTTCCTATCACCAGGTCTCACGATAAAATACCAGTATGCCTCACACCTGAATTCGTACTTATGTTCTAGAAAAATGCCTGTCAGGTAAGTGCTACTCACCAATGACATGGACTTATTACAGACCATGTCCCTATAGAGTGGTTTGAAGTCGTTTTGTGTTGGAAACAGATTACCTACTGGGTCCTCCCACAAATGGCTAAGCCCCATATCAAATAGTGTGCCCGTGATATTTTGCAGCCAGTTAATTTTGGATGACAAGTCTGCTTCTCTAATATACTTTACTGCATTAGCATATGGTGCTAACTCCGGTGTTGTCCATAACCATCTCCAATAAGCCTTGGGTCTGAAACCCGCTTCCTCCTCAAGTGAAGTACATCCCAGATCTAGTAGTAGGGGTTTGAGAGGAGTCGATTGAGGGAGACCAGTTAGTGATCTCAGGAACTTGTTCTGAGCAAGAACAAGGGGACCTGGATTTTCAAAACCCCAGAGCTCTGCACCATAGATTATTTTAAAAATAAATATTTTTATTATTTAAAAGAAAAAATTGCATGACAGACAACATCGCTGTTTCTCATACAATACACATTTGCAAGTTACATTTAGCACCGTACTGAGGACCTAGGCCGACTTAACATACATCTTAAACATTGTTTTCCCTATCCCTCTGCCTTTGTAACTCCAAGTTCACCACAGGCGAGACGCATATCTCCCCCCTATATAAATTCTTTCAGGACCATTTCCTGTCCCACTTCTTCGGGCACCCCCTAGCAACAAATACTTCTTTCTCAGCTATCATGCATCTATCAAGCTCTTTCTGCCAGACCGCCACTACAGGAGGCGTCGCTCCGCCCCAGCCCCGGGGGTGTCTGATTCACTGCACGCTCGGGTCTCTTGAGCCTTGGTGGTGGTTTCTGTAAAGACACGAAACGTACTCCCTCACTTCCCAACCCCAATTCATCTGTTAATAAGTGCTGTGCACTAACAGCCACGTTTGTTTCTTTTGTGATTTTCGGTGGGTGAGCTGGACCATCTCGTCGGGACGCAATTTTCGCAAGCGTTACCCCTGTCAAATATGAGCGGTGTAAATTACGAAGTTGAATGAGCCGAAATCTAAGTGTGATGGCAGCCTCTCTAGAAGACATTAGCTCCTGCCTCCAATCTCCCTCCCAACGCTCCGTCAGCTTCCTGAGGAATCAGGCATATTATTACTGAGCTTTTTATAAGTGAGGGTGATCGCCTTGGAATGCAACTGTCCATCCAGCAGACGAACGCCGAGAGCGGACGATTCAGGTATATCCACACAGCTGGGGAACACCGTCTGCAGAGCATGGCGGATTTGTAGATCTCGAAAGACCTCACTCGGCGCCAACCGGTAGGTCTTCTGTAGCTCCTCAAACTGGAGAATCGTACCCTTTTTGATCAGGTTGTGAACTGTTGAAATACCAATCATATCGCACCTGTCGAATCCCGGGTGATGGCAGAGCATACTGAGTTTCTACGAGTACAACAATGGCGTTGCTTTTGTAAGCACGCCCGTCCAGCCTAAACGGGAATTAGCTAACCTCCAGATCTGCACCGTATGTTGAGTGGGTCCTATATAATGTTGACTCCTAGAATGGGAGTAAAGGGAGCCAAGATAACTGGATCAATCCATCTGATACCTATCTAGGGCACA
Source organism: Lissotriton helveticus (assembly GCF_964261635.1). NCBI lineage: Eukaryota > Metazoa > Chordata > Amphibia > Caudata > Salamandridae > Lissotriton > Lissotriton helveticus. Next base: position 1,399,581,486 of record NC_136059.1, on the reverse strand, counting down.
TGCCAGGTCATCCGGCGAGGCGTCTCGCCACCTATTTACAGTCACCAATTGCGAGGCCCAGTAATACAGCCGCATATCAGGCAACGCGATGCCCCCGTCATACCATCCTTTCATTAATTTCTGAAGCGCAATCCTCGGGCCCTACCATCCCAGAGCAGTGTACGTACCTCCCCTTCTACTGCAGCGAAGTAAATATCCGGAACCCTATGCGGATATATAAAAATCGTGGCCAGCATCTTAAAAAGAGCAGCACGACCCACCAGTGACAATGGCAATGACCTCCAATGCTTGACATCAGCCCGCAGCCTTGCCAATGGGGGCACCAAATTGCAACTAAAAAAGAGAGCTGGATCCGGTGTGACAAATTCGCAGATACCTAAATCCATCCTCCGAGATCACCAATGCACAGTCTCTTCGGAGGCGGGGGGCCTGTCCATGGAGCACATATAACACTGACTTGCCCCAATTAATAGCATACCCTGAATACTTCCTGAAATTTGAAAAAATATTGAGGACCATATGGATGGACCTGTACGGGTACGTAAGATATAACAATATATTGTCCGCATAAAGGGATATGTTGTCTTCGCACTCATGTGACCATCGCAGACCCTTCGTCATTACGTCACGCCATATCCAGGCTGCCAAGGGCTCCAGCATGAGCGAGAACAGCAACGGCGACAGAGGGCAACCCTGTCTGGTGCCTCTCCGTAAGGGGAACTGCCTGGATGTATAATTGTTCACCCTGACCTGTCCTAAGATGTCGGTATAAAGTAGTCGTACCCACCGTATAAATTTAGGGCCCAATCCTACTCTCGCCAGACCTTCGAACATGTAGGGCCATTCAATCGAGTCAAACAGCATAGAGGCGTCAAGTGATAATATGACTGCATCCTCCTCTAGAAATTGCCGACGCGCCAACACAATATGAAGCTGGCGGATATTAAGAGCCTTGTTTCTCCCTGGCATAAAGCCGGATTGGTCCGGGTGCACGAGGGAGGATATCACTGTCCCGAGCCTTGTGGCGAGTACCTTCGCTAAAACCTTCGCCTCTACATTGATCAATCATCGACAGGCTTGCCAGCCTTGTGAATTACCACTATACTTGCCAGCCGTTGGTCCAGCGGTAGAACCCCTTTCTCCCAGCTTTCTTGATACATTGCCCGCAGATGCGGGACCATTTGGGAAGCCACTACCTTGAGAAACTCCACTGGGGTACCATTAGGCCCCATTGCCTTCCCAGATTTAATTTGGCCAATGGCCTTTCGAATCTCCTCATCAGATAGATCCGTGTCAAGTAGCTCCCTATCCACGTCAGAGAGGGTCGGTACGTCGCTGTCTGCCAGCAATTGACGCAAATCCTCCTCTGTATATGACATCGAGGGTGAGTACACCGTTTCAAAATAATCTGCAAATGTGTCCGCTATTTCGCCTGGGCGGTCAAAAACCTCGCCACTTGGCATCGTCAATCGGGCACCCATCTCGCGCCTTGCTCTTTCCTTTCTAGCCACGCAAGCATCTTTCCCGCTCTATCGCCAAGCTCATACAGCCTATGGTGGGTAGCCGCCTGTTTAGCCAACATGTGTTCCCGAGCCTTAAGTTTATATTCCTCCCTTTTTAGCGTCAGGCAATGCTGCGCCTCCTCCGAAGGGTGGAGCGCATGTGCCGCCTCTAATTCTCGAAGGGCGTCCTCCAGCTGTCCCAGAAGCTCACTCCGTTTTGCAACATATTTCACTTTTAACGACAGGGCATATCCTTTTAGAACCACTTTGTATGCCTCCTATATCGTCTGTGCCGACTCTACTGACCCCACGTTTTCCTCCAGAAACTATCCATTCTGCATCCCAAGCTCTTCCCTAATATCCGGGATTTTAGGCAACCACGGATTAATACCAATAGTATGACTCTGCTGCTTATCTCCATAAGTAAAGTCTATTCCCACTGGGGAGTGATCCGATAAACCCCAGGGATATGTCCTGGGCCATCTGAAGTTACGTACTGAGGCCACGTATGTCAAAAAAATAATCAATTCGGGAGAGACTGCCATGCACATTTGAAAAATAAGTAAAGTCACTAGTAACACCCTGCAGCTCCCGCCCCACATCCAAGAGGCCAAATGCCGCGGTAAACTCTGCCATAAGCTCATTCGGCCTCGCCCCCTGCCTTTGCGGGTACCTATTTATCGTATCGTCCATCGTCATGTTGCAATCCCCACCCATTAACAAAGTACCATCAGGTAGATCAGTCAGTACCCGGCCTAACTCCACTAAGGAACCCTTGCCCAGCGCTGGCGACAAATAAACAGAAACTATGTTCAAGGCCCTTCCCTCTCATTGAGTCTCAACCACCGCAAATCGCCCAGCATAATCCGCCCAGGTATTAAGGACTACCAGTGGAGTGTTCTTTCGAACCATGATACCTGTACCCCGAGATCCGGGGGTATAGTCAGCATGCACCAGGAGCCTGTACCCCCATCTATTCAGGGCTTTACTTTTATTGCCAACCAAGGGGGTTTCCTGCAGGAGAACCAAGTCCGGGGATTGTCTCTTCAAATACTGCTGGACGATGCCTCTTTTTAATTTATCGCCCAAGCCATTAACATTCCAGGTAAGGACAGAGAGCATGGAATCACGCTCAGCCCCCATCCCTCAGCACGGCAAACATTATAGTCTCACAGGTCGAAAAAACAGCCAACAATACCACTCCCAACTTGCAAAGAAAGGCACCAGCATCACTTTTTAGTCTGTCACAGAAAATAGGAACATGAAAAATAAAACAATATGACACATTACAATCACTGTAAAACTCTTCTCCAAAACCCACGATAAAAGAGCAAACTTGTCGACCATATAAGAGCTTTGAAAACAGAAACTGACCACCAAACACCCCCTGCCACCCATTGCCCCCCCATCCGCCCCCCTCCCTGCCTCCCTGCCTGTGGATTTAGAACTACCCACCCCCAAATATGGCAGAGTGCCTCTCACCCCCCCTGAAATGCTAGAAATGCAGAGGGAACCGCCCCCCCCAACCGCAGATACACAATACAGTCATCGAAATTCACAGCCATCCTTATCTTACAAAAACTAAGCAACATCATATCACATCAGTAAAGTCAACAGATAATACCACATCATAAACCCGAGTGCAAAAACAGTCTCGCTTCAATGAGCCGGATTCCCCCCTTAAAAACCCCCCTACTTGCGTGAACTGCCAGATCAAGGCTCCGCAGACCATCTGTAAGGGGGGGTCAGGAATGGGCTGGACACGGGGTCTGGGTAAAGCAGGTTTTATTTTTCCATACAACTTTTTCTTTCTTAACGTCAGTCTCTCTTTAGCGAACTCGGCAGTATCCGTGGTGCCGGCTGGTGTGAAGACTGTCTTCCGTGTCGGTCTTGGTTCGGGTGACGCTGCTCCCCCTTGGGCCTCTCTCGCCGGGTTTCCGGGAGCCCCAAAATAAAAAATAAAACAAAAGAAAAGGACCGATTACTTTCTCGTCCTCTTATTATTCTACCGCATTTAGTGCACAAGAAGTGAAGGTAGGAATTTACAGGGTAGGGAGGGGTGTGCAGGATACTAGGGCGTAGAGGTTCTTTTAACTGCGGACCGATAACCCCTCCGTCCCACCCAGCTCGAGAACCTGTCACGCACCTGTCGGAGCCACACTCCTCCCTCGGGAGTGTGGCACGGCGCAGCGTGGTCCCGTTGGCCTCCTGGCTCGTCTTCTTCAGCCAGCAGCGCTTCGCCTTCCCCGACTTCGTCTGCTTCTCGTCCTGGCTGTCCTTTCTTCTCTTCTTCTTCCCGGCGTCCTTCCTGCGCGTCTTCCTCCTCGCGGTGCTCTTCGAATCCGGTGACGTCACACGCCTCTACCTGGACATCCGGCGTCTTATCCAATGCCCCGTAGTACACGTCATTGTGGGAGGGGCCTTCGTCCGGGACACACGGCCAGTTAAAGGGGCCAGACTGTTTTCCTTCATCGAGTGCGTGCCACGAGTGCTGTTCGTCCTGTGAGGAAGGATGAAGGGAATCCTTATCAGTACATGTCCACCAGTCCATTTCCTCGCTGTTCCCCTGGGTACAGGCCAACTCGGGCACCTTGTTACACCATCATCAAAGCTTTTCAGTCCTGCTCCTCCAGTCTACTCGTTACCGCTGCAGTGTCAGTACTTGCCGCCTCCAGCTGGACTCCCCTTTGTTGGCCAGTTCTGTCAGGGCGGTCCCTCCTGCTATTCCCCACCGTGTTCCAGCCTTCCATCTAGTCCCAGACCGACTCCGGTGAGTCGAAGAACCACAGCTTGCCGTCTGATTCCACCCGCAGCCGCGCCGGGAAGAACATTGCGTATTTCACCTTTCGATCCCTCAGCTCCTGTTTCACCGACTGAAAGCTTCTCCTCTGCGCCTGGATCTTGGCCGTGAAATCCGGAAAGAACCCCACCTCATAGTTATCCACCTTCAAAGGCGGGCCGGACCGTGAAGTTTGCAGAATTATGTCCCTGTCACAATAGTTGAACACTCTGGCAATCAAGGGCCTCGGAGGTGCACACGGGTTCGGTCTACCACCTGGCACCCTATGAGCTCTTTCACTAGAAAAAGAGCTGGACAACGTCTTGGGCTTCAGGTGTTTCGTGATTAATTCTTCCACATACAAGTCCGCAGCTGGCCCCTCCGTCCGTTCCGAAACCCCCAAAATTCAGATATTGTTGCGGCGGGCCCGCCCCCTCATAATCGTCCAGCTGTTGCGACATCCGCGCCTGCTTTTTCTGCATTTCTAGCATTTGACTCTGGAGCTCCGAAGTGTCCGCCTGCAAGGCACCAGTCACAATTTTCAATTCCTTAACCTTCTCATCCATTTTCCTGAAATCCGCTCATAGCAACGAGACCTCAACAGTGACTGAGTCCACCGAGGTACGTACTCCACCTATCGCTGCCATAACATCATGTAGAGTCAACTCCGGCCCGGTGCATGGGCCACCGCCGGTCCCTCCTTGTCGGATCTCGGTGAGTCAACTTTTTCTCCCGCTTTGGCCCTAGCGAACTTCGCCAGCTGTTTCTGGGCGTTGGTCCTAGAGCCTTTCCCCCTGTTGCCATGGTCACAGAAGTCAAAACCCACAGATCAGTGTAGGAGGCACACAGCCATCACAACCGCAGCCTGACAAGGGAATCAGTTCAAGCAGATATGTGATACCAAGAAGCACTATGCTCCGGGATCTGATTCAACGGCCCTCCACATGCAACGGCAAGCTATCAAGATCCTGATACCAGCCTCCTTCTTATCCAAGAACGCACCACACTCCCTCTTGTTGCAGGACCCAGGCGACGCCCAGCACAGTACGCAGCGTTCACAATGAATCCGTCCAGCCGGGCCCCCCAGGGAGATCCACTATTCACTGTACCTTCCTGGGTCCCCGGGGATGAGTCGCGAGGGCTACAGCACAGGCCTGGGGTCTGCGCTCCTAGACACCCCAACAGGCACCAACAGAACAATTAGGCAGAACAGTGCCCACACACCAGCTTCACCTGTGTCCAGCTGCAGCAGCCCACGCTCCAACCAATGTCCATGAGAGACACTGCCAGGCTCTCCTCTCACTGCCTCGGATGGCCTCCACCACACTGCTCCTCCCTGTTGAGCTACCACCTCTGAACTGCCTGTATCCTGATGGAAGGCCACAGCTTCATCCAGCAGCCACCATCGCTCCCCAAACCCTCAGACAGCAGCCCAGCATATCCACTCCATGGGGAGTCCTGTCTTGCCCGACGTCAATTAGCCACCAAGGATCCACCACAGAGCACCCACAAAGCACCGGCGGTGCAGCCCAACAGCCGGGCACCCGAGCGCCGCCGTGCCCCTCCTTCTGGGCATCCCAGCTCCCGGTGCTCAATCAATACGAGGCAGTCTGCGGCGTCCTCAATCCGCAACTCACTTCCTCCTCACAATGTCGTCTAGGCCCCCGCCGGACCACAGCCACTTCCTCCGACCGCCACTCAGATCTTTCAGCCGCGCAGGCCACAAAGTCGGGGCCTCGAGTCCCGGGCAGTCCCCAGCACAGCTCACACGCCCTCACCTCGGATCCAGGGGTGTCCCGAAGCCACCGTCACAGGTCCTCCGCAGCCACTCCTCAACACCACCTCCCCACCGCTGGGCTCAGATCTCGCCTGGGGGGAGAGCAAGCACATCCCCGGGCCAACACCTGCTACCAACCACGGCCTGGGACCTCTATTTTGCCTCCCTGGCGGTCTCGAACTCGGGCGGACACAGTCGGCAGGCTTCACTCCAAGGGTTCCATAAGGCCACACGTCGCACGAAGGGGGTCCAGGTGTCAAGCCCCTGGCCTCAGCTGCTCCGCACTCTGTTTTGGACGGCTGAAAGTCGTAAAAAACACAGCGGAAGAGCAGGAGCATGTTCAGGCTGCGGGCATCTCTCTTGACCGCAAGCCACGCCCCCCTGCACCATAGATTATTGATGCCCTGATTTTCCCTTCATAGATTGTTAATGCTGGCCCAACTGGTTTAGTATGGGAGTGTCAGGTACGCTCCACAGGATCCGGGTGTCGAATATAAGGCCCACCTCCAAACGTCACAAACACTCTGATATATTGTCAACAGAGGATTTGAGCCATTAGGCGAGGGGAAAAGTAAAATAATAAACAGGGAAGGGAAGGAAGGGAACAGCTGGGAAAGGGATGTACCTGAAACGACAGAACATACAGGGGTAAGACCACCATTCGTGCAACACCGTAACAACTATTGCACTTTGTAGTAGACTAAATACCTGTGGGGTAAAAGGCAGGACTTTGCTATGGGTTTTCTCTGTTCCCCCTGGAGAATGACAAGCTTGAGACCTATAGGGAACATATATGGGTTAACATCTGTCTGATAGCAAATACTGATACACACATGACCCAGGCAGGACACTTCCTTTCATACCTGATTCATAGTCTAAGCTTGCATAAAAAGGGATTCTGGGTGTACGTCACCACCATGAAAGAAGAACAGGACTGAGAGGGAACCATGTAGCAGTGACAGTGCAAACCTTCAGGACACGGTAATGCGTGGGGAGCAAGAACCACAGCATTCCGCTCCGTTGGAAACAGTACACTCAAAACACAAAGCAGTCCTTCGGTATCAAACAAAGGGAGAGATCAAAGTAAATGATAACAGAAGGTTGTTGACAACACAAACACATAGGCTCCGCCAGGACAACACAACCTTCTAGGCGTGCCTATGAATTCCACGGAAACGCGTAGCTGCGACCGCCACCGCGCTCCGCCTGTAAATAGGGACAAAAAGTCCAAAAGAACAACCACAAGCGCTTGCTCTGGCTACGCGGAGCTGCGACCGCCACCGCGCACCACCTACTTTCCGTAGTCTAGAAAACGAGTATGGCCACAAAATACACAAGAGAGGAAGAAGACACGGCAGCGTGTGGCTTCCTACCACTCTGCTCCGCTCTTCCACGTAAATTCAAAACAAAGTGCAAGGCGCGGCAGTTCCTTCACTGCACGCACCAGGAAACGGCAACGCGTGGACACCCACAGCGCTCCGCTCAATGACGGGTAATCAAGATGCGGGGGGGCCGCTCCTACCTGACTGCAGAACAACCGCTGCAACCGTCCAGGACGAGCCCCCAGCAAGGCAGCAAGACGCGACCTCCCTTCTCGGACTCACGAGCAGGAAACAGGATAACACGCAACAGGAAGCGTGTCTCACGGACTGATGTAGCCTCAGCCGAGGCCTCTGGGTAATGTAGTCTTTTCCACCTAGAGGTGAAGACAATCGTTCCTAACACACAGCGCTGTAATGCAGGCGCTCTGACAGGCTCTGCCAGGGAGAGCTGGTGTTCTTTTTAAAGGGCGCCTGCTAGTTGATTATGCCTGAGGATTAGTAAATCTATCTGGGGTTTCCAGTTTATCCTCTTGCCCATTGTTACACCCAGGTACATAAATGTATCGGTTTGCTCCAGGTACGCATTGTTCATTTCTACTCTGCCTTTCACTATTTTATGGTTGTGCAACACCATGAACTTGGTCTTATCGACATTAACTACTAGCTCATGGTCGTTGCAAAAAACAGTAAATCTGTCGAGGGCACATTGCAGACCAGATTGAGTTTTAGACAAAATGAAAGTATCATCTGCAAACATTAACTGTGGAACCTTCGATCCGGCAAGAGTAGGGGCATCAGTTGGATAGGCAGTGTAATATGAAATAACCTTTTTTTTAAACAGGAAGAAAAGGGTAGGGGCCAGGACGCACCCCTGCCGTACACCCTGGTTTACTGGGAAACAATCTGTTAGTTCGCCCTGTTGTCCCCACCGTACCTGGGCATAGTTTGACTCATGCAGTTTAATGATAAAACGTAGGAGCTCAGGGGGCATCCCTGCTTCCTTTAATGTGTCTCACAACTTATATCGGGGCACCAGATCAAATGCTGATTTTAGGTCTATAAATGCAGCGAATAGAGCCCCCCCGGCTAGAATCACAGTATTCCAATAAATCATCATGAATCTAAAAACGCGGTCAATAGTGCTGACATGAGAGCAAAAACCCGTTTGAAAGGTGGATAGGATTTCCTGGTCATCTATCCATGTGTTTACTCTACTCAGCACAAGTCTGGCCACAATCTTTTGTAATGTGTCAATAAGGCTTATAGGCCTATAATTACATGGGCTGGCATGTTCCCCTTTTTTGTAAATTGGGATGATTTCTGCCACGCACCAGGATTCTGGTATTGGGGCTCCTCTAGCCAGGGCATTAGATATAATATAGATGTATTTGAGCCAATTCTTCCTGTTGTATTTAAATATGTCGGCCGGAATACAATCCGCACCAGGGGCCCTGCCTGCAGAGACACCTTTCAAGACTCTTTCGATCTCCCCTATATCAAAGGTTAGGACAGTATCAGATGTTAATTGTGGGTAGTGTCTGGGGCTGCCTGTAGTGGAAGCAAATTGAGCCTGATAGTGCAAGACCTATTATTCTGGTGGCACATTATTAGCTGGTACAGGCCCTATGTCTCCGCTACCCCATTTAACTGTTTGCCAAAAATGCCGCCAGTTTTTCCCGTTACTTGCATGTAGCAAATCCTTCCATCTATTTTCATCAAAGTTCTTCTTAGCCCTATGTTGTGCTTTCTTATAATTATAATTGACCCTTGCATTTACTGACATCCTGTGGTACTCCCAACCTAATTGCTTGAGAGAGATGCCTAAATGCAATCCTGCATGCCCCATCATACCATTTTGCTGATTGTTTAATAACCTGCCTGGTAGAGCTTTTATTTTTAAGAAAAAAAGCTTTTAGTTCAGCAAAGAGGTCCTCATGTACCTTCATAAGGGCAGAGAGAGAGTTGTCGTGCATGTCTAGAGTGGAAAGAGTTGTTAGTGAGTCTTCTCGAGTTAGCTTTATCAGATCTAGAGTGCTATCATCTTCTGACACCACTGTCCATTTTAGCCGACGACAATCTTAAAACATAATTACATCTGCTGGCACTATTTCGGTTCTTGCCCTTGGCAGATCATGACCCTTTATCTCTAGAGTTAGCAGTAATGGATCGTGGTCACTCTCCGTTCTACATAGGGTCTTCATGTCCAGAAGTCTTGGCCATAATTCTAAGTTAATGAGGAAGTAATCGATTCTGCTTCTTTTTGTCCCATTATTAAAGGTGTGGGTGCCTTCACTGTCTGATATCAACCTCCCATTAACTGCCCTTAGACTCCTCTCCAGGGATAAACTTTTTAACTGGAGCGCCGCCTCTGTCCATTTATCAATTGGGGGCAGCGTTAAGAGTGATATCCCCCAAGTCGAGTCCTCATCATTGCTACGACTGCCGTCTACGAGGCCAAGGGGCTCAAAAGTGCTGGTGAAGTCACCTGCAATTACCAATTGATTTACCCCTTTCATAGATCAATAAATGTATTTATTTATAAAGTTTTATATAGCGCAAACTTTATCCCGAAGGATATCATAGCGCTTTACAATTTGAGGCAAAGGTAACAAATCAGAACATTAGTCTAACATGGGGAATCTAATGAGCATTGAATCAACTAGTACAAACATAACAGCTCAATATAACCTGAGTGCACAAGTAGGAATGGGCTATGCTATGGAGCATAGAGAGATAAGGGGAGTACATACAATAATCATATACAGGAATAATAACTACTACCCAAAACAATAATCGAAATAAGAGTCAAACGGGGAATCTAAAACTCATTGAATCAAATGTTGAACATCTAACAGATCATTTATACACCTGGGTGAACGAAGAATGTGCTAGACGATGGAGCATAATGACTTAAGGGGAGCAAAATTCAATAATCATGTACAGGAATAATAACCAAACCAAAAATAATGATCATACACAAGAATAATAACCAATACTATACAGGAGAAGGTTTTATAGAGCACATTTCCTGAAGCCATGCATTTAGAGGTCCTATTAGGCGATAATGAAGAAAATGGAAAGAAAATGAAATAGAATAATTGCCTAGGATTTGCAATTTGATCAAGTGAGGAAGCTGGATTGGTCCAAATTTTCTGGTTTCACATTGTGCAGTTCAGGCTCTAGATGCACACACTTCACCATTTGCTTATATCTCTGCACTGTTTACAGACCCCAGAGTCCAAAGGGCTTTCACAAGTCATTGAGAACAAATAAGTCTGGCTCGAAACAAGCCGTGTGGTCCTGGAGCAGTAGTGTCCAGTTGCTCCGGGCAGGAAGTTAGCACCACATGGTCTGAGCCAAAATTTTCTAAACCGCCACTATTATAGATGTGCATTCAACCCAACTCTCAATTTGTTCATTGAACTAGCATAATCTCCCTAAAGTAAAAAAATGCTGGCAAAATCAATAGGTCTGGTGTTGGTGGACTACCTTTTGGTTTTGCCAATGTTTATTTTGTTTGCGAATATTTTTTATATGAATAACAGTTCGTCAAGAAACTCCTGTCTACAATGAAATAGCATCCGACTATACCAATATGACAAGTGATAAGGTAGCTCCAGCGATTTCAAATAATCCAGATGCAATCCCTACAATTGACAGAACTGCTTCTGGCTATTTTATCAACTTTGATACGTTTTCCGAGGATCCCAGTGAGCCTGAAACGACTCCAGAAAATAAGACTTTCAAAGAACAAGCAACAGAACTTTTTCATCAACTGGAACAAACGTATCTGGTATCACAATGGGTTGAACTTTGGATTGTGTTAGACGTATTTTCCCTCGTACTTTGGCTGACTCTTGTAGTAACTTTGGGGATGCTAATAAATGAAAAATATAGTAAAATGGACACAGCAAGCAAGAACATCAACTTGCTCCTGAAGCCACACAAATCATCATAGGCTCACTTCGGCCATTGGTTTACCTGACTGTGAGTGACAGCATATTGCTCTTGCACAATGTACACATCCACACAATAAGTAGTGCCTCTTAATGTCAGCAACTAAGGATGCAAAGTGTGTTTTTACATGAATAAATATATTAATTTCTAGAGAGTGTTTTCCTAAAATTTGTGGCTGTATCCAATTGGGAGACGGTTGGTGATGCTTTCCCTCCCGCTATCCCTCTTGCATACACATTAATCAATATAAAATCTGGCTCAAGTTCCGAACGAACTTTAAAGGCCAGAATATCAGGGCTGTCGATCATTAATTCTTCCGCCTGATAACCTGTCCGTTGTCTAACCCAGATAATCAGCCCCCCACAGGGTCTCCCTTTGCGTCCTACGGTTGCCAGTTTACCAAAGGCCAAGTAACCAGGACGAAAAATCATGTTCAGAGACCAAGTCTCCTGGAAAACAATAATGTCGTGGTTCTCAATGAAACATGACCAATCAGAAGACATAATCTTAGATGGTAGGCCGGCAATATTCCAAGATATTAGTGATAGTGAGGAAGAAGCTGGACTTCCTCCCAAATCTAGGGGTATCGAGATCTCTATACTCTCTGGAGGGTTGGAATTTAATATCTGTGGTCGCGTATCAATCACAGGAGAGGAAATAGGCTGAATATCGGTGTTCTCTACCTGAAATGGGATGACTGATTGTAGTCAATCGCATGCATCTAGATTAGACAAGGGGGCAAATCTATTAGCAAGATTTACATCTAGGGATCTATGTATGGTTCTTGGGGGGGGGGGGCAGGGTTGTCCTACTGCACTTGAGGTGCCCCTCCCTATTGAAGGGTGGTGGCGGGGTCTATAAAAGAACCCTAATGGCAGGACAGAGATTTTATTGGAATAACCTCCTAAATTACTACTACCCAGATGATCCAAGAGAAATCTAACAACATACTCATTATTAAAGTTGGCAACTACACAATCACCCCTCCCTTCCTTTCTGGAAAGTCCTATCCATACAGATCGTCTGGCCATGATCATCTGGTTGTAAATATCCCGTCCCAAATCCCAACACCCTTCAATTGTGTATTGAACCAATGCATAACTTTAAAAAGTAATTGTTCGGTGGATTCAGTCTATCCTTCCCGCAATGCTGGGACATTCTTCAGGACCACCACCAACGGAGCAGCTTCCGGAGGGAGATGTAGGGTCAGAGAGCCTTCTAAGGCTGTACTGTGTTCCAATCTCCCAAACTTCGTTGAGAGTTCTGGGCCATATGTCCCTGGTAAAGAACTGGCCTGATTTGCTATAGCACAGCTAATATTTATATAACCGGTTGCACATTATTAGCTGCTGTCAATGCAAAACGCCGTTCTTCCCCGGGAGAGCTTGTGATGGATTGAGCGAATTCATTCGACATGTTCCCTGTCTCAGCTGTATTTTCAATCGTAGCGGCCGCGACAACATCTAAATTGGTAGCTGTGGTTACGGTTTTCCTGAAGGGTAATGGTCTAGTTGCATAAAATGTAGTAGGTTTCGATTTGTTTTTTTAAATTATTTTTATTGATATTATGGCAGTGGAAAGTTGCATAATGAAAAAATACATAGGATGAAAAAATACATAGGATGAAAAAAAAAATTCATAACAAAGAGTATACAATATTTGACACAGAAGAAGACATCATATCCAGTTAGTTATCGGTGACCATAATTTTCGTCCGAAAGCCTTTTTTCCCGACCCTTAAGTTTATACACCGCATTTTCCAATTGATAAATGGTTAACAATTTATATTTCCATTGTTGAAATACTGGAGGATCAGGATCTAACCACCGAGAAGTTATACAGTATCTATATACAGACATAGCTATAAATAAAAAGCCTTCTTCTTCAACCGTCTTTTTACCAATTTAATCGGTTTGAATTCCAAATATTATCAATTCAGGTGATAAAACAACAGACGATTCTAAGATATTATTTAGGAAACCTTGTACTTTTAAGGAAAATTGAGTTAATTTCAGACAACTGAAAAACATATGAATTGAATCGGCGGCTGTATGCCCACAACGACTACAGTTAGTACCCTTCTTAGCTTTCCATTTCATTAATTTGGCTGGTGTGTAATACAGATCAAACATAGACATGAAGTGCTGGCTTTTAAATGAACCATTAAATATAACCTTGCTGTCCATCTCTAAAGACCTAGAAATGTCGGCCTTTTCAATTCCGAAGCTTCTTTGCCATTTATCTGCATATGTGTCTAGATTATCTTGAGTTCTATTTAGCAGCATTTGATATATTACACCAATTCTGTTTTTTTTCCTACAGCTTTCTAAAACGTCTATTTTGCTAATTGAATCAGTGTTTAGTAGATTGCTTGACTCTAGAAAACTGCAAATCTGCAGATATTTAAAAAAATCCCCTCTATTAAGGCCGTATTCATTCTGCAGATCAGCATATGCTACGAATTGCTCATCCTGATACAGCAACCCGAATGAATAGATCTTAAGGTCATACCATCTCTGCATCACAGAATCACTAAAAATTCCTGGCAACGAGAAATTCCTCAGAAAGGGCGTATAGTAATTCAGATTTGAAACCAGATGAAATCTCTTATTAATTTGTTTCCAAATGTGAAATGCCGATATAATAACTTTAAACCTTGTTTTTTTTATAATAGCTAGGTTCTATAATCCTGAATAGACAATGTCGGGCTTCCACTCCCAGAAGCATTTCATAAATTGATGGCATCATAGCTTCGTCTAAATTCAAATCTTGAAAGATTAAGATACTCATTAATCTCAATGAGACTGCCCAGTAATACAGTCGAAAACTTGGAATACCCAAGCCTCCCCTCAATTTTGGTAGAATACACCATTTAAGGGATCTTCTAGCTCAACAGTAGCCCCATAGAAATCTAGAGATAATTCTGTCTAATTTATTTAAAAAACTGATGGAAACAAAAGCGGTATAGTACGAAATAGGTAGAAAAATTTAGGGAATATAATCATTTTAACTGCATTCGTACGACCCCATAAAGATAAATGCAAATTATTTAATCTCTCGAGGGTCCTATTAACGGAAGATAATAAAGGATCTGAGTTGAGTCCAACAATGTCCTCTACTTTGGCAGAGATTGTAACACCAAGATATGTGGCAATAGATGTAACTGTAATACCTTCTGGTCTGCCTACCTGGGAATGTATTAGCTGAGTCTTCGAGATATTCAGCTTATATCCCGATAGCTCACCAAATTCCTGAGCGAGTTCAATAATTTTAGGTAGAGACAAACCAACATCTGAGGTGACGATCGCAACATCGTCAGCATATGCGAAGAGTTTATGTTCTACCTGGTGCAATATTACCGGGGGAATTCTAGTTTCCGTTGTTAATAAATTCAAGTAATGTTCGATATATAGAGCGAAGAGCAGGGGGGAGCATGGGCACCCCTGCCTCGTTCCCCTTGTAATCGGAAAAGGACAGGTCATCTCTGTGCCTATACGAATTACTGCCTTAGGCTCAGTGTATAATGCCTGGATAGCCCTAATGTATTCAGCAGGAAACCCCTTCCATACCAAGACAGACCACAGGAACCCCCAGTGGACCCGATCAAAAGCTTTGTCAGCGTCCAACAAGACAACGCCGACTGGGGATCCCGTGGCCTGCGCCCAGTCCAACAAGGTTATAATACGTCTGATATGATCAGTGGTATCCCTCTTTTTGATGAAGCCATGCTGAATTTTGGACACCAATAAAGGCATTATGTCATTTAATCTATCAGCCAATATTTTTGAGAAAATTTTACTATCTGATGTAATCAGAAAAATAGGTCGATAAGATCCTAATTCGGTTCCGTCTTTTCCTTTCTTTTTAAATACTACGATGGTAGCCAAAGACCAAGAGATAGGTGAATGTCCTTGAAAAGCTTGTTGAAAAATCTTAAGCAATTCGGGTTTAAGCATATTTCTGAAAGTACAATAGAATTCTAAGGGTATTTTATCTGGCCCCATCGCTTTACCAGAAGCTAAACCAAGGATAGCAGATTCGATCTCATCCCATGTGATAGGAGCAGCCAGGAGTACATTATCTTCTTCAGTAATCGGTACACTATCAATATTCCTCAGGTAATCCAAATGATCCTTAGCTTCCTTAATTTCCTTATTGGATTTATTATATAATAATTTATAAAAGCCGCTGAATGCCTTTAATATCCCTACTTTAGATTCTTGGGATACTCCTTCTAAATCGATTATTTTAGTTATATCATTCATAGTGGACTTTTGTCTTAACCTTTGAGCTAGGATTCTACCGGTTTGTTTGTTTAATTCATAACATTCCGCTTTATGTTGTTTATATTTAACAGCGACCTGATCAGCTAAGAAGGAGTATGAAGCAGCACGCTCTATAGTTAAAAGTCACTGAGCCTCTTCAATACCTTGTCCAGTTTTGATATTAACAGCTAATTTTAGCTCGCCTCTCTTACATTATCGAGTTTATACTTAAACTCCAGTTGTTCCTTCCTATGTTGAAAATTGAAATAGCTTATGGTTTCCCCCCTTACGATGGATTTAAAGGTATCCCAGACGACTTGAATTGAAGCTGTCCCATTATTGCGTACAAAAAAATCTTTAATAATTTCAGCCATATGCGGGAGATAATTTTCCTCAAGCAAAAGACTCCTTTGGAACAACCAATGGCTATTAAAATTAAAGCTCTTAGAGGACAGTGATAGTTCTAGCGTAACAGGATTGTGATCTGAAACCAATTGTGGTAAAACCTCGATATTCACGCACTCCAGAAAAATTGAGGAAACAAAAAAATAATCTAAACGGACAAACTTACTATGTGGGGCCGAGAAACAGGTATAACCAGGATCAGTAGATTGTAATTTATTCCAGACATCAAACAACCCATTTCTCAATACTAATTCCCTTAGAGCGCTATAGGTCCTAATCTTGCGTCCTTTATAATTACTAATGGTCCTAATATTATAGTCAGATTCAACATGAACATTTAATTCTCTGCTGTAGGAGAGTGAGGTCTGCAATCCTATGGTCACCCCAGAATTTTAGCTTTTTGCTTCACTGGTTTATGACTTTCCCTGGCTGTGGGCCTGCTAATCAGACCCACAGCCTACCTGTTCTCTCTCTAAATTGACAACCATGTACCTTAGGTGCATTTACCAATTGGTACTGGGCCACCTTATCAGTCCCTGTACAGTGTACCATAGGTACCCAGGGCATAGGTGTACCCAGGGCCTACCAGGGGCTGAAGCATGTATTATGCCACCCCTGGCTGGCCATCTAAAATAGACACAACTGGCTGCAAGACAGCTGGGGCAAGGTGGTGTAATCACCCTTTGCTGTAGATATAGTATACCTATATCTAAACCTAAAATGGACACCTATATTCCTATCAGTCACTCCTATGGCAGGCCTTATCAATCCTGAAGGCAGAGTGCTTGGAATTATGTGAGATGGTGCTCTGGCATGAGCTGAGCACGTCTGCAGCTTGCGGAACCAAGTCCTAATAGCTGTTCCATGATAACGCTATACCATATACTCTTAAGTGCATTATAAACCTCGCGGTTAAATGCTAACGTTGGTATAACATTATCAAAACATGTCGAGTAAGGTGTCATACAAATTGGAATACTACCCCCTCGCAAATTCTGGCGACGGGGGTAGCATTCCACCCTTCTAGAGGGACACGACATGTATATAACTGAGAACCCCGGTTAAAGTTAACTCGAGCCTTGGCATCACAAAATGGATGCTGCCACCACAGACACAAGTCTGACCTCCTGCTGCTGGGAGTCCTTCCAGCAAGGGAGGCTTGGACAAAGGGTTTCCTGCCTTGGGAGGTGCTAGCACTGAGGTTCCGTGGATTGTGGACCCGTGTCATAAACATCGTCGAATCATGACGATTTTGGTATCAGCAGATCGAGAATGACGAGTATACTATATACAAGTATTTTCGGCGTCTTCAAGTGACGAGATCACCATGAAATCAGAGATTCCGTTCTGAACCCTCGGGTTCCATTTTTTTGTACGGCAGCCATTTTGTGGTTGCCCTCACATAGGCCGATGACTAAGGCCGAACGAGTCTTAGGGACACGTACACTTTCAGCTGACTTCTGTGTGACCTGGGCAAGCTGACTCCACTGCCCGAGGCCAAACCTGTTTGGCCAGTTCCTTTTCCAGTGGCCGGTCGAGATTAGGGATCAAGGCACAGCATACCATAAACCCTTCATTGCACACAACTATGTCTAATCTTACACACACCTGTCTCTGATCCGTTCTTTATGACCTGTTTTATGATGAGGAGGTGCGCGTTTTTATTAGGGGTCCAGCCGATTTATCTGATGAAGAGTGTTGGGTCTTGCCGGGTAATTGATAGAGGGCTGGACGATGAAATGTGGGTTTGTCATGTAATGCTTTTATTGTACACATGGGATTGGTTTACTGTAAATAAGGAATGTTTGCCTGAAGCATAATATTTTGTATAAAAAGGGTTGACTGACTTTGTAAGTTTGAGCAGTCTCCTGAGAACATACACCATGTTGTACTTCTAGGAACTCTGTTACTGGTTGCAGCCAATAAATCTGATCTTTGACGTCACCAAGAAGTCTCTGCGTTTCTGTAGTCTGAGACAGGAGAATCCGGAGTCTTTGGGTGTGTCCCCTGGCACCGCTGGGTTCTAAATAACCCGGTACTTCATTTGGCGCCCAACGTGGGGCGATTTCAGCGGTACCGGTCCAAGCCTGATGATCGTGAGGAGCTTCGTTTGAAAATTCTGGAGGAAGGCCAGCCACTTCATCGACCCCTGTATGTCGTCGTGGTCCAAAAGTCTTTGCTGCGAGGTTCCCCGCTTTCTGACGGCTACGAAGGACTGCTGCCCTGACTATCGCCCTGTCTTGGACCCTTTGATGATTTGTAGAGCGAGACGATAGACGAGTCTTCTGGTGACGCCATCGATACCTCAGTTAAGTATGAGTGGAGTGTCTCCCAGTCCTTAGTTTTGGTTCTTAGTTTTGGTAATCCCCTTGGGATCTTTGATTTGGAACTTGCAAGTACCAAAGCCGAGGGACTCGTGTTTTCACGAGACTCTCGTTTTTGATATTCCCTTGAAGTTTGAAGCTAGACTAGTAAGCAAAGATGCCTGGTCTTAGCAGACTTGGAAATTTGTTTTGTTGTGGTCGAAATAGGGATTCCCGATTGGAAGACTCGTATCCGGTTCCTCCGATTGGAACTCCAACCTATGAGCTCTATGTAAAGCATGGCGTGGGCCCCATCACATGTAATGAAATATGGATCCGATACACCAGGAAGGATGGTGTTTTAAAATGGCCCCAATGGGGGCATGTCCAAGATGGCGGCTTGATCGTACGCAGGTCTCCGAGGCTCCCTGCCCGATCCCGCCTGAAAAGCCGCTGCCATCGCCTAATCTCCCCGGAGCAGCAGAGGGAGACACAGGGTGGGGTGCTGCAACACAGCCGGAGCCCCGAAACTGAGCCACGGACCGGTGTGCTTGTTGGGAGGCTCGAGCGCGGGCTGGCGCCAAATCGCGGCCCGCCGTAGCGGCAGCACCGAGGGCCTGACTGGCCTGAGCATCCGCGGCCCCGAGACCTCCGGAGGCGGGATCTACACGCCTGGCGAGCCGAGCGCAGGGCCCAACCACCCGCGCCCCCGACGCTGGACTCGGGACTGCGACCCTACAGAGGCGACGTGCCGCCGTCCCCGCGACCCGGCCAGTGATCTGAGGTGGCCCGGCCGGCGGTCGCGAAAATCGAGGCCCCGGCCTTGGGCCTACTGCTTGGCTGGAGCCGGGTCTCACAGGCCTGGCGTACTGGACTTGGGCCCTAACAGCTGAACCCCCGCCGTGAGCCCTGTGGCGGCGGACCCGGAGGGGCAGCGCATCGCTGTCCCCGCGGCCCGGCCGCCGACCAAGGGAGACCCGGCCGGCGGTCGCGAAAATTGAGGCCCCGGATTTGGGCCTACTGCTCGGACGCCTGCGGTCCCCGGAACGACTGACCGGGGCGCTTCCACGGGGCGGCGGCGGACTTGCCAGCGGCGGACCACGCAGCCCTACCCCTGACTCGACGAACCAGGCCTGGGCCGTGCCCCGCGGCCCCCCGCGGAACCAGGGACCCCCAAGAGGAGAGCTGGGCGACGCAGTGCAGCCGGGCCCGGGGTGGCCGCCCGCCCCCAGACATCTGAGCATAAAGGTGAGGAGAGTGGTGGTGGGCAACTTAAGAGGCTCGGGGGGCACAATCGAGCCCCCGGTGTGGGACTGCAGAGGGAGGCCTGAGCCACATAACGCCTGAACTAGTGGGACTGGGCTATGCACGCTATCCCTGAGCTGGCAACTCTCGCGATTTACAAGCCCATAACACATGGTGCGGAGAGGCGGCCCGGCAGAGTGGTGTGTGCCTGAATGGAGTGGGGGCTGGCCCCCTGACACACCTAGCCAGTTGGAGGGCGAGTGGCTGCATCTACCCTCTTGACCCCGAGTGGCGCCTGGAGGGCACTGACCCGCGCTGAGACTGCCCCACTGGTCTTCTGGTTGTCTGCGGAGCGGTCGGCCTGCACTTGCCACCCGGCCACCAACAGAGCTGAGGGAGGGCTGACCTGGGGTGGTGCGACCCCCCCTGATTCTACGGCGTGCCCCCGGGACCCGATACCTGACCGCCTCCGAGGCGGCTCACGACATGGCAGGACAGAGGGGCAAGAAGGGGTCCCAGACGCTCCCTGAACTACTGGCTAAATCCCAGCCTAAACCTGGCAAGGATCCACCCTCGCCGGCGCCCATAAAACCTCCACCGGTGCCGGCAGACGACCAGGTACCTATCACCAGATCCTTCTAAGAAACGCTGTTTAACTCCCTTAGAGAGGACTTCAAATCCTTGAAGCAAGATGTGGCTGGCGAGGTCCGAGAACTCCGACGCGACGTGGAGGGCCTTGGCGAACGGGTGGTCGCCATTGAAGAGGCAGACCAAACCAGAAGTAACGAAATTGAGCAGCTCCAACAAAAGGTCTTGCGCCTCACAGACCAGCAGCTTGACCTTCAGGCCCATGCCGAGGACCTCGAGAACCGTTCCCGTCAAAGCAACATACGGGTCCGGGGGTCCCTCAGAAAACGGAGGGGTCTGACGTCACCGGATACCTGCAGGCCCTCTTCAGGAGTGTTCTAGGGGAATCAGCAGATTTCGTCGTCCGCATCGACAGGGCGCACAGAGTTGGACTGCCCCGACGCGCCTCGGCCCCGCCACAGGACATTTTGGCCTTTCTCCCAGACTTCCCGCTGAAAGAGCGGATTCTTCGCGAAGCCCGGCGGGCACAACCCCTCCAGTTTCAAGGTCACTCAATCGCCTTATACCAAGACCTATCCAATATTACCCTGCAAAAGCGTAAGGACTTCAAGAAGGCGACGGATTTCTTGCGACAGCAGGAGGTCCCCTACTCCTGGGGCCACCCATTCAGACTTATATTCAAATGGAACGGGCGACTACACCAACTGCGTTCGCTTCAAGATACCTGCACCCTCTTGGGCCTTGATCAGGAAGAGGATGAACCCCCGCCGAGAAGTTCACAGGGACCGTCCCGAGGGGGTTGGCAGACAGTGCGCCATAGACGGTCCCCATCGCACCGCCTGAAACTGGATGCATCTGTTATCACACAAGAGCGAGCAACGGCGGTGGCAGAGGTAGCCAAAGAAACCTCTCCCTCCGAGTAATCTGGACCTTTGTCGGGGAGATTACCTTCAACACATGCACTAGCTGAGCGGCGGGGGGACGGGCGGGGGGCCGGAGAGGCTGCCATCGGATATGACCCACACGAATGCCACTACCACAGCCCTGTGTGGACCAACAGGACTGGGACTATGTTTTTTACTGGTTTGGGGATCGAAGGAGGGGGGAGGGGAGGGCGGGGGGAGTTACTTTTGGGGAATGTTGGAGTTGGAGGGGGGAAAGGGGGGGAGGGGGGGTTCTCCTTGTCCACGTAACTTTGGGTCCATACTTAGGCAGTACGGGCCACCCCGCTCGGATTGCGGACAGACTCCGTCACAGAAGTCTGCGGGCCAGGCTCCACAAGTAGCTCACCCAGCTGTCCACTTAGAATGACACGTTCCCTGACTGTGCTCTCGCTCAACGTGTGAGGGCTTAACAATCCCATCAAACGCAGGGCTGTCCTATCCTTCCTAGAACACTCGAGGGCAGACATCTGCCTCCTGCAGGAAACACACCTAGTGCCTAAAGACCAGCATAGGCTCAAGTCCCGATCCTTCCCATGGCAGTTCTTTTCGTCTGCGCATAAAAAGGTGGCTGGAGTTGCAATATTAGTGGCCAAGTCTTTTGGCGGGAGGGTCTTGCAGAAAGAGGCTGAAATCAGGGGTAGGTTGCTGGTCCACCGGTTCCAGGTCGCAGACCAGACGTTACCGGTGGGCTCTCTTTACGCTCCCAACGAGGGGCAGGAGAAATTCCTGCACTCTGCTGTAGAGGCAGCCACAGCCACAACACACACACACCTGCTACTCAGGGGCGACCTTAATCTAGTATTCCACAACACAGCAGACCGCTCTGGCCAGAGGTCCGGTCAAGTCGGGGCGCTGTCAGCGACGGGGCACACACACATTTCGGACCTTGACCTCATAGATTTATGGCGACATGCTCACCCGCGCGCGACGGCGTACACTTACTACTCGGCGGCCCACAAAACATATGCGCGGCTTGATTATTTCTTGTGTTCGTCCCATCTGGTCCCTCAGGCGCGGGACGTGGAGATCCTTCCGGCTTCCCTATCCGATCACTCACCAATAGTGGCATCCTTCCTCATCCCTACAGTTCCCAGTCCCCAGAGGCACTGGAGACTTCGCGACGGTCTCCTGCAGACCCCGACCACACTGGAGCGGATACAAACGGTGATCGCTCAGTTTCTCACGCATAACGCCAACGAGGACACCTCTAGAGCCACGCAATGGGCGGCCCTTAAGGCGGTCCTCCGCGGTGAATTTATCTCCATAGCCGCGGCTAATAATAAGGAGCGCGCGCGGAAACGGGCCGAACTCACCCAACGGGTGGCGGAACTGGAGCAGATGCACCAGCGCACGGGGGCAGCACGGGCGTGGCGCCAACTCTGCACTGAAAGAAAAATGCTGGCAGCCCTGGACCAAGATGTGGCGGAGTACGCCGCCATACGCCTCAGACAGGCGTATTACACTGGAGGAGACAGGTGCGGGAAACTGCTAGCAAGCAGGTTGCGGGAGCAGCGCCAGCGACAACATATACGAACCCTCCAACCGGGCCATGACGCCCCTCTTACAGAAGACTCAGCTATCGCCGCAGCCTTCGGCGACTATTTTGCTGCTCTCTACACGGCGGATCACCTTGACCTACAGGATAGCCATGACTACCTACAGGGCGCGACCCTACCGTCCCTGGATGAGGCGCAGGCGGCGTTTCTCGACCGTCCCATAGGCCTCGAGGAGGTCGTATCGGCGATTTCGCGCCTTAAATTGGGGAAATCCCCGGGCCCTGATGGCTACACAGCGGCCTTTTATAAGACCTTTTGCCCGCAGGTGGCTCCGCTGCTGCGGGACCTATTCAACACATTTGACCAGCCGGGCGCCATCCCCCGGACCTCCTAGAAGCAGCTATCTCTGTTATTCCCAAACCTGGGCGCGACCCCACTTGCTGCAGCTCATACAGGCCGATTTCCATGTTGAATATCGATCTGAAGCTATACACCGGCATTCATGCAACTTGATTGGCACCCTACATGCAGCAGTTGGTGGAGCCCGATCAAGCGGGCTTCATCCCACAACGACAAACGAGCGATAACACCAGACGTGTCCTTCACCTCATCGAGGCCGGATCTCTGACGAGACCGGGCTGTATGCTCCTCACAATTGATGCGGAGAAGGCCTTAGATAGGGTGCATTGGCCCTATCTAGACGCGGTGCTGCAGCGGTTCGGGATAGGGGAGACCCTTCGCAACCGTATTTTTAATTGCTACCGCCAGCCTAATGCCTCTGTCCGGGTCAACGGCCACACCTCCCCAAGGTTTGCTATGGGAAGGGGAACCAGACAGGGGTGCCCGCTCTCACCTCTCCTGTTTGCGCTATACATGGAGCCGTTGGCGCAGCGTGTGAGGCAGCATGATCTCATTTCAGGCATCCCGTTCGGCGGAGACATGCACAAGATCAGTCTCTATGCTGACGATGTCCTACTATCCCTGACCAACCCGATGCAATCCCTTCGAGCCCTCTTTATAGAGCTCCACGCCTTTGCGTGAGCGTCGGGCTTTAAGATTAATGTGGCGAAATCGGAGGCCCTGAATGTATCACTGTCGCCGGAGATACTCGAGGAAGCCAAAGCGGAATTCGACCTGCAATGGTCGGACTCGACCGTCCCTTATCTTGGGGTCCTGTTGGCACCGACGGTGCAGGCAACCGCGGATGCCAATTACACTAGACTCACCGCTAGACTTCAGGATCAACTCAGAAGGTGGAAACACCTCACCCTGTCCTGGCTGGGCCGGATCGCAGCCACCAAAATGACCCTGCTGCCCCAGATTCTTTACGTGTTCCAAACCCTCCCTCTGCGCCCTCCGGCAGGTTGGCTTCAGAAGGCACAATCGGATTTGTCGCGCTATGTGTGGAACGGTCGCCGCCCACGCTTTAAGCATATGATTGCCACACTCCCCCCTGAACACGGCGGGGTAGGCGTGCCGGACCTCACGCTGTACTTTCAAGAGACACAGCTGCGCACGCTGGTGGAATGGCACCAACTAGAATCGGGCAAACACTGGCTCTTTCAAGACCAGGCGGTGGCGGGCCGTCCACTCCAAGGCATCCCGTTCTTGCCAAGCTGCCATAGGCCTCCCAATCTCTACGCCTCAAGAATCACTAGCACGGTACTTGATGTATGGGACAGGGTGGCTGTTGCGCGAGAACTTACTTCCTTCCCCTCCCCGATGACCCCGATCTTCGACAATCCTGACTTCTCGCCCGGCCTCGACACCCGGGCCCATGCGGCCTGAAGGGCGACTCCCTGCAGAGCTGTGGGACATATGTTTGACCTCAAAGGCATTCTCCCCTTCCAAAAAGTGAAAGACGACTATGGTGTACCCGAAATGGATCGCCTGCACTACCTCCAGGTCCGGCACTGGGTTCTGCATCCATCGATCCGCCCCGAGGCGCAGCGCCGACTCACCCCATACGAGAAGTGGCTGGTGACACGCACATCTGATAAAAAACTGATCTCTGACCTCTACCAGCATCTGCTCCTCACCAACATACACACCTACAACGCAGGAAGGGTTAGATGGGAGAGGGATCTGGGGCGACAACTCACACGGAAGGAGTGGGAAGGGGTTTATTATAGGGCCAGGCATTCTACACATCACACAGGCCTTACTGAGACTATGACAAAAGTTGCCACTTACTGGTACCATACACCCGAACGGCTACATCAATGGGACCCCCCGGTTAGCGATCGCTGTTGGAGGGGGTGTGGGGAACTTGGAACATTGGAACACCTACTTTGGAGCTGTGTCCACCTCCAGCCTTACTGGACCTCAATCCTAGACCTGATAGACTCCCACCTAGATACCCAATTACCTAGATTCCCAGCTTATGTCCTGCTGGGCCTCCCCAACGCTTTGATGTACCCCCTAAAATCCTGGAGAGGGAGGCTTATTGCGGTGGCACTAGGGGCAGCTGTACAGAATGCGGTGGCACACTGGAGAGTCATCCAACCCCCACTGCAGCTGGGTTGGCTACATAGGCTGTGGGCGATATTGGGAATGGAGAAGCTGTCATTGGCCAAGGCAGGGAAAGGGGTAGAATTTGCGGCACTGTGGAGGCCATTCTTGACCCTGCTAACAGGGGAATTCCGTGAGCTGAGCTGCCCCCGCTACCTGCGCCTACTGCGCCTTGCGGACACACCGCTCCCAGAGCCTAAGACACAGCTACACAAGCGCAAAATACCAGCACGCCTCACACTTGATGGAGACCGCTAGCGAGGTGATCATCTATGGACTCTGTTTGTATTCTACGGACAAGGAGAAGGGCGGTTGTGGGAGGGTGGGGCTTGTTAATTCCTCTTTTTGTTATTTCTATTTACTTGTGCTCCAATATCAGCGCCATCTACACCTGCACTGCAATCTTTATGATGCGGCCGGCCCGGAAGGGTTGTAGGCGGCTTGCTGTGTTAATATTTGCAGTAAGAGCTCCCAATGGTTCTGTGTACGCTACTCGCATATCCTTGGCCGCCATGTGAGCGAGCTGGTGCGGATGGTTGTATGAAACATGCAGTTCTTCTTTGTTGCTCAATAAAAAAGATTTAATACTAAAATGGCCCCAATATGGTAGTTTTGACACGGAAAATTTTTAGATAATCTAGAGGTTAAACTCTTTAAGAAGAAAGCCCGGACGGCGATGTTTGACTCTTTCCGCCTATGGCGAAAGGAAGCCAAACAGAAAGAAATTAAATTAGCAAAGAGAAATAAAAGAGAAAAGGGTATCTCGATAATGCAAGCTGCTATGCAGTTTAAAGATAACAAAGAAGAACAGGAGAGTGAACAGTTGCACAGGCAACGTAAAATGGCGATTGATAAATGCTATCCAGTTTTGCCGCCTCTCCAGCAAGATGCAGTGAAGGAACTTGAGAAAGATCCTTTGATGTCACATTTGTTGAGTTCGCCACCCCCCTATGCGCAGAGTGCTACAGCACCTCCGCAACCTTTGGTGGCGCAACCTCTGGTTGCTTTGCCCCTTACTATTGCACAGCTGCCAGCTCCTCTTCAGCTGGCTCCTACTCTTCTGGTGCAGCCTTCTCAAGGGCCGCCGACTTTGCTACCTGCTCCGTCTTTAATTCCTACGACTTTTTCACCTGTTCTTGCTGCCTCCTCTGCTACTGCTCCTACATTAGCTTCTTCTCAGCCCGCTTTATCTCCTGTTCTGTCAACTTCTCCTTCAGTTCGACACAGAATGACTGATACTGTTGCTAGTCTTCTATCTCCTTTCTTTGGGCCATCAAGTATGACCCCCGTTGCTACACGTAAACTGTTGCGTAGTCAATTGCCTGATTCTAGAGAACGGGAAATATTGGATCATTTGGCGCATAAATGGGTCACTGACCCCACAAGATATGAGTTAGAGTCTGTTATGGATGTCTTCCGTCAATGGGAAGCACCGAAGCAGAGATATGTTTTTGACAAAATGTGTGCTTTCCTTTGTGAAGAATTGGAGGATAATGATTTGGAACCCAACCCGCCTGAGTTGTTCCGTGTACGGTTCGAGTTTGCGAAGGGCACGATTGTGGGTTCCGATGTTGAGAGAGCAGTTGCGACATTGTTGTCATTTAGGAGTGAAGCTATTTCTCGGTCATTGTTTGAGCCTGATCCCTCTGTTAGGAGGAAAGTGAGACAATATCCAATGAGAGAGGTTCCTCCGGTGTGGAAGGAAGCAGTTCAGGCTGATGTAGGTCTTGGTATTTTAGCTGCACCGGCTCACTTTCAGCGTGTTTGGGTACTTGTTCCATGGAAGCGAGCTTAAGTTTTGGCTCTTAAACAGACTTTACCTGACCCCCGTAAAAATCCTGCAGGGTATTATAAGGAATTATCACAGACCGCAGACTCATGTATTATGAACTTAGCTGATATAGACATGTTGTTTGGATATGTTGTTCCGCAGCCTTTATGGGGATTGATTCGCCATACGGATCATGCGCAGGAGTTAGGTGACACATGGGCTAATATTAGTGCTGCGAATGACAGACAAGTAGGTGGTGCTAAACCTGAGCCTTTAGTAGCAGAACTCCCTGGTAAGATCGTTACTTACATGAAGACTTTAATGCCTGCGATGCGTGTAAATTGGGATAAATTGTCTGCATGCAAGCAGAAGAAAGAGGAAACCGTATCTGATTTCTTCACTAGGTTTGAAGAGACGTTTATCGACCACAGTGGTCAAGATATGAGTACAGAAGGTGGTCAACGGTTGTTCGTTGACAAGTTTGTGCACAACTTGCTTCCCGAGCTGTGTAAGAAATTAAAAGATTCAGAGAGTTCTTGGGCCATTTCCTCATCAGCACAGATATTGGCTACTGCACAGTACTACGAAAATAGAGATAAGGATGAGAAGGATAGAGCAGACAAGAAAACTAAAGAATTGAAGACGAAGGTTCTTTTACAGCAGGCATATCCGCCCCGTAGTAACCAGCGTGATTATCAGCAACCTCAGCAGTTTCAGCGAAACTCGCAAAGGTTTCGAGTTTTCTCAACCACGTTTTTCTGTGGGCCCTAATCAGTGTGCATATTGTAAGGAAGAGGGTCATTTCAAGAGTAGTTGCCCGGTTTTGCTACAGCGCACGAATGGTGTTTCTAGCGTAAGAGGTCGAGGTGTTCCACAAGCATCAAGAGGTAGAGGACGTGGAAATTTCCCCCAGAACGCGCGTCCCTTTCCTCCTCAGAATTCAATGAATAGTTTTGATCAGCAGAATAACGCGTCTGTTAGGACGACTCAGTACTATGCTGATGACTACTATGCAGAAGTTGAGAATATGGAAGGTGATGATTGCTAGGACAGCCATAGACAAAGTTCCAGTAGATCAGAGTGGACCTTATGTCGAGGTGATTACATCAGGTGTGTCAGAAACTTTTCTGTTGGATACTGGTGCTACGAAGAGTTCTATTATGCACTTTAAACTCCCTGGCGCACCTTTGTCTGGCGAGACGAATGTTTCAGTAGGTTTTTCTGGCGCCCCGGTTAGGAACCCGATTTCTAGTCCTATGTCTCTTTCTGTTGGACCTTGTGAATTCGAAGCACTCCTTATTATGACGACAGTTTGTGGTGAGAACTTGTTGGGATTGGATCTGTTGAAAAGATTGTATGCGACATTGTATTGTTCTCCCTCGGGAGTATAACTTACACTGGGTAAGAAAGTGGTCTCCTCAATGTATATGTCGAAGGATAAACTTCCGACAGAATTGTCTTCTCTTCCTGGTTCTATTTGGGCTACTGGTCCTAATGATGTGGGTCTTTTGGAAATATCGCCATATGTTGTGACGTTGAAAGCAAATGTTAAAATGCCACGCATTCCCCAATACAAGATCTCTAGTGAAGGTGAAAGGGCGCTGCTAGCGATCATTCATGACCTGATTGAAAAAGATGTAATTGAAGAAACAAGAGGTAATGTGTGCAATAGTCCGGTTTTGCCTGTTCTAAAAAGGACTGATTCCTCACAACCACCCGTATATAGGTTTGTGATCGACCTTCGCGAGGTGAATAAGATTGTAGTTCCGCAATTCCCAGTTGTTCCAGATATCACTGCCTTACTGACCATGATTCCCGCCTCAGCCATGTGGTTTTCGGTGATTGATTTGAAGAACGCTTTCTTCAGCATCCCGATTGCCGAGGAGAGTAGAGATATTTTTGGATTCTGTTTAGGAGGTCGAAGCTTTCGATTTAAACGCGCTCCTCAAGGCTATTGTGAGATTCCATCAATATATAGTCAGGCTTTGAAAACACAGCTTGATACGATTGTTTTACCTGATGGTGCTGCTCTTATCCAGTACGTCGACGATTTGCTAGTCGCTGCAGATACTGAGGAGATTTGTAAAGAAGCCACCTTGTCGTTGTTGCGTCATTTGTCTGATTTGCATCATAAAGTGTCTCTTTCAAAATTGCAATATTGTCGACAAGAAGTGACCTACTTAGGTCATCTCTTATCGAAGGAGGGAAGAAAATTGACCCCAGAAAGAATTCAAGCGATTACAAAACTGAGTGTGCCAGTTACACAGAGAGAAGTGCGTGCTTTCTTGGGTATTACATCATATTGCAGACAATGGATACCACATTTTTCTCTGCTGGCCAAACCACTAGTGGCATTTACCTGTAAAGATACACCGAATCCCCTTCCGTGATCTGAAGATTGTCAGAAAAGTTTTTCCGAATTGCGTGATACATTGTGTTTGGCTCCTGTGTTGGGTACCCCCGACTACAGTAAGCCCTTTACACTGTATGTGCATGAGAAAGAAGGATGTGCATTGTCAGTATTTACACAATCTTTTGGGGACAAGCAGCGTCCATGCGCATATTTCTCGTCGACTTTGGATCCGGTAGCTAGGGCGTTGCCGAGTTGTTTGAGAGCCACTGCGGCAGCAGCTGTTTCTATTCGACAGTCTGCTGGTTTAGTGATGAATAATACGTTGATTGTAATGGTTCCACATGCAGTGGATACTTTGTTAAACAGAACCAAGACACAGCACTTAACTAGTGCTCGATTGTCAGGTTACGAGTTGACACTTTTAGCAAGTCATGTGCACATAAAAAGATGCAACACGTTGAATCCAGCCACGTTGTTGCCGATTGTAGCAGAGACAGATGTTTCTGAACAACATGATTGCTTTCTTAGGACAGAAGAAGAAACGAAAGGGAGAGTAGATCTTAGGGACACTCCTCTTGTGAAGTGTGATGGTACCTTATGGGTGGATGGTTCATGTTTTAAGCTTCCAAATGGTGATACGACTGCGGCATATGCTGTTACGACTTTGCATATGATTGTTGAAACTGCACGTATCCCACATAATTCAGCCCAAGCAGCAGAACTGATTGCACTTACGAGAGCATGTGTATTATCAAAAGGAATGAAAGTGACCATATATACTGACAGCCAGTATGCGTTTGGTGTGGCTCATAGTTTTGGACGATTGTGGAAGGAACGTGGGTTCCTCACGTCTCATGGAACTAAGATTCAGCATGGTCAATTGGTGAATGAACTTCTTGAGTCACTTACTTTGCCATTGCAAGTCGCGATTGTGAAATGTAGTGCACACAAGAAGGTTACTGACGACGTTGGTCGCGGTAATGCGTTTGCTGATGAAGTTGCGAAAGAAACAGCAAGAGATGTGATGAGTCAAATGTATGTTGCGGGCCCTGCAAGATGGATTGGTGACGTTGGAATGTGTGTAGATACGATAGAGAGTGTGAAGTCTATTCAAGCTGAAGCTACAGAAAAAGAGTTGAGTGTGTGCAGAGAGAGTACGGGCAAATTAGATGCAAATGGTTGTTGGGTTGAATTGTCGGAGAATCAGCGATGGTTGTTACCCGATGCGTACGTACTTGCAGTGGTTACAATGGCACATGGAATGGCTCATATCAGTGTGAAAGGGATTTGTAAGTTGTTGGCTCCAGTATGGCAAAATGCTGGGATTCCTAAGTGTGCAGAGAATGTGGTCAAGAATTGTATGGTGTGTCTGAAATACAATCCTGGTAAGGGAACTCCAACTCCAGCTGGTCATTTTGTGCCTCCAACGTATCCGTTCGAGGTTTTGCAGCTAGATTTCATCCACATGGAGAGGTGCAACAACTTGAAATACGTACTCGTTGTTTGTGCCTTTTCAAGATGGGTAGAAGCATATCCCCTGAAAGATAACACTGCCTTATCCACAGCTAAAGCCCTCGTCAAAGAATTTTTCCCTAGGTTTGGGTTGCCGAGAATGGTCTGGAGTGATAATGGGAGGGAATTTTTGGGTCGAGTGATGAAGAGAGTATGTGAAGGGCTAGGAATACGCCAAAAGTTCCACGCTGCAAATCACCCCCAATCAGCTGGACTAGTAGAGTGCTATAATGGCACGTTAAAACTGAAACTGGCCAAGATACAAGCGAGCTCTGATCTTAAATGGCCTGATGCTTTACCGTTAGCACTTTTATCGAATGACTGTGCATTCACGGGTGGGACTTAGTCCTTATGAAATAATTTTTGGTCGCCCGGCAAACATTTGGGGAGTGCCGAGGCCGAAAAAATTTAGTGAGATTGAACACCCTGTACTGCTCGATTACTTGTATGATTTGACGGCTAAATTGCGTGTTTTACACCAACAGGTTCACGATACTCTGCCTCAGGCTTCAGCAGATCCAGGACACGTCATCAATCCTGGCTCGTGGGTCCTAGTAAAGAATTTCCAACGGACAAAGAATGATCAGCCCCGTTGGATCGGCCCCTATTTAGTCCTGTTATCAACGCGATCTGCAGTGCGAGTGCAAGGAAAAAAGAACTGGATCCACGGCGTACACTGTAAGAGGGTCCCTTTGCCTCTGCCGTACAACCGGTGGGTCCAGGAGGGTATTGCAGATTCTGAGACTGAGACTGTGCCTCGTTTTCTGCCTTTCAGCGATGCATGTGTAAAAGGGAAAAATTCTGAACGTGAAAGCGATGATCTTCTGCAAGAAGCTGTGCCATCTTCAGTTCGATTGGACACTACTGAGCCTGACCTTCTGTTTCGAGATGAGACATTACCAGGAAAAAGCCGTTATAGTCTGAGGCCGAGAACTATGGACAAATAAATAAAAATTCCTTTTCTTTGCTATTTTTGAAAGTGCAGCTCTCTCATCTGAGAAACTATTTTGATTTTTGTTTTTCGAACCACCATCCGGGTTCAGCTGTAGGGTCGCTGCGTCAAGTCTTTGGAGTGCAAGCCGAAGACACAAGGTCGACGGTTCTGGTTGGTTCTTGGGCGTTTCCCTTGGACCGACAGGCGCATTCCTTAGCACGGAACACCCTACCTCCGTGAGCAGCAAGGTTAGAGGATGGAGTTTTTCGCGATGGAGAGACCTGCCAAAGAGATGAATTTCAGAACCAAAATGTGTACAATGATGATTAGAAAACGTTTTCTGATATTATGCCTTTTTATGTTGTTTAGCGTAATGATGTTTTTAATAGGATATGTTTTATTCTCTTTTCAAGCGACGTTTTTACCCACTGCACAGCCTATGCCTTCTTCTACTGTCTCCTCACATTCTTTTCACCCTCTGCCTGAACATGAGTCTGTTAGAAGATTAGAGTTTGTCAATAACTCTTTTGTTCAACTTCTACACCAACACCAATTGGTAGTGAACACGACTAACTGTTGGGTGTGTGGTCTTATGCCTCATACCACTGATAAAGGTATTCCTTATCTAGTCCTGCCATTCAGTCATAATGGTTCTGTGTGGGCATACAGAACGATGTTCATCTACGCTCGTGAAGTCCACCCCCTACGTTCTGTGAAAGATAATCCAAAGAATAGTGCTCTAGTTAAGGGTATAGTAGACATGATTAGAGGAGCTACTTCCTATGAGACTATCCCGAGAGATGAGACACTAGCATATATTGGATGGAATGTAACTGGATATGGAGTTAGTCTGAGTGAGAACCAGCAAACAAAAAGATCCTCTCCGATTTGGATTGTACCCCATCAGGGTCATCTATGTCTGCAAGGTAATGGCAAGAATCCGAGAGCTCAGTTAGGGAAGAGTATCTGCAATGAGACATATGTCTTTGCGTCCCAGACTTCCCCTTCATTCCTAGCAGCTAAGGGTACCTATTTCATCTGCTACGATAGAGAATACACATGGTTGCCCCCTGATTTCTCTGGCACATGTTTTGTTTCGTTCCTGTTGCCTCCCACCTACACAGCTGCAGCAGATTACCACAAGACAAGGGTAGTTAGAGGTGTCTTCAGTAAGAAAGATACTGCAGGACAAGAATTGGGAGATTTCTTGAAGGGTTTTCTGCCGTTTTGGGGACCTATGGTTAACAGCAGGAACATACGGCAATTGACGAGGGTGGTTGAGTCCACGGTAGTTGAAACTGCCGGTGCCCTTAGTAATTTGACTGCTGAGCTCCAGTCGGATCGTCTTATGACTCTTCAGAACAGGGTCGCGTTGGATGTCATACTTGCAGATCGAGGTGGGGTATGCAAAGTGATCCAATCAAGTTGCTGTGTTTTCATTCCAGACAACGCTCCAACAGTGTACCAGGCCATTTCCAAACTGCACAAGATCTCCGAATCTATACACGTGGATAAAGGAGATTGGTCGCTGATGGGATGGTTCTGGGAACTGATATCCGCCTGGGGATGGAAGATTCTGATGGTCATTGGGATGATCTTAGCCATTCTTTTCCTGTTCTGTCTTTGTGTACAGTGTACTCCAGCTATATGTAGCCTCTGTGCTACATCATGTGTAAGGAAACCTGTATCGAGAGACGAGCTGAGTACTAGGATGATGCTACAGCAACATCTCAATGATTTTATGAATATAGACCTGGACTCAGATTAGCGTGAGTGTAGGTTATTGCCTATTGAAGGGCAAAAGGAGGGTCTGAGGTTCCGTGGATTATGGACCCGTGTCATAAACATCGTCGAATCATGACGATTTTGGTATCAGCAGACCGAAAATGACGAGTATACTATATACGAGTATTTTCGGCGTGTTCAAGTGACGAGATCACCATGAAATCAGAGATTCCGTTCTGAACCCTCGGGTTCCATTTTGTGTACGGCAGCCATTTTGTGGTTGCCCTCACATAGGCCGATGACTAAGGCCGAACGAGTCTTAGGGACACGTACACTTTCAGCTGACTTCTGTGTGACCTGGGCAAGCTGACTCCACTGCCCGAGGCCAAACCTGTTTGGGAAGTTCCTTTTCCAGTGGCCGGTCGAGATTAGGGATCAAGGCACAGCATACCATAAACCCTTCATTGCACACAACTATGTCTAATCTTACACACACCTGTCTCTGATCCGTTCTTTATGACCTGTTTTACGATGAGGAGGTGCCCGTTTTTATTAGGGGTCCAGCCGATTTATCTGATGAAGAGTGTTGGGTCTTGCCGGGTAATTGATAGAGGGCTGGACGATGAAATGTGGGTTTGTCATGTAATGCTTTTATTGTACACATGGGATTGGTTTACTGTAAATAAGGAATGTTTGCCTGAAGCATAATATTTTGTATAAAAAGGGTTGACTGACTTTGTAAGTTTGAGCAGTCTCCTGAGAACATACACCATGTTGTACTTCTAGGAACTCTGTTACTGGTTGCAGCCAATAAATCTGATCTTTGACGTCACCAAGAAGTCTCTGCGTTTCTGTAGTCTGAGACAGGAGAATCCGGAGTCTTTGGGTAGGTCCCCTGGCACCGCTGGGTTCTAAATAACCCGGTACTTCAGCACCACCCCAGACAGGATTTTGTGTATTGGGTAGGACAGGCCTGAAAGGTGTCCTGTGCATACACCGGTTCAAATGTGAAAAATGAAATGAACAAGTAAATGAAATGTAAACAAAAGATAAAAATAACAAGAAAACATACAATAATCAAAATAAAAAGATTGAAGAATTTTTGTATAAACTCACTGTTTCAGCACACGTTTATTTGAATGTTGTGGAGGGTCTATCACTATGTTCAGATTCTGATCTAGGGATTATCGATGCCCTTGGAGTTTGCTACA
Source organism: Lissotriton helveticus (assembly GCF_964261635.1). NCBI lineage: Eukaryota > Metazoa > Chordata > Amphibia > Caudata > Salamandridae > Lissotriton > Lissotriton helveticus. The sequence continues at coordinate 1,399,546,886 of NC_136059.1, read as the reverse complement.
CTTTTTTTCTCTACATAGTTTACCTTCCCTACGAGTAGCTAACTGAGTACATTGTAGGGGCCCCCTTTTTTCCATTGAACATACACCGGTTCAAACCAGTTGCTGGGGCATCCCTGCCCCAGCTCTGGCACGAAACCGGACAAAGGATAGGGGGTGTAGCCACCCCCCTTCCTGGTCCCACCCAGGGGAGGGACCTAGTCAGTAGTGCAGCCCCCTTTAGGAGAATAAAGGTAGGAGCTGGTCCCATTCCAAATTAGATTATCCTGAACAACTTTACAAGAAGAAACTCTGGACTTCGACGTTCTGCTCCACAGAAGACTGAAGAATCTCCCTTGTGGGCAAGGAGTGTCCACCCTGCACAAGCAGGCACCATCAAGCGTCCAGCGGCTTCTCTTTCTCGTCTTCCCTCGAGGATCCAGACTTCAGAGCCCGACGAGACCCGGATTCCCGGACCTCTCCGACCTCTACCTACATCTGCAGCACAGCTGAGATCCGTGGGTGCGACGAGACACGTGGGACCGGCCATCTTGAAAGAACCTGCACTTCGCATTCAGCACGACTCTCGAGGTAAACTCGACCAAGTGCTTTGGGGACTGAGAAGCCCCAGCCCGAGCAGCTCCTGCACCGAAGACCAGCCCTCCAGCATCCATGAGATCTGCGTGGGGCCCTTCTGCTTGTTTGCTGCTTGACGCGTTGTCTGGTCACTTGCCGGCTGGCTCATGGCCTCCTAGATGACGAACTTTGAAATCTTCACTGCTGGTCTGGTTGCTCCAGACTGGCTCTTGCTCGCTTCCAAAAGAGGAGTACCCCGGACCCTCCTGGTCCACTCCAGACGCCGTTTCCACTCAACGCGTGGGTTGCCTTTGCCAAGGCCTGTTGATGCCGATTCCGGATCCAACACCGCCGACAGTGAGAGCCTGCGTGGGACAGCTCGTGCCTCCATCCTGGTCATCGAAGACACCTCCTGGTCCACGTGGCTGCAGATACAAGCGTCCACTCTTCACCTAATCGCGACGACAGCATCTGGTTCCTTCCTGGTTCCACACCGGTCACTGGCTAGTGACTTTGAACACTGTCCCCTCTGCTTTCAGGTCCTCTTCTTCTCCGATCCACCCTTGGATCGCACCAGACATCTTCCTTCTGGTCGCCTGCAGCATCTTTTCCTCCAGGCTTCATAGACTTTAACGCAAGAACCCGACACACTTTGACACCTATGCACCCGCAGCCCGTGGGTGAGGTAACGAGAGCATTTCGGTGCTCAAGGGTAGTTTAACTGTCCTAGTGTCCAGTTCCACAGTCGTTTTAGTCCTACCTAGTCAGGATTGTCCGTACTCACCTTTTACTTGAACTGTACTGTCCATAGACGTTGTTACGCATCTCGCGTGTGAGTTCACACTCTGCACACGCGTCCCGTGGGCCTCCTATTACTTACGTAAGGTGAAGATAGCGTAGTCCTAGCGAACCTCCAGCCTCTGGACAGCTCCATTCCTTCTATCGACTTTCACATTCCACTTACTTAGTATATGGTTTGTCGTGCCCCTAGGGCACCATTGTAATTTGTGCAACTTAAACGTATTTTTCCTAAGAGATTGTCATGTGCTTAGCCCTCTGACCTCATAAAGAGTTCAGAGGTGTTTGTTATTAATAAATATACTGTTTATTTTCATAACAACCTGTGTGGTGTCCTTTCATCTGGTATTTAAGGGGTTATATTGTGGTAAAACAGGTGGCTTAACATGCCAAAAGAGTTTAGCCTAAGACTGCTTTGTCCATGCTACCATTAGGATAGCTGGTCTATAAGGTTGACTTACAACCAATCACCATAAGGGTTGTTTGGACTGATACAAGGTGATCACTAGAACTAGTGAGCATCATATATCAGGCCAACTTCTCACATTGGTGTGCAGCGGTTGGGATTTGAGCTTGCTGTTATTTTTACCACATATAATCTTGAAATATCATTTGAAAGATCACATAAGGTACCATAGGTACATATAACAAGCTTAGAAATACTCTGAGTTCTATTGAACCAGCTGTTGTAGTAGAAAGGGCCTAGCACACCCTGACTACAACTCTTAGCAAGGGATCAGTAGGAAAACCCATAGTGTAGGTAGGTGCATCACTTACACCTCACTAGAAAGCATGTCTACCCATGGAGAGACTTCAGAGACTCCCCTAGTGGTTAGTGACCCTCCACAGGTCCTTTCCAGATATGCAGCTCTCAGTTTCCAGGAGATGAGACAATTGTGTACCTCCAGGAAATTGAAACAGGGTTCTAACCCTACCACTCCTTTTCTGTTAGGTCTCTTAGAGACATATGATGCAAGAAGGGCTGCTGACACAGACCCCTCTAATCCAGATAGGAGCATGCCTGCCTTAGAAGGTACTCGTGGTGATCCAGACCTCCCTGAAACAGAGAATGTAGATGAGGAGGAGGAGGAGGAGGAGGAGGAGGAGGAACCATCTGGGGATGAGGCAGACAAAGGTCCTGTAGTAGTCAGCAGACTTACCAGGGCCAACTTAGACATGCATAGGGAAGGAGCTGGGGGACCTCCAGTGCTATCCTTAAGCAGGCCTAACTTTGGAGTTAGAAGAGATAGATCTCATTCTAGGGACTCCAACAGATCTGTGCACTCTCATGCATCTGCTCAGAGGAGAATGACTTCCCCTCAGAGGAGAGAGCATGAAGCAAAGATGAGGTAAGCTAATCTGAGGATTCAGAGGGAAGAACTTGCCCTTGCCAAAGAAAAGCTTGCCTTTGCTAGAGAGCAACAGTTGAGTGGGGTAGTCCCCACTGGTGGCAGCAATATCCCTAGGGATAGAGAAAGGGGTTTTGATACTAGAAACCTGAGCAAGATAGTGCCCTCCTATAAGACAGGAGATGATATCCACAAGTGGATAACTGCTCTGGAGAGGGCCTGAAAAGTACAGCAGGTACCCCAGAGTCAGTGGGCAGCTATATTGTGGCTCTCCTTTGAAGGTTAAGGAAGAGACAAGCTCCTCACTGTTAGAGATGAGGATGCTAATGATTACCAAATCCTGAAAAATGCACTGATTGGTGGGTTTAGTTTAGCAACTGAACAGTACAGGTTAATGTTCAGAGACACCCAGAAAACTCAGGCTCAGGATTGGACTGACTTTGTTGATTGTGCCACTAAGGCTTTGGAAGGCTGGTTACTGGGAAGTAAAGTTACTGATTACACAGGTTTGTATAATCTAATTATGAGAGAGCAAATCTTAAATATTTGTCAGAACCAGTTGTTGCATCAGCACCTGATTGACTCAGATCTGACCTCTCCCCAAGAATTGGGAAAGAAGGCAGACAGATGGGTCAGAACCAGGGTTAAGCAGCAGAACCAGAACCAGGGTGGTGGCCAGAAGAAAGCAGACCAGATGGGTAATAATGAGAATAAGCAAAATGACCAGAAGTCTTCAACAGGGCCCCAACAACCTAAGGAGGGTGGGTCCCAAACTTCCCAAAAGAAGAAGAATGATGGTCCTAAGAAACCATGGTGCCAATACTGTAAAAGTAAGACTCACTGGTTTAGTGAGTGCACCAAGAAAGGCCAAACTCCTACCACTACTGTCCCTAAGACACCTGAAACCCCTAGTACAGTTAGTAGTGGTAGTGTACCTCCCAAGGCTATAAATGGGTTAACCCTGGGAACTGAGGTGAGTTCTGACTTAGTTAGAATACCTACTCAGGCAGTTCTTGTTTGTACTGGGGACATGGATATGACCCCTACTGTAAGTTCTAGTACTCTGGGCAAATACAGACAAACGCCTTTGGGTGAGAGCAGTGTGAGCTGGCGTTTACAGCGTGAGGAGTGCATTTTACTGAGTGTCTGGCACTGGCGCGGTTGATTACAAACCGGCCAGCGCAATTTCCTTTTGTGTAACACCTGGTGTTCGTATTTTAAAACTAAATCTACCAACTTGATTGGGGGGTGAACTGTGTGACTATTACATCTTGTTATCACCTTGCACCCACCTGAGTCAGTCCCCGGTCCATCACGGCGATCTTGTGCCGATTGAACGGAGGGACGCGACTCCTCCCCCTGCTGCCTACATAACTGCCTGAATAATTCTGCCGCGCTGGTGAGAGCAGTGTGAGCTGGCGTTTACAGCGTGAGGAGTGCATTTTACTGAGTGTCTGGCACTGGCGCGGTTGATTACAAACCGGCCAGCGCAATTTCCTTTTGTGTAACACCTGGTGTTCGTATTTTAAAACTAAATCTACCAACTTGATTGGGGGGTGAACTGTGTAACTATTACATCTTGTTATCACCTTGCACCCACCTGAGTCAGTCGCCGGTCCGTCACGGCGATCTTGTGCCGATTGAACGGAGGGACGCAACTCCTCCCCCTGCTGCCTACATAACTGCCTGAATAATTCTGCCGCGCTGGTGAGAGCAGTGTGAGCTGGCGTTTACAGCGTGAGGAGTGCATTTTACTGAGTGTCTGGCACTGGCGCGGTTGATTACAAACCGGCCAGCGCAATTTCCTTTTGTGTAACACCTGGTGTTCGTATTTTAAAACTAAATCTACCAACTTGATTGGGGGGTGAACTGTGTGACTATTACATCTTGTTATCACCTGGCACCCACCTGAGTCAGTCCCCGGTCCGTCACGGCGATCTTGTGCCGATTGAATGGAGGGACGCGACTCCTCCCCCTGCTGCCTACATAACTGCCTGAATAATTCTGCCGCGCTGGTGAGAGCAGTGTGAGCTGGCGTTTACAGCGTGAGGAGTGCATTTTACTGAGTGTCTGGCACTGGCGCGGTTGATTACAAACCGGCCAGCGCAATTTCCTTTTGTCTAACACCTGGTGTTCGTATTTTAAAACTAAATCTACCAACTTGATTGGGGGGTGAACTGTGTGACTATTACATCTTGTTATCACCTTGCACCCACCTGAGTCAGTCCCCGGTCCGTCACGGCGATCTTGTGCCGATTGAATGGAGGGACGCGACTCCTCCCCCTGCTGCCTACATAACTGCCTGAATAATTCTGCCGCGCTGGTGAGAGCAGTGTGAGCTGGCGTTTACAGCGTGAGAAGTGCATTTTACTGAGTGTCCGGCACTGGCCCGGTTGATTACAAACCGGCCAGCGCAATTTCCTTTTGTGTAACACCTGGTGTTCGTATTTTAAAACTAAATCTACCAACTTGATTGGGGGGTGAACTGTGTGACTATTACATCTTGTTATCACCTTGCACCCACCTGAGTCAGTCCCCGGTCCGTCGCGGCGATCTTGTGCCGATTGAACGAAGGGACGCGACTCCTCCACCTGCTGCGTCACTTCGGCCACCTCCTATAAAAGCAATGACCACTCGCCCGGCAGCGGGCGAGCGCAGCGGGTGCGCCGACAGCGCGCCGAAGGCGCGCTGTCGGCGAGCCCGTCTGCGCCCGTCCGCGGCCGGACGGGGACAGGGGCCACGACCCCTGGTCAAAATGGTTCACCTATACTATGGAGTGCACAACAACTCCGCGCCCTTCGGCCGGTAGTTGCTGACGCCTGTCTCCACAGTCTCAGTGTGGAGGGACCGAGCAAATGTAAGGTATGTCACTATAACTGGCGTTGTATACCTACGCCTAGGGCTGAGACTATTAGCCTCACGTGTGGATTACTGAACACCCGATCCATGCAGAGGCACTGTCTCGACATATATGACCTGCTTATAGACCTGAAATTTGACCTCCTCTTCCTCACTGAGACATGGCTAGATGCTAACTCTGAACCGGATATAGTTGCCTCCCTCCCTGCCGGCTACTCCATGGTCAGGTTAGATAGAATTGGGGGCAGAGGTGGCGGGATAGCCATTATTTTTAAGCAACCACTCTGCTGTCAACTTGAACACCATGCTATCGCCGACAGCGAGACAGGAGCCTTCTCTATCAAAGTCAATGCTAGCAACACACTGAAGGGCTTTTTGGTCTATCGTCCCCCTGGTTCGTTCTCTAACTTTACTGCCAGCCTTACTGAAGGCTTAACAGAAGCTGCTCTTCGAAGGGACAAGTTTATGCTGCTAGGTGACTTAAACATCCACCTAGATGACCAACTTGATAAAGGTGCTACTGACCTCTGTCAACAACTATTATCCCTTCTACTCCACATTAAATCCAATGACCCCACCCACGAAAAGGGTCACTTATTAGACCCTATCTTTGCTAATTGGGAAGGCATTGAAGTAAAGACGCCTATTCCCATTCCTTGGTCCGACCACCTGCTAGTACCATTCAGCATTACGATTATCACTGGAAATAGTCATAAATGTACAAACTCTAAATATATGAGCCGTAACTGGCGGGCTTTTTCCACACCCAAATTCCAGGCTGCATTGACTAAAGGCGGCAGACTTGGAGGTGAAGATGCTGATACGGTATCAGATAGACTAGAAGGCCGCATTAATGATGCCTTAGACCAAATTGCCCCTCTCTGTCAGAAAAAATCCGGCAGTAGACCCCAGAAATCTGCCCCTTGGTTTAGTGATGAGCTACGCTTAGCGAAGTCTCAATGCAAGAAACTGGAAAGACAGTGGCGGGTAGCTTACCTTGACCTAGCTAAAGAGAGTTATTTAAATAAACGCAGAGAATATCATAATTCCATCAGACGTGCTAAAACTACTTACTTTGCAGGCAGGATAGGAGAGGCCAAGAACTCAACCAAAGAGCTGTTTAAAATCTATAAGGAGATTTCCTTTTGCAACTCATCTGTCGACCCATCACTGGTCTCGGAGGAATCTTGCAATCGGATCGCTGCTTTCTTTTCGAACAAAGTGGCTACCATCTATTCCTCCTTCACAGGGGGGGAAAAATGGATCTGAGTTTAGGGAAAACACACTGGAGGCTGATAGTGTCAGCAGACTGGACCATTTCTTTACTCCTTCCCCGGACAGGCTCCAACAGATATGCCGCACCATTAAGTCAGGGTCTCCTCGTGATCCGGCGTCACCCAAACTTCTTGCAGAAAGTATTGAGACTCTTGAACCATATATTAGGGAGGTTCTCGATGTATCTTTTAACTCCTACACTGTACCCAAAACCTGGAAACAGGCTGTTGTACTCCCTCTTCAAAAAAAAAACGAATCTTAGTTGGGACCGGATGGACAATCTGCGTCCCATCTCACTCCTTCCCTATCTGGCCAAGGTGGCGGAAAAGGTAGTGAACCTCCAGCTTATGGCATTTGTTGAGCAAGCCAATCTACTACATCCTACTCAATTTGGCTTCCGGCCCCGCCACTCCACGGAGTCTGCGCTGCTCATGGCCACAGAGACCATCAGGCAAGGAGTAGATGAGGGTCAAACCATGGCCCTCATTCTCCTAGACCTAAGCGCAGAGTTCGACACTGTAGCACATTACACTCTGCTACAGTGTCTAAACAAAGGCGGTATAACAGGCTCAGCACTGAGATGGATTCAATCTTTCCTCACTGACCGGGGCTTTCAGGTTAGACAGGGTGAACAATACTCCCGGATGTTTAATCTTGACCAGGGGGTACCTCAGGGCTCGGCCCTGAGCCCCACCCTGTTTAACCTGTATGTCTCCCCAGTGGCCACCATAGTTGAAGGATATGGAATCCAGCTAGTGTCATATGCCGATGACACACAACTGGCCATCTCATTGTCACGGGCGCCGGACGTTGCGGCGATCAGCTTCAGTGCCTGCATGCAGGAGCTTGCATCCTGGATGTCTGACAACTGCCTGAGGCTGAATGGGTCCAAAACGGAGGTGCTCGTGGTAGGGGGTGGTCCGAGTGTGTGGTCATCGACATGGTGGCCGGCCTGCCTAGGAGCGACCCCAGTGCCTTGTCAACAGGCAAAAAATCTTGGGGTTATGTTTGACTCTGCCCTCACATTTGCTCCCCAGATAGACCGGGTAACCGGGATGTGCTTTGGTATCCTAAAGTTGTAGGAAGCACAGGAGGTAACCCATAAACCACGTTGGGATGGGTGTATTATGTAAACAAAAACAGGTCCCAACAGGTATTATTTGAAAGACTGTTTCAATAGGAGTATGCCACAGGCATTACTGAGAACAGAACACAAGGAGTCAGAGGTTTGAAAAAAGGGGTGGTATTATTCACCAAGGGTAAGGGGTAATGCATTTACAGTTAAGACAGCACTGTAAAGATTAGATCTTGTGACAACCCAGTGGCACTTGGTGCAAGGTGCTATATACAGTTTTTAAGTGAAGTGAGAAGTGCAAGTGCTTTTAAAAACAGCATAAGTGGCGCATACATGAAAATATGTACATCATTTTAAAGCTTCAATTACAGAACAAGTTACAATCACTTGGAAAATAGTTATTTTCGGGTAAGAGCTTTAAATGCGATATGCGTCATATGATTCAGGCTGTGTGGTCGACGGCGTTTCGATCCCCGTGAGTTGGGATCGTCATCAGGACGGGGTTGTCGATGGGTACAGTGAAGGAGCCAGATGGTACGGCGAGGCTGGCGGCACTCGGCTGTTAATAGCGTCAATTGCTGGTCGCGGTGCGTCCTAGGACTGCTCACAAAGTTGGGCAGCGTCTGAAGACATGAATAGCGCAGATGGCAAAAGCTCATCTGGCGTGGCTGGTCGGCAATGAATGCGGGAGCATATCGCATTTAAAGCTCTTACCCGAAAATAACTATTTTCCAAGTGATTGTAACTTGTTCTGTAATTGAAGCTTTAAAATGATGTACATATTTTCATGTATGCGCCACTTATGCTGTTTTTAAAAGCACTTGCACTTCTCACTTCACTTAAAAACTGTATATAGCACCTTGCACCAAGTGCCACTGGGTTGTCACAAGATCTAATCTTTACAGTGCTGTCTTAACTGTAAATGCATTACCCCTTACCCTTGGTGAATAATACCACCCCTTTTTTCAAACCTCTGACTCCTTGTGTTCTGTTCTCAGTAATGCCTGTGGCATACTCCTATTGAAACAGTCTTTCAAATAATACCTGTTGGGACCTGTTTTTGTTTACATTGGTATCCTAAAGAGTATACGTAAGATCCTGGATCTACTTCCGGTCGGTGCCAGACAGACTCTTGTGCACGCCTTGGTTACATCAAGATTGGATTACTCCAACCTTCTCTATCTGGGTATAACAGCTAAAAGCCTCAACCGCCTCCAGGTACTACAAAATGCCACAGCACGGCTGGTGTTGAGGCTCCCAAGAAGAACTGCTTCTAGAGCAGCTCTAAAAACCCTCCATTGGCTTCCGGTGAGGGAGAGGATAACTTTCAAAGCACTATGCGTATGCCACCATATCATCAACGGCAAAGCACCTATCCCCCTATCTACCCTTGTCACTCCTTATAGTCCTGGATGCAAGCTTAGATCCTCTGACACCGGGCTACTCGCTGTCCCTAAAATCAAGAAAACCCGAATGGGTGGCAGATCTTTCAGGTTACTGGCGGCGAAGAGTTGGAATACGCTTCCGAGGGAGTTACGCCTTCAACCCTCCGAAGTAAAATTCCGCAAAGCGCTGAAAACATATCTCTTCCGCTCAGCTTTGGTATAGCCTCCCTGTCATGTCTTCTCACCTTCTCTCCTAGCACGGGGACACGCCGGTGTGCGTAATGCCATGCGCTTTATAAAACTCCAAAATAAAATAAATAAAATAAATAAATGGAAAGATGGCTCAGGCCTACAGAGACACATGTGCCAGTGTCACTATGGTGACACCAACATTTGTGGACCCTGACCAGATCATGCTAGGTTCAGAATACCTAGTGACCAATGCTAGCAATGTCACTACCAATCACAGTATGGCCGTTGTTAATTTCTCCTGCGGAGGGGTAACTGGCCTCAAAAGGGTTGTAGTTAGTTCAGACCTCCCAGTAGATTGTCTTTTGGGCAATGATTTGGAATCCTCACTGTGGTCAGATGTGGAGTACAGGACTCATGTAGAAATGCTAGGTCTCTCCTCACATGTCCTTGCTGTGACCAGGTCACAGGCCAAGAATGCCCAGCTGAACAAGTGCTGGATCCTGGAAGAATGGACCAGACACTACCCAAGAGAAAGAGCAGTAGGGGTAAGGCTGAGCCTTCCCCCCCTGCCTAAGGTTGAGGATCAGTCCTCTCAGGAGGCTGACCCCAAGACCCCAGAAGGAACTGTCCTAGAAGAGCTTGAGCCTGAACAGGTTGAGTTTCTTGGGACAGGGGGACCTTCCAGGGCAGACTTGAGGCAGGCACAGTTAGACTGTTCCTCCCTTGAACCCTTCAGACAGCAGGCTGCTGCTGAGGCTGCAGGGAATGCTACAGGTGCCCATAAGGTATATTGGGATGATGGACTCCTATACTCTGAGGCAAGAGACCCCAAGCCTGGTGCTACCAGGAGGCTGGTCATCCCCTTGTCTCGTAGAGGTTTCCTTCTCACCTTAGCCCATGAAATTGCCCTTGCAGGTCACTTAGGCCCGAACAAGACTTGGGACAGGCTTGTTCCACACTTTCACTGGCCTCATATGTCTGAGGACACAAAAGAGTTTTGTCGCTCATGTGTCACCTGTCAAGCCAGTGGCAAATAAGGTGGCACCACAAAGGCCCCCCTTATACCACTACCTGTGGTGGGGGTTCCCTTTGAAAGAGTGGGGATTGACATTGTTGGACCAATGGACCCCCCAACAGCATCTGGGCACAGATTTATACTGGTGATAGTGGATCATGCCACCAGGTACCCAGAAGCTATTCCCCTTAGGACCACTACAGCTCCTGTTGTGGCCAGGGCCCTACTTGCAGTTTTTACTAGAGTGGGGTTTCCTAAGGAGGTTGTCTCTGACAGAGGTACAAACTTCATGTCAGGATACTTGACTGCAATGTGGAAGGAATGTGGTGTGAATTACAAGTTTACCACACCCTATCACCCACAGTGCAATGGGCTTGTGGAGAGATTCAACAAGACCCTCAAAGGGATGATAAAAGGGTTACCAGACAAGCTTAGGCGAAGATGGGACATCCTTTTACCCTGCCTTCTGTTTGCTTACAGAGAGGTCCCACAGAAGGGGGTTGGCTACAGCCCTTTCGTGCTTCTATTTGGGCATCCTGTAAGAGGACCCCTATGTCTTGTGAAGGAAGGATGGGAGTTACCTCTCAAAAAGCCTAAACTTGACATAGTGGACTATGTACTTGGTCTCTGCTCCAGGATGGCAGAGTACATGGAGAAGGCATCTAAAAACCTGGAGGCCAGCCAAGAACTTCAAAAAGCTTGGCATGACCAAAAGGCTGTCCTGACTGTGTATCACCCAGGGCAGAAGGTGTGGGTGTTGGAGCCAGTGGCCCCAGCAGCTCTCCAAGACAAATGGTCTGGACCCCATACCATCATTGAGCAAAATGGAGAGGTCACTTACCTGGTGGACCTTGGAACTCCCAGACCTGCTCACTCAGAACCCTGATGATGGGTCAGTAGATGGTGTAGTCTTTTCTGACAGCCTCTCTGAGCATCAGCAAGGGGATTGTAGACAGGTTCTCCAATCCTTCAGGCAAATGTTTTCTCTGATCCCCAGTCAGACAGACTGGTGCACCTATGAGGTGGACACTGGTGACAGTCTGCCTATAAAGAGTAAAATCTACAGGCAACCTGACCACGTCAGGGACTGCATAAAGAAAGAAGTACAAAAGATGTTGGAATTGGGAGTCATTGAACCCTCAGAGAGCACTTAGGCTAGTCCTGTAGTTCTAGTACCAAAACCTCACACCCAGGATGGTAAGAGAGAGATGAGGTTTTGTGTAGACTACAGGGGTCTCAATGCTGCCACTAAGACAGATGCCCATCCAATACCAAGAGCAGATGAACTCATAGACAAATTGGCTTCTGCCAAGTTCTTGAGTACATTTGACCTGACAGCTGGTTATTGGTAAATCAGGTTAGCTGAGGATGCCAAGGCCAAAACAGCATTTTCTACCCCAGGAGGTCATTACTAGTTTGTGGTGATGCCCTTTGGTTTGAAAAATGTACCTGCCACTTTTCAAAGGTTGGTGAACCAAGTTCTCACTGGGTTGGATGACTTTTGTGCAGCATATCTAGATGATATTGCTGTCTTCAGCTCCACCTGGGAGGATCACCTGATCCACCTGAGGAAAGTTTTGGAGGCCCTGCAAAAGGCAGGCCTCATTATCAAGGCTACTAAGTGCCAGATAGGGCAGAGTCAGGTTGTGTACCTGGGCAACCTTGTAGGTGGAGGCCAGGTTCAACCCTTGGAGAGCAAGATACAGGCCATAAAGGACTGGGCTCCTCCAACCACCCAGACACAGGTCAGAGCTTTCTTGGGCCTGTCTGGTTACTACAGAAAGTTTGTCAGAAATTATGGGTCAGTTGTGACCCCTCTTAATGACCTGACAAGCAAGAAAATGCCAAAGAAAGTTCAGTGGACAGCTAGCTGTCAAAGGGCATTTGATGACCTAAAGCAGGCCATGTGTACTGCACCTATTCTCAAGAGTCCTGACTACTCCAAAACCTTCATTGTCCAAACAGATGCATCTGAGTTGGGTGTGGGAGCTGTTCTATCTCAACTGAATATTGATGGTCATGACCAGCCCATTGCTTTTATAAGCAGAAGGCTGACCCCTAGAGAGAAACGTTGGTCAGCTATAGAGAGGGATGCCTTTGCTGTGGTTTGGGCCCTGAAGAAGTTGAGGCCCTACTTGTTTGGAACTCACTTCAAGATTCAGACCGACCATAAGCCCCTCTTATGGCTAAATCAGATTAAGGGTGAAAACCCCAAACTTCTTAGGTGGTCCATTTCCCTACAGGGGATGGACTTTACAGTGGAGCACAGACCAGGAACTGACCATGGCAATGCAGATGGTATCTCCAGGTATTTCCACTTAGAACAGGAAGACTCACCTGGTCAAGGTTAGTTTAATGTCCCTAAGTTTGGGGGGGGGGTTATGTAGGAGAGTGGGGTCTGCAATCCTATGGTCACCCCAGATATTTTGCTTTTTGCTTCACTGTTTTACGACTTTCCCTGGCTGTGGGCTTGCTAATCAGACCTACAGCCTAGCTGTTCTCTCTCTAAATTGACAACCATGTACCTTAGGTGCATTTACCATTTGGTACTGGGCCACCTTATCAGTCCCTGTACAGTGTACCATAGGTACCCAGGGCATAGGTGTACCCAGGGCCTACCAGGGGCTGAAGCATGTATTATGCCACCCCTGGCTGGCCATCTAAAATAGACACAACTGGCTGCAAGACAGCTGGGGCAAGGTGGTGTATCACCCTTTGCTGTAGATATAGTATACCTATATCTAAACCTAAAATGGACACCTATATTCCTATCAGTCACTCCTATGGCAGGCCTTATCAATCATGAAGGCAGAGTGCTTGGAATTATGTGAGATGGTGCTCTGGCATGAGCTGAGCCTGTCTGCAGCTTGCGGAACCAAGACCTAATAGCTGTTCCATGATAACTCTATACCATATACTCTTAAGTGCATTATAATCCTCGCGGTTAAATGCTAACTTTGGTATAACATTATCAAAACATGTCGAGTAAATTGTCATACGAATTGGAATACTACCCCCTCGCCAATTCGGGCGACGGGGGTAGCATTCCACCCTTCTAGAGGGACACGACATGTATATAACTGAGAACCCCGGTTAAAGTTAACTCGAGCCTTGGCATCACAAAATGGATGCTGCCACCACAGACACAAGTCTGACCTCCTGCTGCTGGGAGTCCTTCCAGCAAGGGAGGCTTGGACAAAGGGTTTCCTGCCTTGGGAGGTGCTAGCACCACCCCAGACAGGATTTTGTGTATTGGGTAGGACAGGCCTGAAAGAAATGAGACATGCCCGGGGCACACAAGGTGTCCTGTGCATACACCGGTTCAAACCAGTTGCTGGGGCATCCCTGCCCCAGCTCTGGCGCAAAACTGGACAAAGGATAGGGGGTGTAGCCACCCCCTTCCTGGTCCCACCCAGGGGAGGGACCTAGTCAGTAGTGCAGCCCCCTTTAGGAGAATAAAGGTAGGAGCTGGTCCCATTCCAAATTAGATTATCCTGAACAACTTTACAAGAAGAAACTCTGGACTTCGACGTTCTGCTCCACAGAAGACTGAAGAATCTCCCTTGTGGGCAAGCAGTGTCCACCCTGCACAAGCAGGCACCATCAAGCGTCCAGCGGCTTCACTTTGTCGTCTTCCCTCGAGGATCCAGACTTCAGAGCCCGATGAGACCCGGATTCCCAGACCTCTTCGACCTCTACCTACATCTGCAGCACAGCTGAAATCCGTGGGTGCGACGAGACACGTGGGACCGGCCATCTTGAAAGAACCTGCACTTCGCTTTCAGCACGACTACCGAGGTAAACTCGACCAAGTGCTTTGGGGACTGAGAAGCCCCAGCCCCGAGCAGCTCCTGCACCGAAGACCAGCCCTTCAGCATCCACGAGATCTGCGTGGGGCCCTTCTGCTTGTTTGCTGATTGACGCGTTGTCTGGTCACTTGCCGGCTGGCTAGTGGCCTCCTAGACGACGAACTTTCAAATCTTCACTGCTGGTCTGGTTGCTCCAGACTGGCCCTTGCTCCCTTCCAAAAGAGGAGTACCCCGGACCCTCCTGGTCCACTCCAGACGCCGTTTCCACTCACCGCGTGGGTTGCCTTTGCCAAGGCCTGTTGATGCCGATTCCGGATCCAACACCGCCAACAGTGAGAGCCTGCGTAGGACAGCTCGTGCCTCCATCCTGGTTGTTGAAGACACCTCCTGGTCTACGTAGCTGCAGAGACAAGCGTCCACTCTTCACCTGATCGCGACGACAGCATCTGGTTCCTTCCTGGTTCCACACCGGTCACTGGCTAGTGACTTTGAACACTGTCCCCTCTGCTTTCAGGTCCTCTTCTTCACCATTCCACACTTGGATCGTACCGGACTTCTTCCTCCTGGTCGCCTGCAGCATCTTTTCCTCCAGGCTCCATAGACTTCAACGCGAGAACCCGACTCACTTTGACACCTATGCACCCGCAGCCCGTGGGTGAGGTAAAGAGAGCATTTTGGTGCTCAAGGGTAGTTTAACTGTCCTAGTGTCCAGTTCCACAGTCGTTTTAGTCCTACCTAGTCAGGATTGTCCGTACTCACCTTTTACTTGAACTGTATTGTCCATAGACGTTGTTACGCATCTCGCGTGTGAGTTCACACTCTGCACACACGTCCCGTGGGCCTCCTATTACTTACCTAAGGTGAAGATAGCGTAGTCCTAGCAAACCTCCAACCTCTGGACAGCTCCATTCCTTCTATCGACTTTCACATTCCACTTACTTAGTATATGGTTTATCGTGCCCCTAGGGCACCATTGTAATTTGTGCAACTTAAACGTATTTTTCCTAAGCGATTGTCATGTGCTTAGCCCTCTGACCTCATAAAGAGTTCAGAGGTGTTTGTTATTAATAAATATACTGTTTATTTTCATAACAACCTGTGTGGTGTCCTTTCATCTGGTATTCAAGGGGTTATATTGTGGTAAAACAGCTGGCTTCACACGCCAAAAGAGTTTAGCCTAAGACTGCTTTGTCCATGCTACCATTAGGATAGCTGGTCTATAAGGTTGACTTACAACCAATCACCATAAGGGTTGTTTGGACTGATACAAGGTGATCACTAGAACTAGTGAGCATCATATATCAGGCCAACTTCTCACATCCGCACAGGATTATAGGTTGACACCAAGCAGCTAATTCGAGGTTAACTGTATTGAACACCTCACTATCATCCAAATTAGGGCCGTATAAACAGCAAACAGTAAATATATTACCTTCAACACTGACTTCTGCTAGCCCCCATGTCCCCCATTTGTCTGTTAGTGTTCTAAGACATTTTCCAATCCCCTGTTTCATACAGATTGCAATTCCTCTTTTGACCCCGGTTTGTTTAGAACTAACTAAAAGTTCGAGACCCAGATTCCTCAACATATTTCGTTTGCCCCATGAGATGTGAGTTTCTTGTAAACACAAGATATCAACACGTAATAACTGAATTAGTCTACGTAGAACCCCTATCTTTTTTTGGTCATTAAGACCATTGATATTCAGTGTGCAAAATTGTATCTTTCTATCCAGTATACCATAAATTTAAGTCTACGCTCAACGAGAAAAAAATGTATCCCTTCTCTTACTGAACATGTACCAAAAAAAATAAAAAGAGGCTGGAGAATTGACCCGTCTCCCTGTGTTTACCTTAGCAACTACCACTGCCTTACACCCCCACCACCCCCCTGCCCCCTTCCCCCACACCCACCCGGCAAAGTGCCCACCCCCCCTCCCCAGCATATGAGGCTCAGGAACAGCCAGTTCCTGGTAAGTATGGGATGCCGTGTCCCCCCGCCCACGAGAACCCTGGAAGAAACAACCATATAATAGGAAACAGAGAGAGAAACAACTAAACAATAATCAGCTCTAAAGGCTCTTTGCCTTACAACTAAGTTCATAAGGACTCTTAATATTCCTTAGCTTTAATTTCTGATAAGAACAATTTTGTCTGCCCTTTCATCACTATTTTCAATTTGGTAGGGTTTTGAAGAAATACAGTGGCTTCCTTCTTTTGGAAGTCTGGTATTAATTGACGCAAATGCCAGCGCTGAGACACTGTGGTCTGACAAAAATCAGGTCTTACAAAAAACACACAATTCTTAGCTTGAGCTTTTTTGTCGGGCCTGGCTAGCGTATAAATTTCTTCCCTGGCAAGAAAATTATTAAAGGAGACTAATATCGCCCCGGGGTACACCTCCACCCCCTGACGTGGTTTCCTTATAGTAAACGGAAATCGATGTGCTCTTTGCACTTTGGACCAATCCCATACCGTCTGTTCTGGAAAAGCTTCATTTAACAACTCAATGATAAACCTCCTGATATCAGCCCCTTCTTTTTTCTCAGGTATGCCAAGAAAACGTAGATTGTTTCTACAGGCCTGGTTCTCCAGGCCGGAGAGCTTATACGTAAGATCGTCCTTATGAGCTTTAATGTTCGCAAGTTCTTGCCTCTGTGCCATAGTCTCATCTTCTAAAGTAGAAATTCTCACTTCAGTCTCTGTTACTCTGTCGGCGTCTCAGCGCACAGTTTTATGGCACGACTGTTGGAAAACGAGGCAGTATCTGTGAGGCCTGCACAAATAACATGACACATTTGTCCTTCACTGGGAACCAAACACCCTAGGGCAGGGCCTGACTCTCAGAGGGTAGCGTTGCAGAGCAGTCTGAGGCTTACTCAAGGGAGGTGGTGTGGGCTAGTAATCGCCATTTGCAGGTGCGCAAAAATAATACTCAATAATTGATTGTCCAGTCGGTACTTTGCTTTATAAAAGTAAGAGTACATTTATTAAACACACACACCACTCAATACTATGCACCAATTTACAAATATACATACGCTGATGGAATTACTTTGTGACATTGCATAACATCTCCACCCCTCCCGCAGGGGGGTGGGGTCTAGTACCACCACTCCCATGTATGCACATCATCTTGCCCCCAATGCAGTGAATTGGTCTTAGCCTGGAGCGAGGGCCCTGCGCACTGGCACCATCCCAATGGCGACCCCCCCCTATTACCTCCACAAGCATTAAACAGGCTACACCTGCCTTGGTGACACATGACCCTGACTGAGCATCTCCTACCGACCATACAGTATCCACCTCTTCATCTTAAGGGCTAACAGTCTGGGGTCTTCACCTAAGCGCAGCAGCAAGAATACATGTTTACGCACACTTTAGAATGACAGTACTCAGCACATTTGGATATTTTTAGAATGCATTGCAATTACAGCCCCTAAAGGCATCACAGAAAATCACAGGTTTAAGTATGTACAGTCAGACACCCTAGCAGGAATGTCTAGCCACTTAAATCTATTTTTCATATGGCATCACCTTGTACCAGTACCTCACATTAACCAGGTGAAAGTCAGTCCCTCTACAAGAAATAACCATTAATAATCGCAGTTCAGTGCAATTACACCTCTTCACCTCCAGGGGATGCCCTTCTAGACATCCCCACCTCAGCCCTTCACTCCTTGATGCAGATATCCACAACACCCTCAGCTGAAGAACAAAAGTTCCAGCCCAGAAGGTGTAAACTGCCAGACGAGCCCTGGAGGGGTTGCTTCCTTGAAATCCCCAAGACACTTTGAGTGGGACTTTTGCTTGTGCTGGGGGGAGACTGCGCTTCTCCTGCAGCTCCCCCAGCACCTTTGCACCTGTGGATTTGTGACCCCGTTCTTCTGGGGCCACCACGAGCCAAGAAAACGCTGTATTGCCCTGGCAGGCCGGTCCTGGCCTGCAAGGCATTATGGGTTGTGCCGCATATTAGATGAGCTGCTCTCCCACTGCTCTGGGGAGAGCCGCGCTGGCGCTTCGCTGCTTCCTGGGCCCTCGGTGGGGGGTCCGGTCCCACCCGGACCCCCAGGTAAGTCCTTTGGCTCGGGGAGCCCACCCCCGGCCGATCTGCCGATTTTCTGGGGACCGGTCCCACCCGGGCCCCGGACACCTCCTTTCCGTCTTCTTGGGGGCCCCGGTCCCACCCGGGACCCCCGCAGCCTTCCATGCTGGAGGGCAGTCCAAGGAGCCCACCCCTGGCTGCCCCCGCCGGCTCCCCGCTCGGCCGGCACCCTGGTGTGCGACCGCGGGAGCCGGCCCTTCAGTTCTCGTCTGCCCGCGCCGGCGGGCAGACACGGAGACCAGCGCGGCTCCCGCTGGCCTCGGGGGAGTGCAGCGGCACTCCCCCCTCCTTCCTCCTGACATCGGGGCCCGGGGATGGGGTCCCGGGCCCCTGGACTCGTTCCGGGGGGGGCGCGATGGCGCTCCCCCTCACTCAGGCACCTCGGGGCCCGGGGATGGGGTCCCGGGCCCTTCCTCCTATCTTCTTTGCGGGGGGGCGCGACGGCGCCTCCCGCCCCCCCCTCCTCACACGGGGCCCGGAGTTGGGCTCCCGTGCCCCTCAACACCCGCACCGCTTCAGGGGGAGTGCGACGGCGCTCCCCAGCGCAGGTTTTGGTGGGGCGCCATAGTGGGCTCCTGGCACCCCGCGGGGGCATCTTCACGGGGTGCGCGACGTCGCAACCCGGCTTTACTTCTTTTGGGGGGCAGCCCCCGGGACCTGACCCACCCCGGGGGCATCTCTGAGACCGGCGGCGGAGCCCCACGCGCTTCGTCGTCGGTCTTCCTAGGGTTCAAAGGTCGCTCACCTTCCGGGGGCCATATCTCAGCCCCTGGGGGTCCGATCTGCCCCATTTTCACGTCTTCTCGCTCCTGGTGGTGTCCCCCAGCCTTGTGAGCACTCTCCTCCGTCCTCGGGGTCTCCCAGAGGGTGCATTCTGCAGGGAGCGGTATTCACGTGCTCCCTGCGCCTCTCTTCTCCCTGCACAGAGGCCTCCTCTTCTGCGACACGATCCTGGGCTCTTCTTTTGGCGCTGTTAGGGGCCTGGGGGGCAATCAGGGGTTTCCTCCTTCCAACTGCCCATTGCACCAGGCTCCAGCACCTTTCGCCTCCGCAGACCACACCCCAGAGAGAGCTATTCTTCCTGTGCAAGTACTTTTTAAAAGTTGAGTAGGGGGCTGGCAGGAAGTCTCTGTGTGTCCTATCACACAGCGACACATCATTTCCCTGCCCCCTCCCTCCTTCTTGTCCAGCCTCTGGGTTGTTCAAAATGGAGTCGTCCAGTGTCTCTGGCCACATGGCCTCTGAAACCCAACTCCTTCCCCCTTCACTGCCTTCTCTCCTGGGTGCAAACTGGTGCCTGGCACCCAGCGACAGCAGTTGATGGATTGGCTTTAGCTCCACCTATCTTTTCTCCTTGGAGGGAAGATCTTGCTCTGGGAAGAAAGGTCATTAATCTAACCTGCCATGGCCAGACCCCAGCCATGGACTCAGAGAAATATGACATTTCTGGAGGACCCAAAAGCAGTACAAATATGACTTTGGACTTTGCAGAATACTCAGTTTCACATCTGCTACACTGGACATTTGTGCGTGTCTGGAATCTGTAGGCTTTGTGGAAGTCATTTTAGCCATGGGCCCCACATCCCCATAGGGAAATAATGAAGTAAAAACACAGTAAAACACACTGACTTTCCCTGGCATGTTCCTTCCCAGGGTATAAACCCTATTCCATGTCACCGCCCAATTCTGCATAAGCTGGCCACGCCATTCACTCTGTAGCTGCTCCTGGACTGCGCACGCTAGGAATCTCCCCTGCGCAGCGCCTACACATGTGCACACGCATGTACACCTGTGTTTGCATGTAACCAGCCCGGTGTCCCATACTCCAGCTGCTGCGCAGCGGCCTGGTCAAGCCAGGGGGACACCAGTAAAATCTCCATGCAGTCTGCTTTATTATGAGTTCACTATGGGTGAGTCCCAGATTATGAGGCTCCCCCACAGTAAAAGCTCAACAATTAGGTGCTCAAAAAGCAAAAAATTTGGCCGGCCCATAGTGTCAGAACCACCTTCTAACACACGCCGCGCCCAGCTGATTCCTACAGGGAAGAAGTAGCCATTCTACATGGGTACACTTTCCGTAGTCAGCGATAACTAGTTATAAGGGGTTCTGACCAGACCCCCCTTACTCACCAGTTATCCGCTCAGACCACCTGCTTCTCCCATCCATGAAATCTCCACCCATGACAAGGATCCCAGACTACCCAAAGAACCTTCCAGGCTCTAGGTTAGATACCTCCAGGTCACTCATGGTCTACATGAACTCAGCCTAATTAGGCCCACCTTTGCCCGTGGGCATGCAACACTATGCCTACCCGTTCTCTGGACAAGGGTACAGTGCCTCAGCACTGATGCGGTCTCCCGGGATAGGTCTACCCCCATCCCCGGGTCACTAGCTGGTCTCCCTTCCAGAGTTTGTTCCAACCAGTACCCTCTCTCTGTTTTGGTCCCTGCACCCTAAAGATGCCACTCTCTGGACCCTCAGCCTGCAGCTGAGGTCAATTTGCTGCCACCACCCTTTCGGGATGACTGTCTTCCCTAAAGAAAGCACAGCCACTCATGCTTTACCCACCCAGAAAAGCTCCTCTGACCACTAGACCTACTCCAAAAATAGGACCTCAGACCGGTCTCACTACCACACTGGCAGCGCTCGGGAGGAACACTGAGGGTGCCTTGTCAGACCCCCTACAGCTCATTCCCCCCGTCAGTAGCTCCACACGGAAACTACCCTGGGAACCTAGACCCCTTTCTTGTTCACCGCTGCGAGAACAGGGCCTCTGCACCCTTCCCTCCGAGAGGCGCGCTCTCCTCCCGGAGTACCCTTAGAGAGCCTGTGGGCCCCGAGTTAGCTAGACCCAGACCCACTTCTCATGGCTCTCCCCGATCTCCTGGCAGCGCCATGGGAGACCGTCCAGGGACCTACATGGTCCCTGGATGGCCTGCACCACCCCTTCTGAAGAGCAGGGTCCCTTCACTTAAGATAGGCCCCACCCGCCTTCAGGGTAGTACTACCACTCTCAGCCAGGGACACTAAAGATCCCGGCTAGGCCTGCACCACCCCTTCGCGAAACACAGGGTCCCTTCACTGAAGATAGGCCCCACCTGTGTTCAGGGTGGTACTACCTTGCAGAAGTCCACCTCCTGCCTCGAGCTAGGGGACATCCCCATGCCCCTGGTCCTTGGGTCCAAGTCCCACAGGACCTACCTGACTGGTTACCGGCTAGGTATCGCCCCAGCCACCACTTCAGGTTCCCTCTATCAGCTCCAGGTCCTGGGGTTCAAGTCCCACAGGAACTACCGGACTGGTCGCCGTCCACCACCAACCCTTCAACTGAAAACTATTGAGCACACCCCCCCCACTCAGATCTTCACTGGGTCAGTTACCTAGCCCACCTAGGGGCTACCACTACACACCATCACTCAAGAACTACCCTCCTTTGGGGCCACCCACTACCAGGGGCCACCCCTGGGTTGCTCACCTCCCCACCAGTTAACCAGGGGTACCTGCCGGACACTGAACTCTACCACACCCTCCTCTGTGATGTAGGTATCAGTTGCTGTCCCTATCTCTTGAGGAGACACCCTCCTCATGCAGATTTAGTGCGTGTAGTGTTAGGGTTCAAATGTGTACAATATGGTTTAGAACATTTGTTTGTAATCATTTCCTGGAAAGCAGAATCCCGCTAGCACATGATAATCAACATAGCGTGGTCATATCAATACAGTTTACATTTAAACTATAATATCTTCACATGACACATATGGGCGCGGGGCTCTCCTTTACCATCCTTTTAGTTCACATAACCAAACTTTGAACCCTTCTCAGAGCCTTGCGCTCTTCCATTTGCTCATTACTGCATAGGTAATGTGTGGCTAAACTGGACTTATCAAATGCTATAATTGCACACCAGAATGGGATACTATGTTTCCCTCCGCTAGACACCAATGTTGGAAAACGAGGCAGTATCTGTGAGGCCTGCACAAATAACATGACACATTTGTCCTTCACTGGGAACCAAACACCCTAGGGCAGCGCCTGACTCTCAGAGGGTAGCGTTGCAGAGCAGTCTGAGGCTTACTCAAGGGAAGTGGTGTGGGCTAGTAATCGCCATTTGCAGGTGCGCAAAAATAATACTCAATAATTGATTGTCCAGTCTGTACTTTGCTTTATAAAAGTAAGAGTACATTTATTGAACACACACACCACTCAATACTATGCACCAATTTACAAATATACATAAGCTGATGGAATTACTTTGTGACATTGCATAACATCTCCACCCCTCCCGCAGGGGGGGTGGGGTCTAGTACCACCACTCCCATGTATGCACATCATCTTGCCCCCAATGCAGTGAATTGGTCTTAGCCTGGAGCGAGGGCCCTGCGCACTGGCACCATCCCAATGGCGACCCCCCCCCATTACCTCCACAAGCATTAAACAGGCTACACCTGCCTTGGTGACACATGACCCTGACTGAGCATCTCCTACCGACCATACAGTATTCACCTCTTCATCTTAAGGGCTAACAGTCTGGGGTCTTCACCTAAGCGCAGCAGCAAGAATACATGTTTACGCACACTTTAGAATGACAGTACTCAGCACATTTGGATATCATTAGAATGCATTGCAATTACAGCCCCTAAAGGCATCACAGAAAATCACAGGTTTAAGTATGTACAGTCAGACACCCTAGCAGGAATGTCTAGCCACTTAAATCTATTTTTCATATGGCATCACCTTGTACCAGTACCTCACATTAACCAGGTGAAAGTCAGTCCCTCTACAAGAAATAACCATTAATAATCGCAGTTCAGTGCAATTACACCTCTTCACCTCCAGGGGATGCCCTTCTAGACATCCCCACCTCAGCCCTTCACTCCTTGATGCAGATATCCACAACACCCTCAGCTGAAGAACAAAAGTTCCAGCCCAGAAGGTGTAAACTGCCAGACGAGCCCTGGAGGGGTTGCTTCCTTGAAATCCCCAAGACACTTTGAGTGGGACTTTTGTTTGTGCTGGGGGGAGACTGCGCTTCTCCTGCAGCTCCCCCAGCACCTTTGCACCTGTGGATTTGTGACCCCGTTCTTCTGGGGCCACCACGAGCCAAGAAAACGCTGTATTGCCCTGGCAGGCCGGTCCTGGCCTGCAAGGCATTATGGGTTGTGCCGCATATTAGATGAGCGGCTCTCCCGCTGCTCCGGGGAGAGCCGCGCTGGCGCTTCGCTGCTTCCTGGGCCCTCGGTGGGGGGTCCGGTCCCACCCGGACCCCCAGGTAAGTCCTTCGGCTCGGGGAGCCCACCCCCGGCCGATCTGCCGATTTTCTGGGGCCCGGTCCCACCCGGGCCCCGGACACCTCCTTTCCGTCTTCTTGGGGGCCCCGGTCCCACCCGGGACCCCCGCGGCCTTCCATGCTGGAGGGCAGTCCAAGGAGCCCACCCCTGGCTGCCCCCTCCGGCTCCCCGCTCGGCCCGCACCCTGGTGTGCGACCGCGGGAGCCGGCCCTTCAGTTCTCGTCTGCCCGCGCCGGCGGGCAGACACGGAGACCAGCGCGGCTCCCGCTGGCCTCGGGGGAGTGCAGCGGCACTCCCCCCTCCTTCCTCCTGACATCGGGGCCCGGGGATGGGGTCCCGGGCCCCTGGACTCGTTCCGGGGGGGGGCGCTACAGCGCTCCCCCTCACTCAGGCACCTCGGGGCCCGGGGATGGGGTCCCGGGCCCTTCCTCCTATCTTCTTTGCGGGGGGGGCGCGACGGCGCCTCCCGCCCCCGCCTCCTCACACGGGGCCCGGAGTTGGGCTCCCGGGCCCCTCAACACCCGCACCGCTTCAGGGGGAGCGCGACGGCGATCCCCAGCGCAGGTTTCGGCGGTGCGCCAGAGTGGGCTCCTGGCACCCCGCGGGGGCATCTTCACGGGGTGCGCGACGGCGCACCCCGGCTTTACTTCTTTTGGGGGGCAGCCCCCGGGACCTGACCCACCCCGGGGGCATCTCTGAGACCGGCGGCGGAGCCCCACGCGCTTCGTCGTCGGTCTTCTTAGGGGTCAAACGTCGCTCACCTTCCGGGGGCCATATCTCAGCCCCTGGGGTGCCGATCTGCCCCATTTTCGCGTCTTCTCGCTCCTGGTGGTGTCCCCCAGCCACTGGGAGCGCTCTCCTCCGTCCTCGGGGTCTCCCAGAGGGTGCATTCTGCAGGGAGCGGTTTTCACGTGCTCCCTGCGCCTCTCTTCTCCCTGCACAGAGGCCTCCTCTTATGCGACACGATCCTGGGCTCTTCTTTTGGCGCTGTTAGGGGCCTGGGGGGCAATCAGGGGTTTCCTCCTTCCAACTGCCCATTGCACCAGGCTCCAGCACCTTTCGCCTCCGCAGACCACACCCCAGAGAGAGCTATTCTTCCTGTGCAAGTACTTTTTAAAAGTTGAGTAGGGGGCTGGCAGGAAGTCTCTGTGTGTCCTATCACACAGCGACACATCACTTCCCTGCCCCCTCCCTCCTTCTTGTCCAGCCTCTGGGTTGTTCAAAATGGAGTCGTCCAGTGTCTCTGGCCACATGGCCTCTGAAACCCAACTGCTTCCCCCTTCACTGCCTTCTCTCCTGGGTGCAAACTGGTGCCTGGCACCCAGCGACAGCAGTTGATGGATTGGCTTTAGCTCCACCTATCTTTTCTCCTTGGAGGGAAGATCTTGCTCTGGGAAGAAAGGTCATTAATCTAACCTGCCATGGCCAGACCCCAGCCATGGACTCAGAGAAATATGACATTTCTGGAGGACCCAAAAGCAGTACAAATATGACTTTGGACTTTGCAGAATACTCAGTTTCACATCTGCTACACTGGACATTTGTGCGTGTCTGGAATCTGTAGGCTTTGTGGAAGTCATTTTAGCCATGGGCCCCACATCCCCATAGGGAAATAATGAAGTAAAAACACAGTAAAACACACTGACTTTCCCTGGCATGTTCCTTCCCAGGGTATAAAACCTATTCCATGTCACCGTCCAATTCTGCATAAGCTGGCCACGCCATTCACTCTGTAGCTGCTCCTGGACTGCGCACGCTAGGAATCTCCCCTGCGCAGCCCCTACACATGTGCACACGCATGTACACCTGTGTCTGCATGTAACCAGCCCGGTGTCCCATACTCCAGCTGCTGCGCAGCGGCCTGGTCAAGCCAGGGGGACACCAGTAAAATCTCCATGCAGTCTGCTTTATTATGAGTTCACTATGGGTGAGTCCCAGATTATGAGGCTCCCCCACAGTAAAAGCTCAACAATTAGGTGCTCAAAAAGCGAAAAATCCGGGCGGCCCATAGTGTCAGAACCACCTTCTAACAACGACGAACAGCGTTCTCAACTTTTGAGCAAGTGGCCTGAGTACGCTGATTCTCTGCTTTAATTTCAGCGCGGTGACTCATCATTCTATTATAGATAGTGGTTAGTGTGATCTCGTTTGTGTTTGATGTGTCACCCCCCCGATCAGTAGATTCTGGCCGGTTCACCAGTCTTTCTCCTTGCTGCAACTCCGCGGAGGTCACTCCATCTATTCTTGGACCCTCTGTACAGGGACCAGAGTCCTTACAAACAGCACGCTGCGAGCCCTTTTTCTTGTGCCTTCTAACCGTTGAAGCACTTACATACGGTGAGTTTAAATTAGAGCTTAGTTCCCCTTCCACTTCAACGGAACTGCTTCCATTACTGTATTCAGCCCAATCTTTACTGATATTAATGCTCTCATCAGACGAAAGGTCGGATAGAGAATAAGAATTTTCCACCGCTTCCTGAGGTCCTAGTAATTCAGGTTCAGGAGTGATACCAGACGCCATCTGCAAACTTAATTCTTGAGCTACACCATCTGAATCAGTTCTTAACAATATATCCTCATTAGGTTCTTCAGGGACTCCATCTCCCATAGTGCCCTTCTCAATACTCTCAGAGATCAGTACTGGTAGTTCAACTCCGTTTGCACTCCCCCCTGCTTGAATCGCTTCATTTTTTTTCTTTGCAGAGTGTTTCTCAAATAATACAGGGAGAGTAAGAGTAAGAGTGGGGGGAACTTGCTTCAGACTACGTGCTGATGCAGATGCAGTAGACTTAGTGGAGGATACGTCCCCCTTTTGGGCTTTGCTGACTTCATTTGTAACATTAATGTCAGGATTTACAAAAAGGTTCTCACCTTCAGCATCTTCAACAGTTCCAGCGTTTTCACCTGCATTTCCACCGGCAGCAGCGATTTTTGACTTACCGCTGCGGGTGATAGCTTGCGTTTGGATTTTTGGTGGCATTTTCTTTCTGCGGGAACCACCGCGGCCCCAAACCACCGTGCTCTGGAAGCCAAACAAGAACGCAGAGAGACACCAAAGCAGAACACGCCGCCGAGCACGGAGCAGATCAACCAGCATTGGTAGGACAAAATGCGCAAGGAGCACCCAGATTCCGGATGGCTGAAGATGAATAATGAATAAAAAAAGCCCTTTTTTTTGTTCTTTAAGTCCTTTAAATCGGACGCCACAGAACTGACCACAGAGTTGATCCCGCTATCATTACAAACGTTTGCTGATATTATTCCTGTTATCGGCTTGCTCGTGTCTCGTCCTGCCG
Source organism: Lissotriton helveticus (assembly GCF_964261635.1). Lineage (NCBI taxonomy): Eukaryota > Metazoa > Chordata > Amphibia > Caudata > Salamandridae > Lissotriton > Lissotriton helveticus. The sequence goes on along the minus strand of NC_136059.1, from coordinate 1,399,519,887 downwards.
CGTCCTACTTCAGCTGAGCTGGTGGAATCAAACCAGGTACAGGTGTAAACCGCCGCTGCTATCGACGCTGGTCTAATAACATAGGTAGAAGCAGCGGCTACAGTTCATTCTTCGTATCCTTCGTATCTTCCTTCGTATCTTCCCCTGGGAGTCCGAGTGAGCTGAAACCGCCGAAACCGCCGAACAAACACGCCAGAGCAGTTTTCCTTCCAAAGGGACTCGGAGCAAGGGGTAGGGCTGCTTACACAGCCCACGCCACGGCCGCCATCTTGCCTAGATCGAGTAGGTTTCGATATGACTCGAGAAGTATTACTCGACTTGCTAGGTATAGATATAGATGGCGGCTTGGTTTGAGCAAGTAGGCCCTCAAGAGCACAGAGATTTGACTCTGCCTGTGATTCAAAATTGTATAATCTTTCCTCAATCTTACTCAGTCTATAGATGATAGGATTTAGTGATGTTGAGAGTAAGTTTTCCAGTTTCTTCCCCATAGCCTCATTAGCTTCGGGAGAAAAATCGGATGTTGGGTTGAGGTTCAGAACTCCAGCGGTAACAGGGGTACTGTCTACTATAATGGGTGGATCTAATGAAACGCCTCCTACATTTTTGATTGTCTGGGAATTTTTGGTCTCTCTGGACCCCCTGCCCTCTTCCTCTTTACCAGGTGGTCTGGGATTATTTCAAGGGTTTTGTTTTTAGATAGGGGCGCAGACCTCGTAGAAATACGTTGATGTGGGCTACTTGCAGCACGCTCTTGCACAATCTCAACAGATGACTGTGTGATGGGTACTTCCATTGTAATAGGTACTTCCATTGACCAGTTTAAAGTCAGTATGTAGTCACACGCCTTATCAGTAATATCAATAGCAGTAGCAGGGCAGCAGTCGGGGGTACGGGCGGAGGCCATGCCACCCAGAAATGATCTTTTAGACAGAAGGGGCTCAAGGGATAGGCGACGCTCTGTGATTGCTATCTCATGTCCGAGAACAGAGGTGTTCTGATTAGGAATTGATCCAGTGTCCCCACCACACTTCCACTGGGTGGCGCACTTCTCCCCTTCCCCTCTCGCTTGTTCATTTTGGGACGCGGAGTAAAATCATTTCAAGCAACTTGGTTAGTAGCAAGCTTTGGCAGAGACAAGGTAATGAGTAATGGGGCACTCAGAGAGGCTGCCCAACCCAGTCTCCTCCTGTCACTGACGGGCTCAGACGAGCCTGCCCTTGGCCTGGGCTTCATCCGCGCGCTTCACCCGGAGCGGGTGCCGCGAGTTGTGAAGTAGGTTTCCCCGTGGGTGCTCAGCTGTGGTGCGTTGTTGTCAGGCAGGCTTCCTGGGACTTGCAGTCCCCTTAGCAATATGGCGTCCTCCACCAACTCCTGCGATGCGACTTCCACGGAGCGGGTGCCATGAGTTGTGAAGTTGGCTTCCCCGTGGGCGCTCAGCTGTGGCGCGTTATTGTCAGGCAGGCTTCCTGGAACTTGCAGTCCCCTTAGCAATATGGCGTCCTCCACCAACTCCTGCAATGCGGCTACCACGGAGCGGGTGCCGCGAGTTGTGAAGTAGGTTTCCCCGTGGGTGCTCAGCTGTGGTGCGTTATTGTCAGGCAGGCTTCCTGGGACTTGCAGTCCCCTTAGCAATATGGCGTCCTCCACCAACTCCTGCAATGCGGCTCCCACGGAGCAGGTGCCACGAGTTGTGAAGTAGGCTTCCCAGTGGGCGCTCAGCTGTGGCACGTTGTTGTCAGGCAGGCTTCCTGGGACTTGCAGTCCCCTTAGCAATAAGGCATCCTCCACCAACTCCTGCGATGCGGCTCCCTCGGGCGGGTGCCGCGAGTTATGAAATAGGCTTCCCCGTGGGCGATCAGCTGTGGCCCGTTGTTGTGAGGCAGGCTTCCTGGGACTTGCAGTCCCCTTAGCAATACGGCGTCCTCCACCAACTCCTGCAATGCGGCTCCCGTGGAGTGGGTGGTGCGAGTTGTGAAGTAGACTTTCCCGTGGTTGCTCAACTCTGGTGCGTTGTTGTAGGCAGGCTTCCTGGGACTTGCAGTCCCCTTAGAAATACAGCGTCCTCCACCAACTCCTGCGATGCGGCTCCAGCGGAGCTGGTGCCACGAGTTGTGAAGTAGGCTTCCCAGTGGGCGGTCAGCTGTGGCCTGTTGTTGTGAGGCAGGCTTCCTGGGACTTGCAGTCCCCTTAGCAATACGGCGTCCTCCACTAACTCCTGCGATGCGGCTCCCGTGGAGCGGGTGCTGTGAGTTGTGAAGTAGGCTTCCCCGTGGGCGCACAGCTGTGGCGCGTTGTTGTCAGGCAGGCTTCCTGGGACTTGCAGTTCCCTTAGCAATACGGCGTCCTCCTCCTCCACCTTATTGTTGTTTTTATTCAACTATTGCTAGAGAAAAAATATCTTAGACCAAATTAAAAAAAAGTCTAAAACATTTTTGATGTCGAAACCACCCCCTTTGGAATGATCATGTAATTATTGAGCCTCCTCACAATTTTGTCCATCTTGAGTTCAGACTCAATAAGAGCTGATCATAGTCCTACCAGCTAATTAAAAGTAAATCAGTTTTAATATTTCTTATGCGTCATACTATCCTTTTATACTGGGTTAGGTCCTTCTCTCTGTCGCAGTTAAGACTTTCCCATCAAACTTTAGATCTGATGTTCTGTACAGGCTACAAACTTGATTGGCGTGGAGATTTGGTGGCATTACTTTTGAAGTCTTAAGATCTTTCACAAAACCACTTGAGACAATTACCTACATCTACAGTCTAATGCCTCTGCACCTTGAGCAATGTGTAAATCATTGTACTTACAGCTACAATAAATTTTGAATTTTTGTGGACAAGATTATTCCTCAGGGTTCAATCTGAGATCTGTCGAGCCACAATTGGGCCTTTAATTAGCCTGGGGCCATATGTATCATCAACCTGATTTGCGATTCTGAAATAGCGATTTTTTAGAAATCGCTATTTCAGAATCGCAAATAGGGATGTATGTACAAATTCGCAATTTTTTTGCGAATTCTTAGTATTCCTTAATTGCGATTAGCAAATTGCGAATCGCAATTAAGGAATGCTTTCCAATTAATTTCTATGGGCCAGGAGGCCCATAGGAATGAATGGGAAGTTATTCTCAATTTGCGATTCGCAATTTGAGAATCGCAAATTGAGAATAATTTCAAGGGTGCAGGGGTGTCCAAAGGACACCCTGTTGCACCCCTGAAATAAGCATGGGTGCACATGTGGCGCACATACATGCCCTAAGGGCATGTATGTGCGTCACATGGCATGTTGAAAAACGCAAAAATTTGCATATTTCAAGGAATTCGCAAATTACCACCAACTTGGAGTTGGTGGTAATTTGCGATTCCCTAACGACAATTAGCATTTTTTTTGCTTCATACATTGCATTTAAGGAATCGCAAAATTTGCGATTCCTTAAATGCAATTGCAAAATAAGGAATCGCAAATTTTGCGATTCCTTGTTTTGCACCAGATTTTCCTTCATACATACCATTTGGCAAATTCGCATTTGCAAATGCCGAAACTCTGCGAATTTCGGCGTTTGCAAATGCGAATTTGCTTGATACATATGGCCCTAAGTTCAATCATTGAAGAAGAATTTGAATCTTCCTTAAAGTTAGGAACAATAATCTGAACCAAACCTATTAAACAAAAGCAAACTCTCAGTGATCATGAGTAAATATTGCAGTTTTGTTGACACTGATTAGGTGAGAGATATTTAAAAATAAGTAATGGCAAAGCCAATAGGTCTCACGTTTTTCAAGAGCACAGTCAGTCAGACACAGGTACTTGCTGCAGCAGGCTGCAGTACCTTATCTTAGGGCATTTCTAAGGGCCCTGGAGTCAAACACAAGGGTGTTCTTCAGTAGACTGGAGTACCTTAAGCTGTTATTGGAAGTTCGTTGAGTCAGACACAAATTTTGCTGTAGCAGGCTGCAGTACCTTACGTCATTTGCTCCCGCTGCTGTCCACGCAAACCCAGAGTAATAGAGAATTATAAACAAACCAGATGCTCTTGAATGACCCCTTTTGTTGAAAGTAGAATGGCAAATAGCCTCTACTGCGCTTCTATTTTGAGCTCAACAAATGATGTTGAGAGTGTAGCTTCAACATATAACTTTGCATAATCACTTTAGTAAGTGAAACCATTTGGGCTTGTTTTTTATGGCCTAAATAAATACCCCATTGCTAAAAGATGATGGTGATAAAAATGTTGTATGTCCTGAGTTTCTGAAGATGTCATCCTAATATAGAATGTACTAGTAGTCACTTGTATATCAAACTACCTGTGCACTTCACAAGGCACAGCTCTAGCTCTTTCTCGCAGTAAGGTGACACCATTATGAGTAAAGGACAAAACAGAGATGAACAGAGGGGTAGAGGAATCGATACTGGGGAATGAAATCTAAAATGACAGAGGGATAGTGAGGGGATGGGGAGCTAGGCATGACAGAGGCAAAGAGCCATTTTTTTGGACACATCACTTGCTGTAGAAGGCTACAGTATGTTCAGCTGCCTCCACAGGTCCACTGAGCCAGACCCAAATTCAGCTTGTAGCATGATAATATGAGCTGTAACGAGAGGCGCGTAAGGCTTCCAACACTGCTTCTTCAAACTTGAAATGGCAGATCATTATGACTAGAGGCTCTCGAATGTCAGAAAGGAACAGTGGCCAATTTATCTCGACTGTGCTTTTACATTGAGAACAGAAAATCAAGGACAGAGCCTGGCTTAACATATTGATTTGCATATTCTCTGTGCAGGTCTAATTATTGTTGCTTGTTTTCCGTGGCCTAAATATATATCCAACTAGTGGGTAATGTTGGTGATAGCTATATGGAGGATCTCCGAGCATCTACTGTATAATTATCAAGAAACCACCTGGAGATACAGCAGAAGAGGGATCCACAATTTGGAGGCAAGACACCTAAAAGCGCTACCCCCAATGTGAACTTTCCTGAATGTGGGTTTCTCTCAAAGTACTCAAACAACTTGAAGGAAGGTAGGGTTTGATAAATCGATGGATAGAGTTGGCAACATCTTTGTTAAAGGCTCTGTAGAAATACCAGAGTGACTTGAAAGACAAGCGCTTCTTGATCGGAAGCCAGTGCAATGTATGCAGGGGAGAGCCCATCGAAGCCTGTCTGGGAAGCTTCAGCAATCGTTGAGGCATGAAATTCTGTACGTGTTGGAGCCTCATAAGTCGTAATTTCAACATTACAGGAATATTTTTCAGCCCTTAGTCTTACCTATATGTAGCAGGTGGTACTTGGTTCAGTTTCATAGCACCCTGTATTTCCAAGGCAATGAAACCAAGGGACACGGAATATGGCTGAGTGTTACTTCTTAGGGAGATTCCACCCACCTGACATGTGATTAGGCTCTTGGAATGTTATATAAACGTTATAGTTAACTATGTGTAATCAGGATGCATGGGTTGAGTCCCAATTTTTACCTCATTGAAATCATAAATTTGCGTAGACATTTTTACATATGTGAAATATTAGAAGTATAATGCTTGTTTTCTGAGTTATACCTGGAGCAAACAAAATGATGATGATGTAGTGTACATCCACAAGCCCGTAGCTTTACGAATGTTCACATAAGCGCTACGTTGGAAGTACTTCTGCATCTGACAGTAGCAATTGTATATATAAGGGCTTGCCCACTGTCAGATTATGAAGGAAACACTAAATGGATGATGTTACATTGCAGAAGGATTGACATCTTTGTGTGGTGACTACTCTTAGAGCCCCTACGTTTTCCATACCCATTTGGTGAGTCCATGACTGGTAGACAATCAGTGACTGGAGTTTTAATGTGACATTGAGATTACTCAGAATGACCCCACTTTTCTCTTTAATGATAGTTGCTTTACTCAGATGACTATTGTCCTAATGAGAGCCAATAACTGATTTTGGGTCGAAGTGTCAACCCGCTCCCCTTGCTTTTTCATTTCTTTCTTTCGCGTGGAGGGAATATATGTGAACTGGGAGAGTCCCCTGAAAACCAGTGTAAAGTTCAAAAACCTTGGCTTTGTACTGTGCCTATTTGTTGTTTTTGTATATATGCTCACTTTCATCTAGCATTTCGTTGTCTGCACTTATTTTCACTACACATATTGCACCTTTACGTGACTTGACAAATAACTAAAACTTGGAACAAAAATAAAAGGTTGTTTTGAGTGATTTTTTGGAATGTTTTTTGGAATACAGTGTATTGAGACATGATGGGAATACTTAAACACACAATTCAATTAGCTCTTAATCAAAAGCAAGGCATTGATCTGAATTAGTTCCATAGGACAATTGTTCGCCTTACGTCCACAGAGAAAAAGCAGAAAGATTGGTATTGGGGTTCAGGCTGCCTGATGAGAGCAGGAACAAAGGTTGTAGCACTCAGCAACCAAACTCTGGGGAATAGAATCTCTGCTCCACATAACAGGATATGATTTTATAATCCTGTTACACCTGTCAGCCTTAGGGTGGGCTTCCCTCAAACTTTTTGCCTCCCTCCTCCATTTTTGTTGATCTCGTTTTTGCTGGCATTAGAACTCTGCACACTTTACCACTGCTAACCAGTGTTAAAGTGCATGTGCTCACTCCTTAAAACATTGTAACATTGGCTTAGCACCAATTTGCATATCTTATTAATTTGTAAGGCCCTAGAAAATTGGCAAATAAATGTGCCAAGGGCCAGTAAATTAAATGCTACAAATAGGCCTCAAGCACTGTTTGTGCCACCCACTTAAGTAACCCTTTAAACATGCTACAGGCCTCCCATTACACCCTGTGTGTGCAGTATTTAACTGTCATTTGAACCTGGTTTAATAAACCTTCTGCCCCCAGTGTATTTAAAAGGTTGGACTTGTACTTTTAAGTTTTACATTTTCAGGTAGTGAAAAACTCAAATTCGTTTTTCACTACTGCAAGGGCTATCTTTCCCATAGCTTAACTCTGGGAATATCTTATGGCCTTTTATAATTGGAATTTCCAATTCAGGAAAGTTGGATATTTCGAGTTTGGTGTTGTTGGACTTACACAATTAAAAATCACAACTCATGATAAAGTTGGACTTAAGTTGCAAGTCTGAAAATGCCACTTTTTGAAAGTTTGCCTTTACTTACTATTCATTCTGTGCCACTGGCTGTTTCGGAATACATGTCTGGGGTGGGTAACAGCTGGTCTTTGTGCATTCCCTCAAGACAGACACACGCAAAGAGAGCTTAGGTGTGCCTGATGTGCCATTTACATCCTGATGGGCCATCAGCAGGCTGATGGAGCACCCTGGGCAGGATGGCAGAGAAGAGGTGACAACTGTACCTGAATAAAGGCTGTGCCTGTCTCCACACAAAGTGCCTCATTCTCACCTGTAGTGAGTCTGGAGCCAGGGCAGGAACTGTGTGCACTTCAAAGACCTCTCTTAGAAGTCTTCCCTACTTCAGAGGCACAACTGGGTATAAGTACTGGACCCCTAACAACAACTCGTCACTTCTGGACCTGAGGACATTCTGCCAGAAAGGAGGACTGCTGTGCTGCTGAAAGGATTGCAATATAGCTGGACTTTGCTGGACTCCTGCTTTGCTCTGCCCTACTGCCTGCTGCCCTCCTTCCCTGGGAGTGATAAGGACAGGACTTGCATCTCTACATCCCCAGAACCAAAGTGACTCCAAGGACTTGCTCGCTCGCCTCCTGTTCTGAAGTCTCAGGCCATCACAGACTTCCAACAACCCTGCTACAGCCTTTGAACTCTGACAACTGTGAGTCCTGCCCTGTGGTTACAATCCAGTCATGGGGCCTAAGAAGTGTTTTTTTGCTGTTTTCAGCAAAATCCATGCTTTTCCGTCATTGTGCCAGTCGGAACCGATTCAGCTCACCTTGATGCCGACACATCGCTGCTGAGGACTGAGACATTGCATCGGCGAGCCTGCGCAGCTCAACGATAACGCATCACCTTCATTGTAAAGGGGTCGCCAATGACACATCTCCCGATCAGAACTGACTCTTTGCCTACATCCTGCCTGATTGATGATGGCACACCACATCTTCTGTTCCTCGCATTGGTACTTTGACACATGCTCCATAAAAAGGCACTTTTTTTAGTTGGTCCCTGTATCTGACCCACACTCTATCTCGGTCAACCTGAACTTTTGGATATACTCCAGTCATGCACGACCATACATACTTGTCTGGAGCTTTATGCTGTAAGCACTATATTTTAATTGTTAATTTTGTCGTTTAGGCCTTATTTTGTTCATTAAATTAAACTCTATGGGCTAGATGTAGGTAATTGACATTTACCGAATCGAAAATACAGAATTTTACTGATTCGGTATTTTCGAATCGGTAAATGCTATGTAGGTAATAATTCGGTAAAAAATACCGACTCGTTAAGATTTGGTATAATCCTATGGGCCTGGAGGCCATAGGAATGAATGTCAATTACCGAATCAGTAATTACCGATTCGGTAAAATAGGGTAAGAGTCAAGGGTGGCAGGGTGTCATTTTGACACCCTGTTGCACCCCTGAATAGTGCTGTGTGCACATGTGGCACACATACATGCCCTAAGGGCATGTATGTCTGTCACATGGCACAGGTGTAAATGTACAGATTTGCATTTACAGAGGTATTCGTTATTTACCACCAACTATTAGTTGGTGGTAAATAACGAATCCTTAAAGCACAGATGCACTCTTTGAAGTGCTTCCTACATGTCATTTACCGATTCGGTAAATACCAAATCGGTAAATGATGATTTATTTAAACTGTCATTTGAACCTGGTTTAATAAACCTTCTGCCCCCAGTGTATTTAAAAGGTTGGACTTGTACTTTTAAGTTTTACATTTTCAGGTAGTGAAAAACTCAAATTCGTTTTTCACTACTGCAAGGGCTATCTTTCCCATAGCTTAACTCTGGGAATATCTTATGGCCTTTTATAATTGGAATTTCCAATTCAGGAAAGTTGGATATTTCGAGTTTGGTGTTGTTGGACTTACACAATTAAAAATCACAACTCATGATAAAGTTGGACTTAAGTTGCAAGTCTGAAAATGCCACTTTTTGAAAGTTTGCCTTTACTTACTATTCATTCTGTGCCACTGGCTGTTTCGGAATACATGTCTGGGGTGGGTAACAGCTGGTCTTTGTGCATTCCCTCAAGACAGACACACGCAAAGAGAGCTTAGGTGTGCCTGATGTGCCATTTACATCCTGATGGGCCATCAGCAGGCTGATGGAGCACCCTGGGCAGGATGGCAGAGAAGAGGTGACAACTGTACCTGAATAAAGGCTGTGCCTGTCTCCACACAAAGTGCCTCATTCTCACCTGTAGTGAGTCTGGAGCCAGGGCAGGAACTGTGTGCACTTCAAAGACCTCTCTTAGAAGTCTTCCCTACTTCAGAGGCACAACTGGGTATAAGTACTGGACCCCTAACAACAACTCGTCACTTCTGGACCTGAGGACATTCTGCCAGAAAGGAGGACTGCTGTGCTGCTGAAAGGATTGCAATATAGCTGGACTTTGCTGGACTCCTGCTTTGCTCTGCCCTACTGCCTGCTGCCCTCCTTCCCTGGGAGTGATAAGGACAGGACTTGCATCTCTACATCCCCAGAACCAAAGTGACTCCAAGGACTTGCTCGCTCGCCTCCTGTTCTGAAGTCTCAGGCCATCACAGACTTCCAACAACCCTGCTACAGCCTTTGAACTCTGACAACTGTGAGTCCTGCCCTGTGGTTACAATCCAGTCATGGGGCCTAAGAAGTGTTTTTTTGCTGTTTTCAGCAAAATCCATGCTTTTCCGTCATTGTGCCAGTCGGAACCGATTCAGCTCACCTTGATGCCGACACATCGCTGCTGAGGACTGAGACATTGCATCGGCGAGCCTGCGCAGCTCAACGATAACGCATCACCTTCATTGTAAAGGGGTCGCCAATGACACATCTCCCGATCAGAACTGACTCTTTGCCTACATCCTGCCTGATTGATGATGGCACACCACATCTTCTGTTCCTCGCATTGGTACTTTGACACATGCTCCATAAAAAGGCACTTTTTTTAGTTGGTCCCTGTATCTGACCCACACTCTATCTCGGTCAACCTGAACTTTTGGATATACTCCAGTCATGCACGACCATACATACTTGTCTGGAGCTTTATGCTGTAAGCACTATATTTTAATTGTTAATTTTGTCGTTTAGGCCTTATTTTGTTCATTAAATTAAACTCTATGGGCTAGATGTAGGTAATTGACATTTACCGAATCGAAAATACAGAATTTTACTGATTCGGTATTTTCGAATCGGTAAATGCTATGTAGGTAATAATTCGGTAAAAAATACCGACTCGTTAAGATTTGGTATAATCCTATGGGCCTGGAGGCCATAGGAATGAATGTCAATTACCGAATCAGTAATTACCGATTCGGTAAAATAGGGTAAGAGTCAAGGGTGGCAGGGTGTCATTTTGACACCCTGTTGCACCCCTGAATAGTGCTGTGTGCACATGTGGCACACATACATGCCCTAAGGGCATGTATGTCTGTCACATGGCACAGGTGTAAATGTACAGATTTGCATTTACAGAGGTATTCGTTATTTACCACCAACTATTAGTTGGTGGTAAATAACGAATCCTTAAAGCACAGATGCACTCTTTGAAGTGCTTCCTACATGTCATTTACCGATTCGGTAAATACCAAATCGGTAAATGATGATTCGGTAAATGCCGAATCGGTATATACCGATTCGGTATTTACTGAATAGGTAAATTTACCACCTACATAGGAAAAGCCTATTACCGGTCAATAACGGCCGATTTCGGCCGTTACCGACCGGTAATAGCCTTCCTACATCTGGCCCTATTTTTCTAACCTGGTGTGGGTTATTTTTGTGAGGTGTTTTCACTGTTTTGCCTCTTAAGTTAAGCCTGACTGCTCTGTGCCAAGCTACTGTAGGGTGGGCACAGGTTAATTTAGGGTGTGTATCTGACTTAACCTGACTAGGATTGTGGTCCCTACTTGGACAGAGTGCATACCTTTGCTAACTAGAGACCCAATTTCTTACATTGGTGATCAGCGGTGAATATAGTACTTGTGTTTGTCAGTGTTTTACAGTAATGTGTTGTACACTACCATCCACATCTAAGATTAGTTTGAGTCGGAGGGCGTGGCTTGGCTGGATGCAAGATGGCCGCACTTTAAGTGGGCTCTGCCGGCCAAGCTCAAGATCCGACAAAATCCTGCAGGCAACGGTCGTTTTGTAAACTCCAACCGTCGTACCCCGTCTAATCCTTACCTGCGGCATCGCCTGGTGCTGTTTTCTGCCTCCCTGAGTCTCTCGAGGGCTGAGAACTGCTGCCTGCCTGAGGCGCTGGGCCTACACCTTGCAAGCCGGCGGGGGGCTGGCCCTTCCTACTCTGCCACCAGCGGGGCTGCCTGGGGCTCCGTGCAGCCGGAGGGTTGACAGTAGTTCCTGCTTCCACCCGGTGAGTGTCATCGCCGCCGGGGTTCTCTGCAGCGAGGTTGGGTGCTCCTGAGCTGAACCGCCCGGCCCGGGCCCAAGGTACATCCGGTGCCATTTTCCGCTCCCACTCCTCCTCGGCGCCTTCCCTGTCCGCTCTTGGTGCCCGGGCTCGGTGATGTGAGCGGTGTGCCCCCGTGCCTCCCTGCCTCGTCTTCTCCGGGTTTGGGCGCGCTCCTGCCCATACTGCTGCGGTGCTGTGCGTGGATCTCGGGACCTGCTCTTGCCTTTGCGGCCTCTCCCAGCAGCCTGTGACGCCGCGGCCCCGGCACATCTGACATCTACCGCCTGGCTTCACAGAAGCCTACTCTGGACTCTTGGCTCTGGCTGTCCCCTTACGCCTGGATTGCCGCCAAACGCTTCCCACCGGACCTGTGCGGGCCTTGTGTTCTACTGTGGTCAGTCCTGCCATATCCACCTTGCCTACTGCTGCTTTTTGGGGCGGTGCGCGCCCATTCTTCACAGCCTCAGTCTCGAGCGGCTGGTGCTGCTCCCGCCCTTGGTTGTTCCTGGCCCTGCGCCTATGCCACTGCCGGAGGCCCACCTTTTGCTTGCTCCCTCATTGCCCCAGTACTGCTGCGAAGCCGCCGTCCGGAACCTCCCAAGTCTGCCCCGGCATACTCCTGCTGTAGCACCACATTTGAACTTCCAGCCCTGAGGTGGCTTCTCTTCATTGAGGCCTTCTTCGTGGGATGCTTCTACTGCATGGCCTGGGCGCAGTGTGGTTCGCATTTTGATCTCCGGCTCCCTCCTCATGCCGGATGACTGTCCCTTCTGCTCGGAAATTCGAGGGGCCTTCATATCTCCATGCTGCTTTCTGCCTCAAGTGGTGCACCCACCTTCGACCCCCCCAGCCAAACCGCATTCCCGTTTTTTCCTCCATCTTCCACGGTCTCTCCTCACCACGCAGTATCCACTACCAGCCGGGATTGTCCTCCACTGCATCCATTTCCAGGAGACACTCCACCTCCCACGTTGAGTCCGTGACTGCTGTGCAGCCGTGCCTAGACTGAGGCGCTCCTTGGACGCTGTCCCTATCGGGCACCTTCTTCCCCTCCTTGATATCTACGCTGGGGGCCTCGGGCATGCTGTGGGACCACCTCTGCCGCTGCGGCTCTCCTTTGCTTCCCTCTCGTCCTCACCACTGCTGGTCTTGCGGGGTGGGCCCCGACTTTGGAGATCGCCTAGCCTCATTGCAGAGCTCTGCCTTCCCTTCACCTTCTTCCCTGGCCTCTGTTTGCTGGGGTGTTGCGCCGGTGGAGCCCTCCCTGGCGGTGCTGTCGTCCTGCTGCCCACACTGCCCACCACACTCCTCTGCCCGAGTGCCCTCTGATCTTGGAGGCCATCTGTCGCTGTCCACACTCTGAGACTGTCTGGCGATCCTTCCTGGCTGCTCTACATCTACTGTGGTGGGCTGATCAGTCTGTGCTTCTTCTGCTTATCCTGGGCAACATTGTCTCTCCCCCTCTTCCTGGTGGTGCCTGCTGTGTGGTTCCTCCGCCATGGGGAGGACTGACCCCAAACAGCCCAAAATAGCTTTTGATCAGCGCAGGTCGACTCGCCAGGAAGGTGCTAGCTCGGACAGTGGTGAACCCGCCCACGCAGAATGATGATGGATTACACCCAGATCAGTCGACTGGGGGTGAGTGCTTGCATTGTTCAACACTCCGTCCATCATCCCCTTTGGTTTTGCTGTGAGTCTGGAGCCAGGCCACTTCAAAGAACAAGTGGGTATAAGTACTGGACCCCAGACACCACCAACGCAGTACACACTTCTGGACCGGAGGACATTCTGCCAGGAATAAGGTCTGCTGTGCTACTGAAAGGACTTTCACTCTTCCAGACTCTGTTGGACTTCGCTGGAATACTGCTTTGCTGTGCCTGCCCTGCTACCTGCTGCCTGCTGCCCACGTTGCCTGGTAGTGAGAAGGACTTGACCAGCATCTCTACATCCCCAGAACCAAAGTGACTCCAAGGGTTTGCTGGATTGCCTCCTTTTCTGAAGTCTCAGGGGCATCAAAGATTTCCAACAACCCTGCTACAGCCTCTGGACTCTGCCAACTGTGAGTCCTGCCCTGCCAAGTGGTGCTAATCCAGTCCTAAGGCCTTGGAAGCAGGTGTTTTGTCTTTGTGTGGGCAAAACCCATGCATTGCCATCGTTCCAGTAGTTGGAACTGACGAATCTTCCCTCAATGCTGATGCATCGCCACTGAAGACAAAGACATTGCATCGCTGGTTGCTTGGCTCGACAACGATGAATTGTCTTCATTGCAAAGGGTTTGCCGACATTACATCTCTGACTGCACATATCGGAACTGACATGCATCGCCTACATCCAGCTGGATCGATAACGACACATCGCCTCCTCTTCTCCTGGCATCAGGCCTTCACAACGAAACATCCTCCATCCAAAGGTACTTTTCAGCAGGACAAGGTTGGTCCTTGTATCTGACCTGCGTTCCATCATGGTTGGCCTGAATGTTGATATACCTCGGTCAAGTGCGACCAGATGTCCACCGTTGGCGCTTTATGCTTTTAAGGACTATATTTCAATGTAATCTTTAGAAATTCATAACTCCGGGTCAACTTATTGGATATTTGCCATATTGGTCTTGTTTTGTTCATTAAATTAAGCTCTATTTTCCAACCAAGTGTGGATTATTCTTGGGTGTTGTTTTTATTGTTTTACTGTTTTAAGTGTTGCACAAATACTTTACACATTGCCTGTTATGTTAAGCCTGACTGCTCTGTACCAAGCTATCAGGGGGTGAGCACTGGCTATTTTAGGATGTGTATCTGACTTACTCTTACTAGGATTGTGGTCTCTACTTGGACAGGGTGCATACCTCTTCCAACTAGAGACCCAATTTCTAACAAGTAGGTAATCAGTTCATGTTTGGTGTCTTGGGAATTGTAAAGAACAATCTTAACTAATGGTGAAGTCAGATTTTAAATTACAATTTTGAAAATGTAACTTTTAGAAAGTTGGCATTTTCCTGCCATTTAGGGCCAGAAGCCTGTACTAGGGTCCTGCAGCGGCCTGTCCTTAGGGGTGGAGGGGCCATACCAAGCACTTTTTGTACCTAAAGAGTGTCTATCAGGCTAAGCAAAGGTCAGCCTGACAGGCTCTTTTTATTTTCAGGTCAGGCAGCCAGGAGCTAGCCAGAAGCTAAATGCGCAGGCTCCTGGCTGCCTGACCTGATCTTTACTGGGCTAAGGATGTCACAGCTCCTGTGGGCGTAACCTCCTTAGCTCAGCTTATTCCTAAAGGCCTTTCCCCTCATAACGAGGGGAGCGTCAGTTCAGCCTGGTATCTGAGGGCTTCATTTTTAAGCCTTTGAAGTGCACAGGGCTGAGTGTCTTCCCCTGACACCTCATCACAGAGTGGGCACGGTCAACAGTCTCTTTGACCCTGTCATACTCTGTTACGATATAGACACTTCTGATGACCTTAGGTGGAGGGGAGGAAAAAGCCACAACCCTCCTGGCACCATTGAGGATTCCCTACCTGAGAGCTGCAGCAGGTAAGTGTTGTTTTTTTATAGACTGTTTGGTGCATGCGTGTATGTATGAATGTATGTGTATTTGTGAGTGAGTGTTGTGAATGAGTATGTGTGCGCCTGCCTGTCAATGCATGGGTGTGAGTGGGCATGAGTGTGTGTGAGCACACGCCACCCCCCTATCAGTTGTACTTACCTGCCACTACTGCTACTGCCTGAGTCACATGACTGGGTGTATCTGACAGTTCAGCTTTGTGTATTCCTCATAGACAGCTACACACAATAGGGAGCTTGGAGGAGTCATAACTGGCAGGATAGGAGGGAGAAGCCAGACATTGCCCCACTAACACTGTGGCCTCCAAACCAATTTGTCCATGGTCCCATGCCCCCAGATCGATTTGTTTTAACTAGGTTGCGTGTGGCTATTTTAAACTTATTAGATGCCTTTCCCGTTATGAAGAACGTCACAGTGGTATTATCCCATGCCGTTGTAATGGTAAGTCTAAGCAAAGCACTTTATTCTATTTTGTAGTTTTTATGACGGGCTGCGGAGATGCCATCTGAAACCACTTTTTTTTGCAGATAATGTGCGCTGATGGACCCACTACTATGATTTAATAGTGCCTCATTCATATGGGGTGCAGTTTGTGTTAGGAAAGTATCATTTTATAGCATCATAATATGGATTATACGCACTTTATTACACTTTTGAACTTTTTATGATAAGTCAAAGAATGTTACTTGGAACTTCCCCTTTCAGGAAATATGAGGCAAGGTTATGGTATTCTTCCAGTTTGTTGTGTACTCATTTGAGTGTTTTCATGTCTTTGCAATGTTTTATATTTTTAGACTGTGTCTGCATCAGGGAAAGTATTATATTTCGTGCTCATGACATTGTGGAGCATGGATTTTTTTACAGACACTTTTTTAAGGAATGTTTATTTGTTTTGATTTGATTTTACATTTTAAGTATGGCTGTTTTTAAACTATTGATGTTGTATCTTTTGCTCTTTTATGGTCAATTTGTTTGAACCAACTAAGGACTTTGAACTGAACTGATATCATGTGACACACTGTCAAAACTGAAGACATATCAAGAAGGATTACAGCGTCATTATTACCACTATCAAGAGTGATTGTTATGGGCTCAGAAACTTTAAGAACAGCTGACTATGGAGTGCTGTGGTGGGACTGAAGAAGCTTGAACCTCTCCAAAGGGTCTGCTAATTATGAGTTAAATAGCTTTTCCAACATTTTAGCTGGAGCAGGAAGCAGGGAAACAGGTCTTCAATTGGTCTGACTTGTTGTCTGCTGTTGGTTTCTTTAACTGGAGCATAACAATTGGCAACTTCCATCTGTTAGGTACCTACGCCAATTTTAATGACGGGTTTAAAATGGAATTTAAAATGGGATCTATTTCAATGGCTTTCTTGAGAATTGGTAGGGGCAGGGATCAGTGTGCAAGCCTGCCTTACAAAACTGGAAAGCAGATTTTGATTGCTGCAACATGATCACTTTGAACTCAGCAAATGCAAACTTAGAGCTCAAGGGGATAACAACTTAAGGCCCTATTGTGTTGTTGGTCGGTGGGGAGCCTGCCACACGGTGCAGGAGTTAACAAAAACTCCCATTTCTCCACAGGAGCTTGTGCTACGGCCGGTTTACTGCCACAGCACAAGCTTCCACGGAGAAATGGGATTAAGCGACAGCACCATTTGCGGTCACATTGTAATAGTGGTGGCAGGACCGCCGGCCGGAGGTCGGTTGGTCCCAAGATTGCAAGGGTGTCTCCCGACATCATAATGAGGCCCTAAGAGTTCCAGCAGCTCACCAGGACTTGACTTGTTATTTTGGAAACCGTGTTTGAATAACTTCAGTCTTTTTTTTCGAAAAATTCTACAGGCTGTTGCATAGCTCTTGGGAGGGATAAATATTGGTGAACAGGCTTTGGGATGAAGAAAGCCCTATGCAATCTGAAAAATCTTGAGTGAAGCACTTTTACCAATTCTATTTTACTAGTAAAATACTGCTTTTTTGCTTCCTTTGATCAGTTTATATTATCTTTTAATGGCTAGTTTAGAAGTGGCCCTATCATCCAGGAGATAATGAGATCTCCATTTCCTTTCTAGTCTTTTAGAGGCTAATCTTTCCTTAGCCAGAGAGGAAGGAAACCAAGGGGCAAATGAATCCTGGTGCTTCTGGCTGTGATAAATTCACCAGTTTTAGCATACTGAGCTAACTAGAATTTGCGCTCCCACCGTGCCCAGTGTTGTCATCAATTATGTCATTTGAGATTTTACCAGGTATGTCATCAATGATGTCATTGAACATGTCATGAGTGATGCAATCTGTGAGGTCATAAGCAGAGCATGGAGGTGGCACAATTTATAGTTAGCTGGTCATTAAAGTCACTGCATCATAATACTTGAGACTAACAAAAAATTAAGTGCAGGAAACACTAGAATCATAATGTGTTGGGTAGACCTCATAAGCATAACATGTAGGGGACCATGTTAAAATGGATGAGGGAGGAACAACTTCCTGATGGTGAATAAGGCCCAGGTGGAATTCTGTTTGGTGTGGGCAGAACTTGCAGTCTCATTAATGTCTGAATGGCAGAGGATACCAAGCACACTGTGAGTGCTGAAGTCTAAAAGCCTGCTGGAACAAGCTCAGAACGGTGTGTGTTTGGACACACCCAACGCCAATCCTCAGATTAGCACGTAAGGGTGAAGGAGGTACTCAACTATCATTTCCCTAGACTTGGAACACAGCAGCACATCTCTGGTCAATCCAACTTTCAGATAGGGTCGGCTACCAGGGGATATGAACACCAAAATGCTGCTTTGTACCTGAGAAACGCATGTTGTCTCCACCTCCCCAGCTACAGGTAGCTGAGGACCATTGGCAGTAAGTTTTGGATTTATGCAGGGTGACTAGTCTTTAAAGACCACACCATGTTCATAGAGAACACATGCCTTATGCAGTGGGATCTGGGGCCTATTATAGCCCCATTGCACTCCGAAACGACGAAGGCTGAGCACTGCCAATTCTTAAGGTATCAGTATTGGGTGAATGACTTGCCCAAAGACTATACAGTGCACCCAAGAGCCTGCTGCACATGCCAAAATAGGGCTTTGGGAGGGGCGGCCGACGAGCGGGAGGCCTGGCCCTCCTGGGGAATTTTCCCCCTGGGGGAGGGGCAGCCAGCACCTCAGTTGGGCTGGTTGTGCTTTGTGGGCTCCTTTTGGGCTGGTTGGGCTGGTCTTGGGCTATCTGGGCAGCCAGCACCTCAGTTGGGCTGGTTGGGTTTTGTGGGCTCCTTTTGGGCTGGTTGGGCTGGCCTTGGGCTATGTTTGGGCTAGGGGCATATTAAGCCAGACATTTTAGGAAACTACCCACCATTTTGGTGGTAGTGACCCATCAGCCGGCTGTAGGTGTCCTGGGGGTTTATCTGTTTCCCGCCCACCCGCCCTTTGTTTCTTTTATTGGGGGGTGGTTACTGGGTTGTAGAATTGTGTAGGATGGGGGTTTTTATGAGGTGGTCTTGTTGGGACCAGGTGCATCGGGGGGTTCTATTGTATGGCGCATTCGTCGCTGGAACAGGTGCTGGTGTGTTTTTTCTGTAGTCCTTTGTGTTGGCGGTTTTTCCTAAACGTGCAGGGGGGAGTTATGAGGTCTGGGTTTACAGTTGGGTAGATATAAGAAATTATATAGTTAGGTAGGTAGGAAAGTTGGAAATTGCAAGTTGGTGTTTATAATTGTTGCTGGGGGGATCCAATTTTAGGGGTGGGGGAGCGGGGTATGTTAGGAAGTATATATTTAGTGAGGCTTAGTTTTGTTCGGCACAGGCCAAGGGTATGTATTTGTAAGGTGCACCTGTTTCCAATAAAGCGGCCTTTTGCACACCAACAAGCTGGTCTGTGGTATGTCTTCCCCTCCCCACCCCAGTATGGGCCCAAAGCTGTTCACAACAAGTCCTGGGGCAGGTACGCTTGCACACTGTGACTAGGGACTACAGCCTATGCCCAGATCCCACTGTGCATGGCTAAATGCCACTAATATCTAGTTGTCCTTTGGCCAAGGGCCATAGTATGTCAATAAAAGACTAAAAATAACCATTATTAAAACAAAAGAACGGTTCCGTTTTGAAAGCAGAAACAAAATGTTAAAATTCGATAGATATATATATACATAGTGCTGCGGGCATCATTTAGTAGGTAGGACTCAATTGGGTAACTCATGAGTCCCACAATCAATGCAATTACTTAAACACTTGAGAGAATTAATTTCAGTTCAGGATAAGCAATGAAATAGTCTGACATGGATTTCAATCAAAATGTGCATTTATGAAAATTCTCTGTAATTATAAAAGTGACATTTATATTCAGAATGCAAATGATGCAATGCTCTAGTGAGTGTGCAATCATATACAACATAAATATAAGGCACTATGACACCAAGGTTCAATCAACAATCATAAATTAGGAGAGATAGCCTAGCATTGCAAATATATCCTAATCACAATAGATATATCAAAACAAGGGGAAGATGTTCACGTTTTGACCCAGGAAAATTTGGTTAGACTCCCTGTCCGTGAAAACAACAAAATTTAAGAGTAGTGGTGAAGTACGCAAGTATTACCCTGCCAAATGACCTGCTCATGACTTCACAGATTATTGATGTCATCAGAGGTGACAGCGCTTATCACATCACCATTGACCTCATCCAGGAAATGACTAAAATTGCAATTGGGCAGAGGGGCAAAGAGCAGTTTCTGGCTAAATGCCAGTCCTTTTCCCAAATTCTAGTAGGTATAACAAAGGACGAGCCCCTTGGGTCATAGGATAAGGGGTGCTGATTGTTTTATTCATGATCATCTCTCTGGTGTTTTAGCGTTAACAGGGATGCATGACCTGATTTCACATATCTATGGTTCGAATGGTGGTGTGTCCAAACTAAGCTGCAACTTTATTGCATTCCTGCCCACTGAGTCATAAAAAGTAGCTAAATCTTGCAGTAAAGGGAAAAAAACATTGTACTCACCATTGTTCTTACTATAACAAATTTCAAGTTATTCAACAACTGTATTGCTTTTTTATGGATACTGGAATAAAAGATTTATAAACAATGTTTTTTCCCACGATGATTGCATAAACCGTCATCTTCTGATGTTCCAGTCCAAGAAAGGTGTACAGAATTCTTAAGAAACCTTGTGTAGTAATTTCCTGATTGAACGTCCTTTTAGTGTTTGAAATTGACAACTGCTCCTAATTCAAATCTGTTGTAATCTTCCTTCCTGTTACACATTCAGGTGGTACATTCTTTTCCCCCTTTTCACCCTCCCCCTGTTGGTATGTCCCATCAGAGCTTGCCTTGGAATGTTGGTATCCCTCAGGCAGTCTTGGAGAGTGGGTGACAGAATAAAGACTGTTCTTACCTTTTTCCTGCCTCAAGCGTCATCTTTACAACACTGGCGACGAAACCGGCGCAGGGGGCAGTGCTGTCACCTCCCCTTTCAGTACTCTCTTCATTTGTTTCGGGTTCAAGGTGAATTTGATGTACTATGTGAAGAAGATTACCTTCTGATGTTGATGAGGTGACAGATGAATAGTCCTTGGTGACCAGTACTTCGGTGATACTTGTGCTGTTTCCTGCAGATGGTGAGGGTCCTGGTGGAGAACGGTGGTTCTACCTTCAGCTACTCAAGGGTCCATGGAAGCGTGAGTACGGCTGTGGATCCGTCGTTTCTCAATACAGATCGTGCCATCTGATGCTACATCCCTGCCTGTGCTGGACCCTGTATTTTACGCTGTGTGATTGACCCTTGGTGAGGTTCCTGTGAGGCAAATGCCTTGTCAGCGGCTGCCCTGCTGCTAGTGAATTATTCCTCTTGTTCGCGTGTGCAAGTTTGAGAAGTGATATTCTGTCATCGGATACTCCTTTGCCACGTACCAAGTCCTCGTTGTTCGTGAGTGCCAGGTTGCCCCTCCTTGCCGGTTCTGATAGCCTTCAATCCTGTCAGCAGCTGCGCGGCTCCGGTCATCCTACAGTTACGGGGTAGGTGTCTCTGGGGCCGGCAGTTTCCTTTTATGGTTCTCCTCACAGAACGTCCAACGTAGCCCCCCCCATGCTCGTTTCCCCGCTGTTGTGCCCGTGGGGAAGGCAAGGTTGTTTCTAGTATCCTCAGAAGGGTTTCCGGTGCACTGGCTGTTCATCCTGACTGACGCGGATGTTTACGCCCCAGCCGCATGTTCCGGTATTTCCGCGTTATGTGAGGTACAAGTCTGAGCAGCAGCCTGTGTGTTCTCCCTTTTTCCGCCCTCTCGAGTCTACTACCTCCAGAAGTAATCCATAGCTCTGAGGCTCAACCGGCACTCCAGCTCCTCAGGGCCGCCTCTTCAGGGAGTTCCTTCGGTTTGACAGAGAAGCTGTCTTCATATCCCTCGTGTCAATTTACACTCAAAGAACCCAAGTAAGACTTTTTGTTTTCCTTTCTCGTCGTCCTGAAGCAACATATACTTTTCATTGTTGGAACATTTTAGGGGCCACGAAAAAGTGAGCTGCAAGGAGATTCTTTATACCATTATTTTTGAGTGGGTGTCTCAATGGTGATACGCACACCTTACTAACATTTTATGGACGTATTTACTTATTCAAGCAACTCTGTCCACTTTTGAGCAAGTGTTCTTGCCAATGAGTCACTACATTCTTCGGGGAACATCCTTTACAACGCAACTTTTACCCCGCACTACCATTACAACGCAACCATTACAACGCAAGTCATTACAACGACTTGCGCTGGAGGGCGCTGTAGGATAGGGAATAGCTTAATTTTCTATCCAACACCTTCCCTGCTATCCACGGAGACTGGAGTTGGAATAGAAAATTAAACTATTCCACTATCCAACGAACCCCAACGCAAGTCGTTGTAACGACTTGCGTTGTAAAAACTGCGTTGTAATGGCATGCGTGGTAAAAGCATGCGTTCTGATGTCATACAACCCATTCTTCACGGTGATTCACGCACCATTTATATCTTCATCTATATGCGGTATTGCCTGAGTATAAACCCATTCTATATAGGACATGTAAACATTCTACTTTAAGTCAATCAACTTGTAGTATCCTTACAGGGACTCCTACATCCCTGGGTAATTGCCTACTTCTGTTCTCCTGTGTTTTCCTCTTAGTTTTTCAGGATACCATGCTCTGATTGTATTTTTGTTTATTGTTGGGGCGTTTTGACCTTTTGGTACATCATATTCATACCCTCAGTGATACAGTACAACCTGTGACATCCTATTCAGATAGTATTTACATGTACCCTTAGTACTTCATATATATTCAGTTTGTACTGTTGGTACGTCAATAGAGTACTTTATGGTGTTCATATTAAGTGCGCCCCCCCTCAGTTAAGTGTACTTATACCCCTTCCACCCCTTACCTGCTGGATGTATTAAACGTGGTAGGACCTCTAGCCATTGAGTGCCACTGTACCTCCAAGTAAACTTATATAGTTAGCACGTACATTGTACTTTTCTCTCT
The DNA here is from genome assembly GCF_964261635.1 of Lissotriton helveticus. NCBI lineage: Eukaryota > Metazoa > Chordata > Amphibia > Caudata > Salamandridae > Lissotriton > Lissotriton helveticus. The sequence goes on along the minus strand of NC_136059.1, from coordinate 1,399,497,297 downwards.
GTCTTTGATTTTAGTGAATTTTTCCCCACCTTCCTCCATGGCTGCATCGTCCATGAGTCAACCTCCCTCCTTTTTAAATGGAATTGGGGATACTGAAATCCATTGGAAGGATTGGATTAACCTGTTCGATTCCTACCTTATTGCAATGGGGGGGGAAACGTTCTCTGCTGTTCGAAAACAACATGTTCTGTTGCACAACCTTGGGGTCCAAGGTAGAAAGATACCCTACCTGATCCTGAGCTAGAAGATGATGAGGTTGATTTGGATGTTTTCAAAATCACTCTTATGAAGTTGGAAAGTCACTTTGGTGACAAAGTAAACGTGGTCCTAGAAAGGCACAAGTTCTTTACTCGATTGCAGGGTAAACAAGAATCGGTTAGCAATTACATTGCGGCTCGCAGAGGTCTAACTCAATTATGTGAGTTTGGGGAACTGAACGACTCCCTCATCAGGGGGTGAACAGCCTTTACAACGAAACTTTTACAACGCACTACCATTACGACGCAACTTTTACAACGCAAACTATTACAACGCATTGCTCTGGGGGGCGCTCTAGGATAGGGAATAGGTTAATTTACTATCCAATAACCTTCCCTAGTGTCCACGGGGACTGGAGTTGGAATAGTAAATTAAACTATTCACTATCCAGCGCCCAAAAGCACTATGCGTTGTAATGGACTGCGTTGTAATACTTACGTTGTAAAGGCATGCGATGTAAATGCATGCGTTGTAACGTCATACATCCCATCAGGGATCAGTTAGTAAGGTGTACTCACAATCCCTGCATTAGAGAGAAACTCTTATCCAAAAACCCGTCCTTGAGAGAAGCTATCAGTATGGCACAGTCTATTGAACATACAGCTAAGTGCATTTTAGAAATGAACCCACCCAAAGAACCGGTCTGTAGTGTAGTTAATGCCAAAGGGTATCAGGATGACAACAATGACAGTGAGATTTTGAAAGTCAAAGCAAGAGAAGTCAAGACAGAAAAACCTATGAGTGTTACCGAAGGGTTAAAGTGTTTTAGGTGTGGCAGCAGTAACCACCTTGCGAACAATGTTCATTGCATGGCCCGCAATGCAACATGTATGAACTGTAACAGGAAGGGACACTTTGCAAGAGTGTGCAGAGAGGGGGAGAACAACCAGGTAAACTTGTTAGCAATGAAGTACTCTCCTCGGTACGCATTTCAAGTGAAAAATGTGGATGTGAAGACTTTTGAGAGTGATACTATGCAACATCTGTATCCGGAATGTACCATTCTCTTGAACAAAAAACCTTTGATCGTTTATGCGGATTCTTGTTCTCCATTTACGATGATCAATCAACATGAGATGGATGATCTGTTTAGTACTTCCAGTCTAAATGGTGGTAAATCCTGATGTATCGCCTACTAGTTATGCTGGGGAACCCATACACCTGGTGGGCATGGTAGAGATGGATATAGAATTCAGAGGAAGGTCCACCAGTGGTTTGGTTTATATTGTAAATGAGGGGTCAAAAATATTAGGCTGGCACCATTTAAAAGAGCTAGGAATAATGCTTGACCCTAATAAGGTAGATCAAGTTTGTCTAAGTACTGATATTTAGATTTAGCATCTGCCTTTACACTTTTTGCAGAGTGGGTTTGCTATGCTGTGGAATGTATAGGATATGCTTTCTAGTGTAATTTCAGGTCATTTTGTTAGGAAGTTTTTTGAGATGGAAATTCTACTTTGGTGACCTATGAACTTTTGCTATCCTGTTTAAACTTGTGTTGCTCTATACGTCACTGTATTTTGTCAGTGGTGGATGCCCTATTCTCCTCTCCACCCTATTCCCTTATCATTGGTTACATGTTCTCCAGGTTGTATGCTGGTTCCACGACTTCTCTTTCCTGACATCACCTGTTCTTTCCTTACATTAACGAAGGAAGATGTGTTGTAATCTTCCTTCCTGTTACACATTCAGGTTTTACATCCTTTTTCCCCCTTTTCACCCTCCCCCTGTTGGTATGTCCCACCAGAGCTTGCCTTGGAATGTTGGCATCCCTCAGGCAGTCTTGGAGAGTGGGTGACAGATTAAAGACTGTTCTTACCTTTTTCCTGCCTCAAGCGTCATCTTTACAACAAAATCATTAGTCTTTTGTCAGATGCCTGACACAAGCGTGTTGGTTTGGAATCATTAAAGCTGTGACTTAAAATCAATCTAGTTTTCAATTGCTCAGCGCTTGTGTCAAGGTGTTCATTACCAACGGTGGCCTATCCTTCGGCTATATATAGGTGTAAATAAATAGAGTGTGTGACCCTCTCATATAGTTGTTTACTTATCCACATTTGCAAAATTGAATCTGGGGTGGGATATCAATTAAATATTGTACAAGGAAAATGTATGTTAATGTATTCATGAATGATTTTTGTAAGATGTGTTATCAAGATCTTGCACCTTCCTTTCAGTGCTGATGGACGTTTTGAAGGCTCGCTGATGACAAAAGCTGTAATAAAGCACAACGGGACAGTCATATGGACACCACCAGCAAGTTATAAAAGCTCATGTACGATGGATGTGACCTTTTTCCCATTTGATCGGCAGAACTGCTCTATGAAATTCGGGTCCTGGACCTATGATGGGAGCATGGTGGACCTCATTCTGATAGACCAAAATGTAGACCGGAAAGACTTTTTTGACAACGGGGAATGGGAAATCATCAATGCTTCTGGGATGAAAGGGAAGAGAACGGATGGAATTTATTCCTATCCATTTATCACCTATTCCTTTGTCTTGAGGCGCCTTCCATTATTTTACACCCTTTTTCTGATAGTCCCTTGCCTTGGATTGTCATTTTTGACCGTGCTTGTATTTTACTTGCCTTCTGATGAAGGGGAAAAGCTTTCATTATCCACCTCAGTCCTGGTGTCCCTCACAGTGTTTCTTCTGGTCATAGAAGAAATTATCCCTTCCTCTTCCAAGGTGATCCCGCTGATAGGGGAATATCTGCTATTCATCATGATCTTCGTCACCCTCTCCATCATTGTCACAGTTTTTGTAATCAATGTTCACCACCGATCATCAGCAACATATCATCCGATGGCTCCCTGGGTGAAAGCACTATTCCTGCAAAAACTGCCCAAACTGTTGTGCATGAAAGGACACATGGATCGCTATTGTTTCTCCGACACTGAAGAAAATATTCCAGCAATAAAAGCAAAGTCATCAGGAAAACAAAAACTTGTTAAAATGAGAGATGGAGAAAAAGTCTTAATTTCCTTTTTGGAAAAAGCTGCAAATTCAATAAGGTACATCTCAGGGCATGTGAAAAAGGAGCACTTTATCAGACAGGTAAGTGACAGCAGACTTACCATTTGTATTTTTCAGTGGCCACAGTATACTTCGGTATTGTTTCCTGAATGTTTTATGGTTACTATTGAATCTGTATTGTATTTCTTTATGAGCTTCAGATGCCGTTACTTATTCATCACTTTCACTCCTTCATGTGGGCATGTTTTCAGAATTTCAACATGAATATGTAGTGAAACGACTTGTGATTTTTTTTCGTCCACCATATATACACCTTATATTAATTGACATAGCTTTCAGTTCTCTGAAGAACAATTATTCATTTCATTCACTAAGAGTAGTAGGGACCAGTGACAGCTTAAGGATTTGTGGGGGCCAAGGCAAGATATATATTTTGAGGCTCCTAGTTTGGAACAACTTTGGCCCTTATTAGGATGTCGATTAGGATTCCGTCCAACATCCTCAGTTTGAATTCTGACTGCCGTATTATGATTACAGCAGTTAGAATTCAAACCAGCTGGTCATTCCTGCTGGATTCCAGTCGGAACTGACACTTAATTCCTTAAGGATGATGTTTCCACCATCAGGATTACGTGTTCAATTTCCAACAGGCTTTTCATGTCTGGCTTTCCGACATGAAAAGTCTGTTGGAAATCAGCGATTTTGGGGGCACCTGGCAGGACCCCTCATGTGGTGCAGGTATTAACAAAAACTCCCATTTCTCTATGGGAGCTTGTGCTGCAGCCGGTTTCTGACAGGAGCCCAGACTCCCATATAGAAATGGGAGCTTGCAACCACACCATGTGCGGTCTCATCATAATTTTGGTGTTGGGACCGCCGACTGGAGGTCGGTCGGTTCAGAAACCGCGGCAATGTCGGTCAGAGGCAACTTCAGCTGACATCGTAATGATGCCCTTTATACTTATTACCTCCTGTGGCTCCTTCAAGCTTTCATTATGTCAAACAATATTAAATTATATGTTAAACATTTAGAAACAGATACACACAGAAACAGTTGAATGTTGAAGCTGCCTGGTGCCTGCCAGCCATATAGTAGCAAAATAAATTCTGAGAAAGCTCTGAGAAAGCCATTCCTTTTTGAGTTGGATTCTAGGTTTTTATATTTGCAACAAAAACATTTTATGGGTAATTCAGAGCCTAACCATCTTGTTACTCCCATTGTAGGTAAACTTGCTAAAGGTGACTTGGTAGATGTTTAGTGAACAAGTGTATTGTTTTAAAATAAGACATTTGCACATGGCACTAGAAATTGTAGCTTTAGTTGGCGAACTAGTCACACATATAACTATCTACAGTACTCCCTTTTCGCTAAAATAGTGAATATCAAAGCACTGGTCTGAGGATTTTCACCATTCCATTGTTTAAAGCCTAATAACCTTCAACTAATTTCTCCTATCATTGCTTGTTACTCCTCTCCTCTTTATATGTGTGCACTTCTACAGCTAGTCACCGGTAGCCTTGTTTGGTAAGAAAAATGGGATGAGACAGGTTAAAAAAGACGGACAGAGTACTAAAGAGAAGTGTACAGTGAGAGATGTGAAGTAAATGAAGTACGGGTATAGATAGTAATTATGTAGATATATCAGTGTGGTAGTTAGAGAAGTAAAGTTAATAGAGAAGGGTGCAGTAGCCTGAAGAAAGTAGAAAGAGGAAGATGTAGGTAGAGAAATAGGTAAAGTGTTAGCGTGTGGTAGAGAGAGAGAGATAGGGAGAAGGAAATGTAGAGATAGGCAGAGGAGTATAGTACTCCAAGGGGTGAGGTAGAAAAAGGCAATGTAGAAAAAGAGGTGCATTAGAGAGAGCTAAAGGCAGCTTGAGGTAGACAGAGGTACATGATGCCAAATAAAGGGATGCTAGGTAGAGAGAGATAGAGAGAGGGGGAGAGAAATGACAAGAAGTATAGAACAGGTGTTGGACCTTGACCTCTCTGTAGGGTCACTCACTAACGTTTTTCCTTTTACATTCCACTTATTGCTGAATCCGTTTTTGTTGACCTTAGGACTCGGTGCACTTTTCTACAGCTAAGGAGTGTTAAAGTGCTTGTGCTCACTCCCCTAAAACATGGTTAGATTAGTTAATACCCAATTGGAATTTTGTATTTACTGATAAGTCTCTTGTAGAGTGTTATACCATATACCCAAGGACTGTACATTAAATGCTACTAGTGGTTCTGTAGCACTTATTGTGCCACCCACTTAAGTAGCACCTTGCAACATGTCCCTGACCTGCCACTGCAGCTTAAATGAAGTTTTAAACTGCCATGGAGACTTGGCACTTAAACCCCCTTGCCAAGCTGTAAACTCCAATGAATTACTTGTAAGTCACCCCTAAGGTAGGCCCAAGGTAGCCCATAGGGCCGGGTGCTGTGTAAATTCAAGTTTGAACATGTACTTTTAAGTTTTACATGCCCTGGCAGTGAAAAACTCCTAAATTCATTTTTCGCTACAGTGAGGCCTACCCCTCCCATAGGAAACATTGGGCTTTCCTTATTACATGTAGTAAGCTGTATTTGATGTTGAGACAAAATATCAAGCTGGAAATATCGACTTGCAGAAATAATGATTAAAAAATATCGTGATTTGGAAATATCGTCAGCAAGAATACAGTTGTCAAGAATATCGATTTTACGGTAATTAATATTGATTTTTAAAATACTGAAGTCATTAATATTGATTACAAAATTATAGTTATTTATGATATCATTTTTTAATTAATGTTATGTATTTTGGTATATATTTTAAATGTTTATGATGTAATTTTTTGTATAATTATTGTTTATGTTTTTAATGCATTTGTAAAAATGGTTGCAGTTATTAAATTAAATGTAGGACATTTTTGTTATTTTTAGTACGATGGCGGGTTGTAAGTGTTTTGGGGCACAGGGTGGAAAGTAATTCAATTATAATAAATTAATGATTAATTTTTTATGAATATTGTTTTTTTACTTAATAAATAACTATGTTAATAGTGTACCTATTTTTTTTATTTAAATTTTATGTGCAGGTTGTGGGGTTCATAGGGTTATAGGGTGGGAAGTAATTAAATTTTGTTATCACACAGTATTATAGGTCGCTTTATAGAAATTGCATGATAGAATACCAATTTCAGTGCACCTAGGACTTCGTCTGTTTTCCTTCTTGGCCGGTTTTAGTGTGGTTAATTGCTTTTTCACTGCCTATGGGGCAATTACACCATTATCTATCAATCAATCAATCAGGGTGTTTAAAGTGCATTACTCACCCGTGAGGGTCTAAATGCGCTGTGGCGGATGTACAGCTCCGGTTCAGCAGTTTATCGGCATGTTTATTACATATGTCAAGCTTTACCTTAGTACAACTGCATTCTCTTGCTCAAAATGGTAGATATGTCCAAAATCTGCTTTTTCTATTTTCCCCCTTTTCTTCTTCCCAATTTCCTCCATGTGTTGTTAATTATTCATAAGATTACATTTACTATTTGCACACCAGTAAATGTATTCAGGCATGTATTTTGAAGTCCTAATGATGACCCTGCATTAATCACAGATCGGAATGTCGTCGACCTTAAAAACTCTGACCCATTTAAATATGTGTATATGACTTCTGGTTGCAGTAGTGTTCTCCTTGATGTAAATAAGTGACCCCCATTGTGGATGCAAATGATGACTGTTTGTTTTCATGTTTTTGACACTCGTTTAGGATTACCCCAATGGGGTTAACCATATATCTATATATCTATCTATATATATACACTGACGAAGGCGGCAACGCCGAAACGCGTTTGTTGACTGAGCGTGTGCGTGAAAATAAACCAAACGCAGAGACAAAGAAAACTGGCTGGAGTGTCCTTACTTGGTGACCAGCTCGGGGATTCGAGCTGCGTGTTTGGAGATATATATATATATATATATATATATATATATATATATATATATATATATATATATATATATATATATATATATATATATATATATATAAATATATATATTACCTACTGGCGGTCGCCAGTAGGTATATATAGTTAGTAAGCATGGCCGTAAAATCCGTTACGCTCGCGGATTTTTCGTATTTTCGGAGAATCCGCAATCCGCGAACTCTCGCGGATGTGGTGAGAATACGCAAATCTGCGCGAAGCGGATTTTTTGTTTGTGTTCGCACTGCTCGCGGTCCGCGGCGCGGGCAGGAACAATCTCGCACTAGCGAAAGTACAAAAATTAGTAAAGGAAGTGGCCCAGTCTCCAACTTCCTGTTCCTGTCCAGCAAGCTCCTCCCATAGGGGTGGGGTGAAGGAAGTGCCCCAGTCTCCAACTTCCTGTTCCTGTCCAGCAAGCTCCTCCATTTCCTGGCCACTTTGATTTCGATCTTGACTGGGAAGGATTACTTTTTGTGGTTGCTGCTGGATATTTGGATTTGAGGCCTTTTGGAATACTTTTGGATTCGAAATTTGATTTCACAAAGAAGTAAGTTGATGTTGTTTGTTTGTGGTGATTTTTGTGTGTGTTGCTTTTTTTCGACTTTTTTGGGGGGAAAATCTGCAAGTTCGCGAGCTGAGGATGTTTTTGCTTGTGTTCGCACTGCTCGTGTCCCGCGCAGCAACAATCTCGCACTCGCGAAATTGTAAAAACTACAATTCTGCACATGAATTGAAAACCACCAGGCTTATTTATGGGTGCATGCATGATACAACTGTTTTGTTGAATTTTTTTTTTAACATGATTCTGGCCAGGGCATGGATGGCATTGGATTGTGGTGATTTTTGTGTGTTTTAGGACTTTTTGGGGTGGTGTTGGGGGCTTGCTATGTGGGTGGGGGCCATTTTATTGTCTGGTCCCGTGTGGGTGGGGGTCTAGGGGCCATTTGTAAGCCAGTTTGTGTGCTTTGTGCCATAGGCCTGCACCCACTGTGCTCTGATGTCATCCATTATGCCCAGGGAAAGTGAGTGATGAAAAAATTGCTACTACTACTCACCAAGCCCGGGGACCTCCACTCCCAGCACGTCTAGCAGGCCACGCTCTCGGTCCAGGATATCAGTCCAGCGGTGGGTGACTTGATTGTAGGTGCGCTGGACCCCCGTGATCTTAAAAAGGGCCCGGCACACCTGCCCCCACCGCTTCCGTCGCTCCTGGCTGTTGGTGTAACCAGCAGCGATCCTGCCGCCTGCCGCGATGGTCCTGGGGAGACGGCGCTGCACATAAAAAACAAGTGCGCCCACCTCCTTAGGGCTGAAGATCTCCCGGGGCACCACCATTTCCGCCCTCAAGCGACCACACGGGAGCCGGGCACGGGCTGCGGTGCCCGTCTTGGGCAGCTTGACAGCTGTCTTGACCATGTTCTGGGCAGGTGTTAGCAGTAAAGAAGAGACAAAATGAAAAAGAATAAGAGTAGGGAAGTAGGAAATAAAAGTTTAAAAAAGTAGTTGAAAAGTAAACAAAAGTAGCCTAAAACACAAAAATATAGATCTAGAAAAATAGAGGGATAGAAAATAAGTTAAATAGATCAAAAAAATATTAAAACAAGCAAAGGATGGCAGAGATATACAGAGGATAGAAACACCATACCCAGACACATAGGAATGAATGAAAAACAAGATGGCGGCCCGATCACGTGCGCGTAAGTAAGTTCGCACGCGATTTCTCTCGCGAACCTGCATTCGCAAGGCGCGCATTGCGCGAGATTACACATAGCGGGCGGAAACGGAAATACGTCACGCAAACAAAATGGCGGCGCCCATATTCAACCTTGGGGTAACTCGCACGAGTTCGCGGCTTCCACGGGCGAGTTCGCACTACGCCGCGCCTCGCGAATAGGGCGAAATTACCGAAAAACGAGTTTTGCAAAAGCAAAACCAACGAGCAGGTGCAAAAGTTCGAGCTCATCATTTGTAACCATTTACCTGTAGTGCTTCCTGAAGGGGCCCTCCAGAATCCGGTTGCCTACTTGCAACTATTGTGTGACCCTGCTCTGACAGTCACAGAATAGTTACAAGTATGCCATTGCATCCTGTTAAAAAAAATTTACATTGCATTTGCAACAAAAAGGAAAGGGAGCAGACAAGCAGGTGCCAGCCTTCATTAATGTCAGTTGGGGCAGGGCAGGTGTTGTTGTTTGCAAAACTTAAAGCACTTAGCAGGTGTGCACTCACTGGTCAATCAGAGGGTGTTGTGATGACACCGAGGGTGGCATGGGTGTGCCAGCCAGAGGGTGGCATGGGTGAACCAGAGTGCCAGTGTTGACAGAGGATGGCAGTGCTTTGCTTTGCCCCAATAATGTACACTGGTGAACCAGAGGGTGCTGTGATGACACAGAGGGTGACATGGGTGAGCCAGAGGGTGGCATGGGTGACCAAAGAGAGTGCCAGTGGTGACAGAGGGTGGCAGTGATGAAGAAAGCCTTGCAAACAGGCTGGGCACGTAGAAACAACAAGTTCGCAAAACTGGCGACCCGACAAGTAAGTTCGCAATTTGCGAAATTGTACAAAACCCTCGCGAACTTGCAGAAACCCGTGCGAACACACACACCCCCAAAAAATACGCAAATCCGCGAGAATTCGCGGATTTCGTGGATTTTCGCAATCCGCAAATACGCAAATCCGCAAATTCGCCGATTGCGAATCCGCAAAATCCGCCCATGCTTAATAGTTAGGATTTTTTTCCTATGGGACTTTTGAAAATTCTATGTCGAATAACTTTGGCGTTTGAGGACGGAATTGGCTGAAATTTTCAGGAAAATGGAACATTTTGTTTCTGAGCAGCCCCTGAAAATTTGGGGGGGTTTTGTCAAGGGGGGGCCGAGAAAAAAGGGGGGTCCCAAAACGCGTTTTTCCCATGCAATTTTCCATAGGGCGGTTGGACTCACTTTTAGCTCAAACGGCTGAATGGATTTCCACGAAAATTGGCAAAATTGTAGATATTGTTTGCCCGATGTGCCTTTGCTAGGTCTCAATATATGTGCTCCAGTGGATTCTGATAAATGAACGTTCAAAAAAATATATATATCTGTAACAGCGCTCCGGTTAGCGCCCCGGTTCGCGTACCTGATGCGTAACCGAACTTCGCGAAGCGAAGCTGATTGGCTCTTTGGTGTCTGTCAACTAAGCATGGGCGGATTTTGCGGATCCACGATTCACGAATTTGCGTATTCACGGATCGTGGATCCGCAAAATCCGCGGATTTTGCGGATCGGCGGATTTGGGGGCGGGGCTTCCATGCCAGGACCATCGTGCCAGATTGAACCCTGCCCTTCATATTTATTCAAGAAGACGCCACCGTTTTGTGCCATACCTCTACTCAACTGGAGTACTTTCTACTGGATAATCAGTAAGTGCTACCTCGTTGGGTAAATGTATAGTGCTTTTACTACACTACAGCTACCTAAAGTGCCCGAGAGTTGTCAACAGCGACCAGGTGTGTGTTACTATGCAATCGCGCCGAAGGGCGCATGGGTCCCTTGAGTGACCTATCATACTGGGTAAATGGCGGGAAGACGGTGCACACCTCGAGTGTGTGGGCGGGGCCAAACGGACGGGGCTTCCATGCGAGTGCACATGCCTCTTGTGTGTATAAAAGGTCAGAGACAGATCAGAGCAACAGATGTAGAGACAGAAGCTCCTGGTCACAGAACAGCACGGGGATTGCGCTCGTGAAGGTCAAAGATGCAAAGGCCTGTATCCAGCGTCACAGCTGATTTTCGACGGTATATTTGGGAAGAAGGCACACCTGCCCAGCCTCCACAACGCTCAGGATTGTTTTTGGGCTGATGAATGAGTCACTGAATTAAAGCTTCAACTAGGGCACATGCTGTATTGATATCTGTAAGTGCTTCCTGTTGAGGTGTAATTTTTGTGCCAGGACCGTCGTGCCAGAATGAACCCTGCCCTTCATATTTATTCAAGAAGACACCACCGTTTTGTGCCTGTTGTAACTAATTTACGATGGCGCCGGCAAGCTGCCAGCGCCATCCTAAAATAGTTACTAAATTAGCTTCAACAGGAAGCTCTAATTGGTAACATAAAGCAGGCGCTCGAGTCCCTGCTTTATCTTATCTATTAGAGCTTCCTGCTGAAGCTAATTAAGTAACTTTAGGATGGCGCTGGCAGCTTGCCGGCGCCATCGTAAATTAGTTACAGACCAGCAAGGCGTGAACTTTTGACCGAGGAATCCGCCGCTCGCGAATTGCGGATTTTCTGTAAATTCGCGAGAGTTCGCGGATCGCGGATTTACCGAAAATCCGCAAAATCCGCGATCGGAGCGGATTTTTCGCTCATGCTTACTGTCAACATTCTAAACAGACCGGAGCGGTCGCCATCTTGTCTCTTGGTAGGATCGAGAGACAAGAGGAGGCCAAAACAAAGGGGGAAATGACCATAAGGGGGCATAGTAGATCCTCCCTGACCCCCTAGGTTTGATGTGGAGGCTTTAAAAGGGCCCCGCGGGGCAAAAAAAAAAATAAATCTTTTTTTTTGCGTGGGGAGCGCCCGGTACGCGCACCGGGAAGCAGTCCGGGGAGTGTACTATGAGGAAAAAAGAATGATAGACTTTTCAAATATTGTATGTTTATTGATTGTTCGTTTTGTTGGGTTTTTTTTGTTTTTTTTATTTAAGTAGCAATATGTAGGTACCAATGCAGAGTCAAAAAATTAATATACACCGTCTCCTTTGTAGATATCTTGCATGTTGTTTCAGAAGTTATTGTGGAATATGGAATCCATATCATAGTCTGTCAGGAAAGCAGAAAGAACATGGAGGCAGGAGATGAAAAAGAGATGTTAAATACACATTGGAGATAATATAGTTGGAGAAAGGAAGTAACTATGAGCAAAATTACTATGTAACATAAAAAAGTTGCACAGTATACTATAAGTCTGACTTTACATTATAATCAATTAGGTACAGGTTTATGAATTACATATAAAAATGATTAAAGTCTCGAACAATTTTTGATTATTAAATATAAATTTGTTTTTGTGATTCTTTTTCCAAATTTAACAGAACATTTAACAACAAATTGTCGGAAATGCCCTCATTTTCAATCAGCGAATCTACTGCATCTACACATTGAACTAATTCATGGTCCCGTGATTCATCCATGAAATCTGAGTCATCATTGTCCTCAATAACTTTTTCTGTGTTGTTCTCCAGAACAATTTTGAAGGAAATAATCTGCTCTCCTTCCATTTTCTTGCTGTAATTTGCATAAAAAATTAATATATCAGTAGAGATGGGGCACTGTTGGGTTTAAGTTCAGACAGGTACTTGTGAGTTTATAACAGAGAAGTTATCTATGGGCACTGTATGGTTTCAGGCGTGAAGTAGTACTATTAAAAAGTGCCTGTGAAGAAGTCTAAGTAAATTCATAATTATAGCACAGATACCTAAATCAATCCATAATTATAATAAACGAGCATTTCTCAATGTCTAACTCTTACAGAGGGACAGTATATAACTATCTGAAAATGTTTTCCCAAATTAATTTAAAGTGCATAACATAGTTCTCCTTTCAAATTTATAAAATAACATCTTACCTTTTAAAAACAAGTTTAAGTTGTCAGTGAAAATGCACTTGCAATGTACTTCAGGAAGTAGTAGTCAAAATGGCTGTGCTTCTCTCTCTTTTTTTTATATATATTCAGGTACATAACCAATCAAATGTCAGGTAAAAAAAGTAGAAAATGAAAGTAACATTTTAATTGGTTGTCAATTCCAACACTTCAGATGTGTTTTGTGAAGTAATTTACCTCAGGGTATTTAGAGAGGTCTACAGGCTAAATGGTTAAATGGAATTCCAACCAAATTTGTGAAAATGGTAGGGATTGGTATGTAGTATGAGCTAATCTATATTTGGTGAAAGTGTCTCCAGTGGTTTTTCTGTAAATTACTTTCCCACCTTTTTTAAGCGAGCGCTTCCCGGTGCGCGCCCCGGTACGCGAACCGGCAGCGTTACGGGAGTCCTCCATTTTGTGTTTCGGTAGAATTGAGATACAAGATGGAGGGCAAATAATGTTCAGAATGGGTAGAAGGGGGCATGGTACACGTATCCTGACCCCCTAGGTTTTCTGAGGGTGGTTGAGGAGGCCCATATGTGCAAAAAAAACCCCACATTTTCTTTCAAATTTTCGCGCGGTTACCGTTCGGTGCGCGTACCGGGTAGCGCTCCGGAAAGCGTAAATCATGAAAATTAGTTAAAAAAAAGTTACATTTAAAATTTGTTTATAGTGATCATAGTTAGGGTAGCTCTGAGAAGAGCTTTTGGGTCTGTGTTAGATTTAGGTACTTATAAGTAGGTACCAATACATTGTCTTAAATTCAGGATGAAAACTCTGTTCCCCTCATCTGAGAAGTGAACTCCATCTTCTCTGTAGATATCTTGCATGTAGTAACGCAAGTTATTTTTTGTAGATGGAGCCCATTCCATGGTCTCTCATGTAAGCTGAAACAGACTTATTTACATGCTTCCTCGATTTCTCAATTTGTGGACAAAATTCGTTTGACCACCTCCATTTCTGTCTTTGGCATATATTTGAATATACCAAGGCAGTTTGAGGAAAAAGTGCCATCAATTGCTCAAAGGTGTCCTTTAAAAGCATTTCCAGACCTACCCCAGTCAAAGTGCCCAAGTCATTTCCTCCACAGTGCACAATTAACAGGTCAGGTTTTGGCAAATGCAAAAAGGTTTTCACCAATGGTATCAATTGGTGACATCTTAATCCTCTGTGGCCAATCCAGTTGATTTCCACATTTTGAAAATTGAGGTTGTGTAAATTTCTGTTATCAGCATACCTTTGAGCCCAGTAGATGTAACTATGTCCAACAATCCAGACAGAAAACATGGTGAGAGAAGGTTCTGCTGCAGTCAGATGAAGTGTGGTAATGAAATGGCAGTTGAAACAGTAGGAGTATGTAATGAAAAAAACTGTGGAGTTTCTGTGCTAATGAATCAGTAGCAGTGATTGGTGGATTTTGATTGCTGAAAACAGAAAGTTAGGGTGCATGGATGAGTTCTTTGAAAGATGTAATTTGAATGGTCAAGAAAAAATCATTTTATGAAAGATTGTACTGGATACGCAGGTGTACTGAGAGTTCAGAATTCAATTGAAACATTGTTGTGTGAACTTGCAAACATCAGAGGTCTTTCAGGAGGTGGTTGCTATAGAAAAAAGGCAGAAAGGGCAGAAGGGGAAGGGTGTTGATTTGAAAAAAGTGAGGGAAGAGTTTTGATTGGGTGACATGAGAGATATGTGTGATGAATTACAGCATTTCTGTGCCTTTGTTGGTTGCAGCCTCTGGAGTGCATACCCTTTGCTCTGCTAAAGACAAATTGGTGTGTGTCTGAGACTGTTTTAAAACTCAAAAAGTATTTGCTAAGGTGAGAAAAGATTCATTTAATTTAAATAGAGAATAGTATGCTTTAAGGAGAAAATTATGAAGAAAGTTGTGTATTTAAAATGTTGCTTTGTGTCAAGTGTTTTACAAATAGATTTGGTTTCTTTGAGTTACATAGCCATGTTAAAAGTGACGCAAAAGTGGTGGGAGGGCCTTAAAAATATGCTTTCATGTGTGTTATGGCATTTTAAGTCACTTCCCCATGAATCTGGGTGAATAATTTTTTTACTTGATGTGTTTAAAAACGTTTCTTGAAGTCAATTAGGTTTCTTGATATGTACTGCTAGAGTTTCATAGGCTGCTTGGGGCATATTTACAAGGCCTTTGAGTCACTTTGACGTTATTTTCCCCATTTTAATTGAAGGCATTTCCCCGTGGTGCAAAATGTTGCTTTGTGTCAAGTGTTTTACAAATAGATTTTGTTTCTTTGAGTTATATAGCCATGTTAAAAGTGACGCAAAAATGGTGCAAGGGCCTTAAAAATACGCTTTCATGTGTGTTAGGGCATTTTAAGTCACTTCCCCATGAATCTGGGTGAATAATTTTTTTACTTGATGTGTTTAAAAATGTTTCTTGAAGTCAATTAGGTTTCTTGATATGTACTGCTAGAGTTTCATAGGCTGCTTGGGGCATATTTACAAGGCCTTTGAGTCAGTTTGACGTTATTTTCCCCATTTTAATTTAAGGCATTTCCTCGTGGTGCAAGGTCCTTGTAAATACGCCCCCATGTGTGCTTGGCAAATTTAAGTACTGACAGGGTGTGCTTGTACATAGGAGCTGTGTTGTGTTTTCAAATTATAACCACAAAATCGTTTTTTTTAAAAAAGAAATGCTTTTTACATTTCATAAGAACGTCAATATGGTGTGTGCTTCTTTAAATAAATATTTAATTTACACCATGAATATGGGAGAATAATTTTATTTTTTGCCGGTTTAAAAACACGTGCACACACATTGTGCAGATGAGGATTAGGCCTTTCCAGGGAGACAGAGGAGGTCTGGCCTTTGTTCAAGAGTGCAGTGGACATGACTCACTTCGTTGGTAGGCCTGCACATGTATTATCTCCTCTGTACTCTTCAACAAGCCTAAATTTAATCTGTAACTCTGAGTAGGCCTCACCTCAAGCAAACCTCTGGATAGGCCACACCTTATCGGCATCCTGAAACAATCATTTAAAATGTTAGGGGCAGATTTATGAAGGCCGTGCACCTCTTTTGCGCTGCCATTGCGTCACTTTTGTGACGCAGCAGCATTGCAAAAGATGCACCATGTTGCAAGATAGGCGTCACTTCATCTGCAACAAGATACCGTCAGTTTAAACTGTATATATTTAGGACTGTGTAGGGGGCATGGAGAAGCTGAGGCTTCTGTAAGTGTCAAAGTTGTTGCATACAGTGCTCACCTTCTGCGTACACTTTCATATGCTAGACTACATCTGCACAATGAGATACCTAAGCAAAGGAAACACAGGTGATGTGATTGTGAAATGAGCAAAACAAATTGCACGTTTTTCAATTACATCACCTGTGTTTCCTAACATTACGAATCACATTGTGTAGATGAGGTTTAGGCCTGTCCAGGGAGACAGAGGAGGTCTGAGGTTTGTTCAAGAGTGCAGTGGACATGACTCACTTCGTTGGTAGGCCTGCACATGTATTATCTCCTCTGTACTCTTCAACAAGCCTAAATTTCATCTGTAACCCTGAGTAGGACTCACCTCAAACAAATCTCTGGATAGGCCACACCTTATCGGCATCTAGAAACAATCATTTAAAATGTTAGGGGCAGATTTATGATGGCCGTGCGCCTCTTTTGCGCCGCTGTTGCGTCACTTTTGTGACGCAGCAGCACTGCAAAAGATGCACTATGTTGCTAGATAGGCCTCACTTCATCTGCAACAAGATACCGTCAGTTTAAACTGTATATATTTAGGACTGTGTAGGGGGCATGGAGAAGCTGAGACTTCTGTAAGTGTAAAAGTTGTTGCATACAGTGCTCACCTTCTGCGTACTCTTTCATATGCTAGACTACATCTGCACAATGAGATACCTAAGCAAAGGAAACAAAGGTGATGTGATTGTGAAATGAGGAAAAAAAATGCACGTTTTTCAATTACATCACCTGAGATACCTAAGCTGAGGAAATACAGGTGATGTGATTGTTAAATGAGCAAAAATATTTGCACGTTTTTCAATTATATCACTTGTGTTTCCTAACATTACGAATCACATTGTGCAGATGAGGTTTAGGCCTGTCCAGGGAGACAGAGGAGGTCTGGCCTTTGTTCAAGAGTGCAGTGGACATGACTCACTTCGTTGGTAGGCCTGCACATGTATTATCTCCTCTGTACTCTTCAACAAGCCTAAATTTCATCTGTAACCCTGAGTAGGCCTCACCTCAAACAAACCTCTGGATAGGCCACACCTTATCGGCATCCTGAATCATTCATTTAAAATGTTAGGGGCAGATTTATGATGGCCGTGCACCTCTTTTGCGCTGCTGTTGCGTCACTTTTGTGACGCAGCAGCGGTGCAAAAGATGCGCTATGTTGCGACATATTTACAACTTGATGCATCTAGGCAGATGTGTTACGCTGTAAAATCTTGCCCCACATGAAACCTGTGTCAGGTTTCATGTGGGTGTTTTGTTGCAGGGTGGGCGTTCACTTGCATGAAAGCCCTGTAAAAGTAACACAGTGAAATTTACAAGATTTCACTGAGTCAGCTTTATGGCATTGCTGAATCAAATCCTTACGCCTGTTTGAAACAGGCATAAGGAGTGACGAACCATGCAATGTGTGGCTTGCCCATGTGCATTGCAGTAGTCATGTCGCGCTTGGGACGTGATTCCTGCAATGCGCTGCTTTTGCGGCACAGATGCGTGACGCATCTGTGCTGTAAATGCGGCACACCATGGGTGGCAGAGCAGCGGCGCACGTTAACTGGTGCATCCCTGGGGATGCGCCAGTTAACATAAATCTGCCCCTTTACATTTAAGTATGAGCAGGGGACACGAACCGGTGAGGCTTATCCAAGGTTAAGAAGAGATGAGTCCTGTTCACTGAAAACTTGTACATAGGCCTCACCTCCTCAGCATCGCTGGACATGGTTAAATAATATCTGCAAAATGTTATTCTTGTTAAACAATTTTACTATTATACTCTCTGAGATTTGTCTCTTACTCTGCAACATCTCATTGTTGTTCTCTTTCTTTAAAGATAACGACAACATCAAGCATGAGTGATAATGAGCAATCTGTTGATCTCGATCTTATCATTGAACTTGTCATTGAAACATCAGTGGAAGTAGATTCCTTGGATGATTTAAATCCTGCGGATGAAGAAGAATATGATGAGGATGCCGATTTGTTAGAATTGTATGACATAGGGTGGGAAGCTGACCTGCTCGAGCCTATGGAACTATAAAGACTTATTTTTAAAAGTTACTGGAAATGAAAAGTAACCATGTTAACCGTTTCATTTAAAATTAAATACAACTTCAAAAACAGCTTGTGTGAAGTGTCTTTAATAAAATAGTGAAATATGCTAATAAAATTAGTTCAGATTCACATATAAAAGAGCACAGGTCAAATGTAGAAGCATTCCATTTCTTTGCTACTATTTGTGAGTTTTAAATTTGCCAATGCACTAAAAATTATTGTATGTAGAATTGACAAGTAGTGTGTTAATTTTTTGACGACTGTTATTGATTTACTGTTTGGTAATAGTGGTTAATAATATTTTTTATTATATTTTACCACAGATTCAACTGCAGATCATTTCAAAATTACACAATGCCTTCGAAGCAAAGAAGGAGAAAGGCTACAAAACGTCAAACACAGCAGCTAACTACATGCTTGCAGCAGTCCTCTACAATAAAAACTCGTCAAGTCACCAAGAAAGCTCCGGGTAAGACAACGAAATCATTCCTAAGAAACATTTCCAGAGAAAAAAGTATCACTACAGAACATGTTTTAGTCCAGAAAAAGAGAGCCAATTTAAACGGAAAGGAAGAGCCAATCAAAAATGTTACTGCTAGAGCAGGAGATAACTCTGTGCATGGTAGTAGAAGGAAAAATCAGTTTAGGGACATTCGTAGACGAATGTTCCGCAACAGGATAATTGGCAATTTGTTAAAAAATATTAAGAAAGGTCAACAGAAAGTGGCTTTTTATAAAAGAAAGAAAAATCTTGAGAAAATTATTGATCAGGCATTCGAAATTAAGCGAAAGTTATTTATTTTGATAATCAATAGAATTAGGAAACTAAACAAGGCAATTTATGATTTCAAATCAAATAGTAGATGGAAGAGAACAGTTAATCGTAGTAATTTTGGTGAAGTTTTTTCAGGAGAATGGATGCATAGTTCAAGTTGTGAGGCATTTTTTAATGAGGAGAGTTATTTCCAGGATAATGATTTGGTGCATGCAGTTGACACCAGTGGTCGAGCATATGAGGTGAAAGATGGTTGTCCGGTTGAAAAAGAAAAACTTGTGACAACAGAGGCAGAAGAGGTGTTAGGTAATGAGGTTTTAGGAAAACGTCCTAAGGGACCAGTGTATACCTGGAAGTGTAGTAGTATTTGCAGTGTGCGACAGGATTCCATTAATTTGCTTTGTGATTTTCTACGGACATTTAATAAGAAAAGTTTGAAACAGAAAATGAAGTTGTTGCAAGAATTAGATCCTTGCAGAGTGAGAGAAGTGACAGGTTTGCATGGTCATTCATTTGCTTGTCTTTCCAGGAGAGTATGCCAGAGTGTTTTTCATCATTTCAGGATGCTAGCAGTGCATCATAATAAAGTGAGGAAATTAGTTAGAATGTTGTATTATGCTAAGAGTCCAGCAATTATGCTTAAACAATTATGCACTGCTCTTTTGCATGGTTCTGAAGTAGATGTGAAGAAAATTTGTGAAGAAATTGAGTTTTGTTACTTTGCAAGTAAAGAGGAGAATGTTGAAATTGACCCAGAAGAAGAAGGTAATGTGGAAGAGAGTGTACAGATTTCCAGTACAGATCATTTTCAGAAGGAAATTGCCACGTTTCAGGTGAAATCAAGTGAGAGGCCTAATTTCACTTGTGTGTGTTGTCGACGCACTTATTATAAGAATCAGACTAAGTTAGTGGATTCATATGCAAAAAGTGAAAGGGAAAATAATAGTGAATGGAAGGATTTCGCAACATACTTGATGGTAGAAAATTGTTTTGATTTGGGATTGGATCTACATGTGTGTACTTATTGTTGTAGCAAATTAAATCAAAACCGGATGCCTGCTAGAGCGGTTCATAATAATCTGGAATTGGTTGACATTCCTTCTGAATTGAAGGATTTAAATACTTATGAATCTATTTTGATTCAAAGTGTCCATCCCTTTCAGGCTATTGTACGAATGGAGCCAAAGACTGGGAAATTGCCTCCATCAGATTTACAGAGAGGATTAAAGGGAAGAGTTGTTTATTTGCCTCTAGATTTGAAGAAAAACATTAATACAATTGGAGTAGAGAAAGTGGAAGAGGAACCTCTGGTTATCTTACTTAACGGGGTTCCGACAAAGAGTAAAAAAATCTGGTAAGATTTAGTGGATGTTAGGAAAGTCAAAAAGGCAACATTGTATTTGATGAAAAACAATCAGCACTACATGAATGTATGTGTTGCAGAAGAGGAAGTAAGTGAAGAAGAGGAGAGCGATTTGTGTGCTGGACAAATTGAGAAAGTAGAAGCCTCTAAAAATGAAGAAATATATGAACATTATAGTGTTCATCCTTTGCATTCCAAGGAAGTCATGGGGAATGCTATTGAGTTGTTTCAAACGAAACAAGCCAAAGGGAGTCCCATTAGTGTTTGGGAGGAAAGTTTGGAAGCTCGGTGTTTCCCACAGCTATTTCCAACAGGTCAAGGAGGAAGATATGATGAGCGACCTCATCAAATTCCTGCTTCTGAATACCGGACTTTACGATTGTATGCAGAAGATCCTAGGTTTCGTCAATGCATTCCCTATTTGTTTCATCTACTGTTTGAAAGTGATCTGTCTGGACTGTCATATGCAGTGAACCACATTTTGAAAAGTGGTGCACAGATGCAAAATATCTCGGCAAGGGACTTTATGGATAAAGTCAATGTGCAAGACAGTATTTTGGATTCTCACCTGATTAATCTCATGGCGTGTCAGCGTGGTACTAATGAGTACTGGTACCATCGTCATGGTGATTTAAAATGTATGCTGAGGAACTTAGGAACTCCCACATGGTTCCTCACTCTCAGCTGTGCCGAGTATGGCTGGAAAGACTTACTTGAATTTCTACGAGAGGCAAATGGAAACATTGAAAATATCGAATTCAAGACACCCGGAGAACTGTGCTCTTTGGATCCAGTGAATGTATGCAGGTACTTCAATCATAGATTTGAAGCTATGATGTCTTTCATCATGAACAAGAAAAATCCACCTCTTGGAGAGGTGTTGGATTTCTTCTGGAGAAAGGAGTACCAAGCAAGAGGTGCTCCTCATATACATATGCTGCTATGGATCAAAGATGCACCCAAATTTGGAACAGATCCGGATGACTTAGTGATGAGTTTCATAGAACAGTATTCTACATGTGCTGTTCCAAAGACAAAGGAAGACAAAAGTCTAAGAGAACAAGTTTTACGCTTCCAAAGGCATCGTTGTGGAAAGTACTGTCGTCGTAAATTCAGAAACAAGGACAAGTTCTACACAAAATGTCGTTTCGCCTTTCCACGACCGGTGATTTCTAAAGGAAGAGTGAACAGTGTAATGTCTTCGCTGCGACATAATGTGACGAGGAAATCACCCTAAAATACATACAATTTGAAAAGGAACGAAGAGTCCAAGTACATCAACGACTACAACCCAGTGATTTTGTCCATGTGGAATGCTAACATGGATATACAGTTTGTGGCTGATAACTGTATGGCTGTGGCTCGGTATGTGACATCTTACATCACCAAAAAAGAAAAGACAGAATTGAAGGATATGTGGGAGGACATTTCCCATGAAAAGAGCCTCAGTAAGAAGTTGTACAGTTTCGGTCTGAAGATGTTGTCGCATCGAAAAATCGGAGCTTATGAATGTTCTGACCGGTTATCTTCAGCAAGTCTCTATGCCAAATCTAGGAGTATCATTTGGGCGAGTCTTGGTCTTGCTGCAACGCGTAATCGACTTCTGAAACCTGTGCGGGAAATTGAGTATTTGGCGGAAAAGGAGCCAAACAGTACCGATATTTTGAAGACCAACATGTTGGATACATATTATCCAAATAGAAGCAGTCACCTCGAGAATGTTTGTCTGTATGAGGTTCTACAAAATTACATATTCAAGAGGAACATCAAAGAAGATATTGATAAAGGAGTGTATGCTGTAATTGGAAGTGAGGTCAAGCAAAGAAAATGCCAATTGGTGAACCATCGAAAATTGAGTGGCGAATCTCCTGAAAGAAAAGAGTTTTTCTATTTAGCTCTTTTGCAACTTTTCAAGCCTTGGCGTGCAGAAGAGGAACTGCTTGGAGATTTCCTCTGTTACGAAGACTCTTTCAATGCCGCCAAGGAGACCATAGAATGTCCTGTTTTTCCCAAATATCTAGAAATGTTGAATGCGGAAATCGAGCAGGAAGCAACGATTGCAGCCGAGATTGCTAGAGACAGTTCTCAGGACAGTCAGAGTTCTGTTTCATTGAGTCAGGATCCACCAGGAGGACCAGTTATCGAAAATGAAGCTGCCACTGCCATGATTGAAGTGGAAAGAGCCATGGCACATGCTCAGGAGGATGCGGTTAACTTAGAAGACTTGGAAAGACAACTCAACGTTGAGCAGAGGAAAATATATGATGAAGTTACCAACCAAATTGATCATGGATTAAGTCATGAGAAGAAAGAGTGCTCATGTACGTCGTTGAAGCCTGTCCGACTGTACGTGAGTGGAGAAGCGGGAACTGGAAAAAGTTTCCTCATTAAAGCAATTTCATGTTATTTGCAGAAAAGGACTGAGTCATCGCTGTCTTGTGTTGTCACCGCTCCAACTGGACTGGCAGCACATAACGTTAAAGGTATTACTTTGCATCGTCTACTGATGCTGCCAGTGGAGCATGATAACAAATTACAATACCACAAGTTAACTGGAGATGCTTGTTGTGAAGTTTCCAGAGTCTTGAGGAAAATGAAACATCTTATCATTGACGAAGTAAGCATGGTTTCCAATGTCATGCTTGCCTTTGTGCATTTGAGAATGCAAGAAGTTCTCAAAACAGAGTATGATGAGTTATTTGGTGGCAAACACATCATTGTTTTCGGTGATCTTCTGCAGCTGACACCAGTGAAAGGACAACCAGTGTTTAAACTGCTTACGCATGAAGATGCCAGGAAGTGCCTAGGGAGCATTGGCAACGTTAACATATGGTTAAACTTCAATTATGCTGAGCTGCGTGAAAATATGCGTCAGGCGAAGGATGAAGATTACAAGAATATTCTACAAGATGTTAGAATCGGGAAAGTGACCGAGCATGGGAAAGAAGCTTTACATGCACGATTACTGTCAAATTTGTATCCAGAAGAAGACGTTCTGCCAGAGAATATTTTTCAGAAAATTACTGAGAAGAAATCTGGAATATGTTTGATGCCAACTCTTGCAGAATGTGCCATCTTCAACAACAAAATGTTGAATTTAAAAAACCAAGAGATTGTGAAACTGGAAGCTATTGACAGAATAGAGCATATGGGAGCAACATTTATTTTGTCTGAGAATTTGAAATCTAAATTGGATTCATTAGAGAAGACTATATCTAAAACTGCTGGTTTTGAAAAGACTCTGAATGTGTGCTTAAATTGCCGTATCATTTTGAGAAGGAATTTACATGTTGAAAGAGGTCTGCTAAATGGATCAATGGGTAATGTTGTTGATTTTCAGAAATACAGAAATAGAGATGGAATTGAATTTTTAAAAATTAAATTTGATGGCATTGAGGAAGTACAGGTAATTGGTCGTTGCTCTGCTAGGTTTTTGCTTGTAAAAGACTTATATGTTCGCCGTAAGCAGTTTCCTGTTTGCTTGGCATATGCGGTGACAATCCATAAATCGCAAGGTTTAAGTGTAGACAGTGCATTGGTGAATATTGGCAGTTCTGTGTTCAAGGAGGGTATGGCATATGTGGCATTGTCACGAGTCAGAACTTTATTGGGATTGTACTTGATTGAGTGTGATGTCACAAACATTTGTGCGGATCTAGATTGTGTTAAGGAATACAATAGGTTAAGAAGAGAGTATGCGCCATTTGCCTCAATATCCTTTGTTTGAGAAACGTGTGGTAGGCCGGAAACGAAGAAATGTGACCAATATTAGAGAGGTTGTAGCAAAAAGACGAAAAGTCGATGAACCTGAAATTATAAGCAGAAAGAAAAAGGATTCTGTTGAAGATGTTGTTGGTTTTCAATTTGAAAATAGTTCTGGTGTCAACTGCTATGCTAATGTAGTGGTTAATGTTGTCTTTTCTCTAGAAACTTTAAAAGAACAGATTGTGATCAATTCGGATCAAAGTTTTTTCTGCTTGTTGAATTCTGTGTTAGAGAAATGTAGCACTGATAGAACAAAAATAGAAAGTGTGTCTGAAATTCGAAATCTGTTAGACAAATGTTCAGGTCAAACGCAATTCTCTCAAAATATTCAGCAAGATTGTCAGGAGTTTTTAATGTATATGCTTGATGTATTGCAAGATGAAGGTGTAGATGTAGATCATCTGTTTGGCCTTTCTTATCAATGGCAGCATGACTGCGAGAACTGTAGGGTATCAAGTACTACTAGTGTAGACTCAGAAAGATTTATATATTTAACTTTGCCAGACAGTAAATCAGTGTCCTTTAATAAGCTAGTAAAAGCAGCCGATCAAAACATGGAGTGTAGCCAATGTAAGTCTGCAATGCTATCCACATTATTTATATGAACATATGGCCATTATGTCATTTTAATGTTCCAACGATGTAGGCCTGATGGAACAAAATTGACAACTTTAATTAAAAATGTTGTGGCTTCGCAGTTGTCAATATCAGGAAGGACTTTTGTAACTGCAGCAATTATATATCATGACGGTCCTTCAACAACATCAGGACATTACACAGCTTATTTGAAGTCTGGAAACGGCTGGTCATTCTGCAATGATTCTGTTTTAACTTTCAAAAAAAGATTGCCTTTTGACCTTAAAAATTCTTACCTGGTGTTTTTAGAACCAAAATTTTAGGGTAGGAATCTCGGGATTTGCTCTGAGGAATTTCAAGAGGTTGTAATGGCTCCTACACTATTTGGCCTTGAGGATAAGTGTAGTACAGAGTCAAAAGTTATTTTTGAGTTTTAAGTAGTTCCTGGAAAAAAAAGGTTTTCTTACAGAAAGTGGTGGGCACGGATTATTTAAAGGACAACAGAGTATTTCCCAAAGCAAACGGTGTTCTTACCATAACACTTGACGTCATGGAAAAATAACTGCACTTTGAATGAGTTCAGAAAAACTGTTTCTTTTACAAAGCTAATTCAAGCAGCCAATCAAAACATGGAGTAGAGGTAATGTAAGTCTGCAATGCTGTGCCCATTATTTGTACAAACTTTTGGTTATAATGTCATTTTAAAATTCCAACTATATAAACCAGATGAAAGTAAGTCTTCAACTTTAATTACAAATGTTGTGGCTACACAGTCAATGATTTTAGGAAGAACATTTGTAACTGCAGCTATTATATGACATGATGGTCCTTTGACAACATCCGCTTATTTATAATGTAAAAAAAGCTGATGTTTCGGAAATGATTCACATTTGACTATGAAACAATGTTGCCTTTTGACTTAAAAATATTCTTACTTTCTGTTTTCAGAAGAGAGAATTTTGGGTAGGTAACTGGCCTATAATGATTCTAGGAGTTGATATAATTTTATGTACTGTTTTAAATTGCTTTGTGATTAAAAGTGATGTAGAAAATTAAATAATTGTAGTAGTCATAGAGGTAGTGTAAGTGTGCCTCATAGTAAGCAGTATCAATGTCATAGGAAATGTGGAACATGAGTGAGCAAGAAGGGTGAGATATTACTAGTACAGGATTGTGAAAGTGATCTTGAACGTTTTCTTTCTGAAAGTTGCGGAAAAAGAAAATGACGGGATTTGCTTAGAAGAATTCCAAGAGTTATAAATGGCTCTTACACGATTTGGCCTTGAGGAAAAGTACGGTAGAGAGCGAGTAGTCATTTATTGTATGTAACATATTTGTCAAAACGATGGAGCTTTTCTTTCAGAAAGTGGCGGGCTGAAAATAATAACAGCACAACAGAGTATAAGCTGTTCATAGGACATCCTTCGACGTCATGGAAAGTAAGTTACTTTTAAGGAGTTCTGATTTCTGATTGGTTATGTTATATGGGTTTTTTAAACACAATCATTTTGATTGTGTTTTTTTTCCCCGCTGTTATATGATGAATACCTTCAACTCACTGTTTTTAGTGAAATTTGATATATTCTGAGAACAGCAAAAATAAACCATTTAACATGTATAATTAATTCTGTACTTTGTATAGTTAATTTTAATTTGTACTCGTCTTATCTCATGCTCACTCATCTTTTACTACCTTCTATCAATCCTCCTTACATACTCACATTGCGTTTTGTTTTATTCTCTTTCACCCTTGCTCTCTAACTCCACTTATCTTTCAACCTTTGTTTCCCTAATCCAACTCTGCTTTTTTCTTTTCCCCCTTGCACCATTTTCCAGCTTTTAGACCTTCTGATTCGCTTGTCTTTTCCATCTTTCCTCCCTTAGTTTTCTAAATTAAATATTTTTGGGTTCTCCTTTTTTGGTGCAATCAGTTAGTATAACTCACCCTCACTCATTTATCTTTCTTTGTTGCCTCACTCAGTCTATATCTGACACTCTTTCCTTCACTTCCTCTGTCTCCTCTCTCCCTCACTCTCTTTTCCTTATTCACCCTTTCCTTATATAGTTTACCTTACTCACTTTCTTTTAGTAGCTTACACAACTTCAATTTAGTTTTCTCTTCTATCCTTCTTTTCTGTCACTGAAAGTATCTTCCTTTTTTTCTCTTAGTAATTTACTCTATTACAATTTCTTTTTGTCTCTGACTGTCTATCACCGTTTCTTTCTCTTTTTTTTCTGCATGTTTATCTCTAACTTTATTTCTTTGTAAAATTGGACGATTGTCAATCTTTTCCCTTGTCTTTTCTAATTTTTAAATACATGTTTTAATATTTTTCAAATTTTTGTTGTTTCTTTCACAGATTGAACGTATAAAAATAACAAGTGACTAAGTTATCGACAATTGTAAGGTAAGTGTTTTGTACTCTTTTCGTTACATTTCTATCACATTTAACTTCTATTAGTTCCACTGCTTCATTTCTTTAACCCTCAGTTTCCTGCCTTTGCTACTTCCCTCATTCCTTTTTCTATTACTTACTTACTCTACTCCTTCCACTCCTTTTCTCAGTCCCTCTGTTCTCATAGTTCCTCACTCCTGTTCACTCACTCCGTCTCTATTACTCTCACTATCTCTGACTCATCACTCTTTCACTACTTGTTCATTATGCTTTCTCCCTGTAGTTCAAGCACACTAAGGGGCATATTATCAACACAGGCGATAAAATTATCGCTGCTTTTATCGGCAGAAAACTGCCGCAAAAGCGGCTTTAGCGGCAGTTTTCTGCCGCAAAAGCGGCTTTAGCGGCAGTTTTCTGCCGATAAAAGCAGCGATAATTTTATCGCCTGTGTTGATAATATGCCCCTATGTTATTTACATTTCTTTGCTGTTTCAATCATTCCTTTTCTGTCACTTCTTCTTTTCTGCTTTCTGTTTTTTCTCTCTGTTATTCCACATGTTTTAACCTTAGTCACTATCATACATCTTGTTTTATTCCTATTTACTTTCGCTCACTGTTTTCTTAACACTTTCCCTCAGGATTGTTCTTTTAGTCCGGTTCTATCCCTACCTCTCATTCCACATCCTTTACTGTTTTTCTTCTTAATTTGAACATTCACTCACGTTCTCTAAGAAACTCCTGTTTATTATTCTTCTACTCTCCTTTTTTTCTTTCACTTCCTTATCTATTTTGTTTTTCACAATTATACCCTCTTCCATCTTTTCTTCGGTAAATAGATCTATTAAACAGTATCTCTGTGTTACTCCCTCTAGCTGTCTTTCTTTTAACATTACTCTCTGTTTCCTTCCCTTATACTTACTCTTCTTTTTAAAAAAAAAATATATATTTTTGGGTTCGCTTCCGGTTCGCGTACCGGAGCGCGAACCGGGAAGCGAATCAAAAGAAATAGAGGTTGCCAGAGTGCTAAACATTCTAGCAATTTTTTATAAAGGGGAGGTAGTTCTGAAAATAACTTTTTTTGGAATTATTTTTGTTGTTTTATATTTTTTTTATTATTTATCTGAATTTTTTTTTACTTTTTTGTATTTTTTGAACGGTTTTATATATTTTTTTGTTTTTTTGGGGGGGAAACGAAAATGATTCATTATAAAGTGCTCAACAGGAGCAACAAAAAAAAAAGATAATTTATTTTCTGGGGCGTTTTGGACAATTATGATTGTCGATAGCTCTTTTGATTAAAGTGATGCTACTCTCCCTGTAGCAAATCAATTGGCCGCAAAAAATGCACACATGCTTCACAATCCCAAACTTCAGCTGGATATTTGGGACCATCTCCCTCGCCTCTGGTCCCATCTCTGCCTCTTGATTTGATGTTCTGGCCACAGGACGGGGGTTATCCTGCAGGTCACGTACCTGCGCAGCACTATAATTTATAGGGTGCCACCTATCCATATGGCGATGCATGGTGTAATTGCCATAGCTGTATTTCTTATCAGTCCCTCTGGACAGAACTTTTTTGCAGATAAGACAAGTAACATAGCGGGCATTTACTTTTTTTTGGCCCCGGGGATATTTGAAAAATTGCCAGATGTAATTTTCCTTGACATGGGACCTCCTAGGCTCTTCAGGCAAAAACTGCCTCTCTTGCTCCTCTTCCTCTTCTTCCTCTTCTTCCTCCTCTTGCTGAAGGATAACCTGAGGAGGTGGTCCTCTCTTCCTATGAGGTGGTGGTGGTGGTGGGGGTGCACCAGCTGCAGCTACTACTGAAGCCATTTTTTAGTAAGCAAAATAGGTCTTCCTCTCACAAAGTTGAAAGTCAGAGTGAGAAAAAAGGTGGGGGCTTTCATCATTTTGGAAAAAAAATAGTTGTAAACCAATGAAAATTGTTATTTTTAGGTCACATGACCTAGCCTTACATCATTAGGAAACCAAAAGTGAAATGAACCAATGAAAAGTTTTATTAACAAGTCACATGACCTGTTACGCTTACGTTACGTGCTGCGTGCCGCGCCCCGGATCCCTTCCGGGGAGCTGCGCTTCGTGCCTCGGTTCGCGCTCTGGAGCACTTCCGGGTGCGCTAACGCGGCGTGTCATAAGACGCATTACGCGACAACGCCATACGTCGCGCTTACGCGACGAGTCACGATGTTGTTTTCTAACGCAGCAGTTGCGCAAACGGAACGTTTACCGGTTCGCGGACCGGGTCGCGGCACCAAATTGAGCTAACGGGAAGCTACCCGGTTCGCGGACCGGGAGCGAAACAAAAAAAAATAATTAAAAATAAATACATAAAAAAATTGTATTAAAAACATATAAAATATATTTTTCGATTTAAAGAAGAATACATTTTAAAGCTTTTGATATTTGCTATTAAAAAACCATTGAAATTCACTGAAAAAACCATAGGTTATAGACCATATATAGTTAGGAATTAGCATTTACAAAACCTTGAAAATTCACTGAAAAAACCACAGGTTATAGACCATATATAGATAGGAATTAGCATTTACAAAACCTTATTTTACTCACACAAAACCATTGAAATTCGCATATATAGTTAGTTGTACTAACTATATATCGCGCACCCGCAATCCACTGCTGATCATGTCACATATTACATCATTCATGACATGGTCAGTGACATCACTGATGACATCACTGATGACATCTCAAATGACATCACTGATGACATCACTGATGACATCTCAGTTGACATTACTGATCACATCACTGATGACATCATTCATGTGATAATACGATGAACCTCTTCAGACTCTAATATAACCTTAGATACACTCAGTGTACACAGACACTCACAGACTGTCACTCATCCATGGAGTTACTCACACACCTAGTCAGTCATGCAAAGAATCAATCACACCTCCATTTCCTCAACTATACAGTTATACACACCTTACTTATTCAAACATATACTAACACATATTTACTCTCATATACAATCCCTGATACAAGTTCACAATGATCCATACAGCCACTCACACATTCACTGGCTCTTATGCACAGTTATTTCTATATGTCAACTCTCACATGTACTGTGTTTTACATATGTACTTACTTTGACATGTAGTACTGAGATATCCATTCACTCACCAATACACTCATGCACACAGTCAACCGCCCATACAGCTGTTTCCACATGCACTTTTGAACCCATACATCTAGTGAATCAACTGCTCACACATCTATGCACAGAGTCATACACCTCCCAGCCACCCACACACACACTCAGTCTCCCATACAAATACTTGGGCAACCAATCAATAACCCATATAGTTACCCATATAGCTACTGATCAACACATGCAGCAGTTTACAGAACAACAGACATAATGATGCACAAATTAAGACAGTTTAGTCACTAACCCATGCACTCAGTGAGACACATTTAATCACTCACTCATACAGTCAGTCATGCACCTACTAAATCCTTCATCCAGACACTTATACATCCACTCATTCTTCAATATGTTAGACATATTTTAACTTTACAGAAACATACAGTCACTGGATGTTGTCATCAGTGATGTCATCAGTGATGTCATTTGAGATGTCATCAGTGATGTCATCAGTGATGTCACTGACCATGTCATGAATGATGTAATATGTGACATGATCAGCAGTGGATTGCGGGTGCGCGATATATAGTTAGTACAACTAACTATATATGCAAATTTCAATGGTTTTGTGTGAGTAAAATAAGGTTTTGTAAATGCTAATTCCTAACTATATATGGTCTATAACCTATGGTTTTTTCAGTGAATATAAATATATATATATTTATATATATACATATATATATATATATATATATATATATATATATATATATATATATTCACTGAAAAAACCATAGGTTATACACCATATATAGTTAGGAATTAGCATTTACAAAACCTTATTTTACTCACACAAAACCATTGAAATTCGCATATATAGTTAGTTGCACTAACTATATATCGCGCACCCGCAATCCACTGCTGATCATGTCACATATTACATCATTCATGACATGGTCAGTGACATCACTGATGACATCACTGATGACATCTCAAATGACATCACTGATGACATCACTGATGACATCTCAAATGACATCACTGATGACATCACTGATGACTTCATCCAGTGACTGTATGTTTCTGTAAAGTTAAAATATGTCTTACATATTGAAGAATGAGTGGATTTATAAGTGTCTGGATGAAGGATTTAGTAGGTGCATGACTGACTGTATGAGTGAGTGATTAAATGTGTCTCACTGAGTGCATGGGTTAGTGACTAAACTGTCTTAATTTGTGCATCATTATGTCTGTTGTTCTGTAATCTGCTGCATGTGTTGATCATTAGCTATATGAGTAACTATATGGGTTATTGATTGGTTGCCCAAGTATTTGTATGGGAGACTGAGTGTGTGTGTGGGTGGCTGGGAGGTGTATGACTCTGTGCATATATGTGTGAGCAGTTGATTCACTAGATGTATGGGTCCAAAAGTGCATGTGGAAACAGCTGTATGGGCGGTTGACTGTGTGCATGAGTGTATTGGTGAGTGAATGGATATCTCAGTGCTACATGGCAAAGTAAGTACATATGTAAAACACAGTACATGTGAGAGTTGACATATATAAATAACTGTGCATAAGAGCCAGCGAATGTGTGAGTGGCTGTATGGATCATTGTGAACTTGTATCCAGGATTGTATAAGAGAGTAAATATTTGTTAGTATATGTTTGAATAAGTAAGGTGTGTATAACTGTATAGTTGAGAAAATGGAGGTGTGATTGATTCTTTGCATGACTGACTAGGTGTGTGTGTAACTTCATGGATGAGTGACAGTCTGTGAGTGTCTGTTTACACTGAGTGTATCTAAGGTTATATTAGAGTCTGAAGAGGTTCATCGTATTATCACATGAATGATGTCATCAGTGATGTGATCAGTAATGTCAAATGAGATGTCATCAGTGATGTCATCAGTGATGTCATTTGAGATGTCATCAGTGATGTCATCAGTGATGTCACTGACCATGTCATGAATGATGTAATATGTGACATGATCAGCAGTGGATTGCGGGTGCGCGATATATAGTTAGTGCAACTAACTATATATGCGAATTTCAATGGTTTTGTGTGAGTAAAATAAGGTTTTGTAAATGCTAATTCCTAACTATATATGGTGTATAACTTATGGTTTTTTAAGTGAATTTTCAAGGTTTAGTAAATGCTAATTCCTAACTATATATGGTCTATAACCTATGGTTTTTTCAGTGAATTTCAATGGTTTTGTAAATGCTAATTCCTAAATATATATGGTCTATGACCTATGCTTTTTTCAGTGAATTTCATAGGTTTTTTAATAGCAAATATCTATATGTATGAAAGTAATAATTTTTATTAGAAATTTTAAAATGTGTAATTTTTTTTTTTTATTATTTGCCCTGGTACGCGCCCCGGGGCGCTCCCGGGGCACGTACCGGCGAACGTACGGGTGAGCGTCCCGTGAGCGCTTTTCCCGCGAACGAAAACAACATGATGACGTTTCGCGTAGTCGCGTGATGCGCCGCGTAAACGTGACGAATCCCGTAACAGCGTGATGCGTTTCTTCGGCGCGCTCCGTAAACGTACCAGGAAGCGCTCCGTAGCGCGACCCGCAGCGCGCAACGTAAGCGTTCTGTGGCGCGTAGCGTAAGCGCGTCGGGACATGTGACCTGAAAATAACACTTTTCATTGGTTCTCAACTTTTTTTTTCTACAAATGATGAAAGCCCCCTCCTTTTTTCCTCATTCTTACTTTTTTCTTTGAGAAAGCAAGAGCTATTTGTGAGACATGGCTTCAGTAGTAGCTGCAGCTGGTGCACCCCTACCACCACCACCCAGAAAGGAAGGTCCACCACCCCAGATCCTTCCAGGAGTTGAAGAAGAGGAAGAAGAAGATGATGAGGACCAACAAACCAGAACATACTTGCCTGAAGAACCAAGACAAAGCCATGTCAAAGTACATTATATATGGCAGTATTTTCCATCCCTGCTGGGCAAAAAAAAGTGAATGCCCCGAACGTGACATGCTTAATTTGCAACGAGGTCTTGTCTCGGGGCAACCCAAATAAAAAATATTCATTTGGGAACTACACAATGATCCGCCACATGCAGAGGTGGCACCCTAACAATCTGGCACAAGCTGAGGTACGGGATCTGGCTCAGAAAAAAAGAGACCATCAGGCCAGCACCTCCTCAGGTGAATCTTCAGTTGCAGCACCAGAAGGGCGCGAAACAGTACCAAATATACAAAAAAAAATTGGTGTAATAAAAATGGTCTGCATTTTTTGCGGAAAGACCCTCTGCTACGGGGAACTAAGCATTCACCTTATTAATGATTCCATCGACAACCACAACTGCAGCAAGAGAAGAAAGCAGTAGTTTTTTTTTTTTTTGCTCCTCTTGAGCCACTGTTAATTCCCAGTTTTTTGTTTCTTGTTTTTTGTTGAGCCCTTTATAATGGCTGTTTTTCGTTCTTTCCCCCCCCAAAAAACCCAAAAAAACATAAAATTGTTCAAAAAAAAAAATTAAAAAAAATGTTCAGAAAATTTAAAAAAAATATAAAACAACAAAAACATTAAAATAAAGTTCTTTTCAGAACTACCTCCCATTTAAAAAAAATTACTAACATTTTTAGCACTCTTGACTTCATTTTTCTCATTGGTGCGCTTCCCAGTACGCGCACCGGGGAGCGCCCCGTTAGCGCAACACAAAAAAAAAAAAAAAATGAAGAGTTAGTATAAGGGAAGGAAACAGAGAGTAATGTTAAAAGAAAGACATCTAGAAGGAGTAACAGAGAGATACTGTTTAATAGATCTATTTACCGAAGAAAAGATGGAAGAGGGTATAATTGTGAAAAACAAAATAGATAAGGAAGTGAAAGAAAAAAAGGACAGTAGAAGAATAATAAACAAGAGTTTCTTAGAGAATGTGAGTGAATGTTCAAAATAAGAAGAAAAATAGTAAAGGATGTGGAATGAGAGGTGGGGATAGAACCGGACTAAAGAACAATCCTGAGGGAAAGTGTTAAGAAAACAGTGAGCAAAAGTAAATAGGAATAAAACAAGATGTATGATAGTGACTAACGTTAAAACATGTAGAATAACAGAGAGAAAAAACAGAAAGCAGAAAAGAAAAAGTGACAGAAAAGGAATGATTGAAACAGCAAAGAAATATAAATAACATAGGGGCATATTATCAACACAGGTGATAAAATTATCGCTGCTTTTATCGGCAGAAAACTGCCGCTAAAGCCGCTTTTACGGCAGAAAACTGCTGCTAAAGCCGCTTTTGCGGCAGTTTTCTGCCGATAAAAGCAGCGATAATTTTATCACCTGTGTTGATAATATGCTCCTTAGTGTGTTTGAACTACAGGGACAAAGCATAATGAACAAGTAGTGAAAGAGTGATGAGGATGAGGTAGAGATAGTGAGAGTAATAGAGATGGAGTGAGTGAACAGGAGTGAGGAACTATGAGAACAGAGGGGCATATTATCAACACAGGCGATAAAATTATTGCTGCTTTTATCGGCAAAAAACTTCTGCAAAAGAGGCTTTAGCGGCAGTTTTCTGCTGCAAAAGCGGCTTTAGCGGCAGTTTTCTGCCGATAAAAGCAGCGATAATTTTATCGCCTGTGTTGATAATATGCTCCAGAGGGACTGAGAAAAGGAGTGGAAGCAGTAGAGTAAGTAAGTAATAGAGAAAGGAATGAGGGAAGTAGCAAAGGCAGGAAACTGAGGGTTAAAGAAATGAAGCAGTGGAACTAATAGAAGTTAAATGTGATAGAAATGTAACGAAAAGAGTACAAAACACTTACCTTATAATTGTCGTTAACTTAGTCACTTGTTATTTATTTACCTTATAATTGTCGTTAACTTAGTCACTTGTTATTTTTATACGTTCAATCTGTGAAAGAAACAACAAAAATTTGAAAAATATTAAAACATGTATTTAAAAATAAGAAAAGACAAGGGAAAAGATTGTCAATCATCCAATTTTACAAAGAAATGAAGTTAGAAATAAACATGCAGAAAAAAAAGAGAAAGAAACGGTGATAGACAGTCAGACACAAAAAGAAATTGTAATAGAGTAAATTACTAAGAGAAAAAAAGGAAGATACTTTCAGTGACAGAAAAGAAGGATAAAAGAGAAAACTAAATTGAAGTTGTGTAAGCTACTAAAAGAAAGTGAGTAAGGTAAACTATATAAGGAAAGGGTGAATAAGGAAAAGAGAGTGAGGGACAGAGGAGACAAAGGAAGTGAAGGAAAGAGTATCAGATACAGACTGAGTGAGGCATCACACAATGTGATTCGTAATGTTAGGAAACACAAGTAATGTATTAGAAAAACATGCAATTTTTTTTGCTCATTCCACAATCACATCACTTGTGTTTCCTTTGCTTAGGTATCTCATTGTGCAGAAGTAGTCTACCATATGAAAGAGTACGCAGAAGGTGAGCACTGTATGCAACAACTTTGACACTTACAGAAGCCTCAGCTTCTCCATGCCCCCTACACAGTCCTAAATACATACATTTTAAACTGACGGTATCTTGTTGCAGATGAAGTGAGGCGTATCTTGCAACATGGTGCATCTTTTGCACTGCTGCTGCGTCACAAAAGTGATGCAACGGCGGCGCAAAAGAGGCGCACGGCCATCATAAATCTGCCCCTAACAATTTAAATGATTGATTCAGAATGCCAATAAGGTGTGGCCTATCCAGAGATTTGTTTGAGGTGAGGCCTACTCAGGGTTGCAGATGAAATATAGGCTTATTGAAGAGTACAGAGGAGATAATACATGTGCAGGCCTACCAATGAAGGGAGTCATGTCCACTGCACTCTTGAACAAAGGCCAGACCTCTTCTGTATCCCTGGACAGGGCTAAACCTCATCTGCACAATGTGATTCGTAATGTTAGGAAACACAGGTAATGTAATTGAAAAATGTGCAATTTTTTTTACTCATTTCACAATCACATCACCTGTATTTCCTCAGCTTAGGTATCTCATTGTGCAGATTTAGTCTAGCATATCCAAGAGTACGCAGAAGGTGAGGACTGTATGCAACAGAACAATGTACATCATTCACCTCCCTTGACACTTACAGAAGCCTCAGTTTCTCCATGCCTCCTACCCAGTTCTAAATGAATATCATAAATACAAAAAGGTACAGAAATAATTATACATGTTAAATGGTTTATTTTTGCTGTTCTCAGAATGTATCAAATTTCACTAAAAACAGTGAGTTGAAGGTATTCATCATATAACAGCGGGGAAAAAAAAACACAATCAAAATGATTGTCTTTAACAAACCCATATAACATAACTAATCAGAAATCAGAACTTAAAAGTAACTTACTTTCCATGACATCAAAGGATGTCCTATGAACAGCTTATACTCTGTTGTGCTGCTATTATTTTCAGCCCGCCACTTTCTGAAAGAAAAGCTCCATCGTTTTGACAAATATGTTACATACAATAAATGACTTCTCGCTCTCTACCGCACATTTCCTCAAGGCCAAATCGTGTAAGAGCCATTTATAACTCTTGGAATTCTTCTAAGCAAATCCCGTCATTTTCTTTTTCCGCAACATTTAGAAAGAAAACGTTCAAGATCACTTTCACAATCCTGTACTAGTAATATCTCATCCTTCTTGCTCACTCATGTTCCACATTTCCACATTTAACTTTTGACTCTGTACTACACTTATCCTCAAGGCCAAATAGTGTAGGAGCCATTAGAACCTCTTGAAATTCCTCAGAAAAGATCCCGAGATTCTTTCCCTAAAATTTTGGTTTTAAAAACACCAGGTAAGAATTTTTAAGGTCAAAAGGCAATTTTTAAAAAAAGTTAAAACAGAATCATTGCAGAATGACCAGCCGTTTCTAGACTTTAAATAAGCTAATTAATGTCCTGATGTTGTTGAAGGACCGTCATGATATATAATTGCTGCAGTTACAAAAGTCCTTCCTGATATTGACAACTGCGAAGCCACAAAATGTTTTATTAAAGTTGTCAATTTTGTTCCATCAGGCCTACATCGTTGGAACATTAAAATGACATACTGGCCATATGTTCGTATAAATATTGTGGACAACATTGCAGACTTACATTGGCTACACTCCATGTTGTGATCAGCTGCTTTTACTAGCTTATTAAAGGACACTGATTTACTGTCTGGCAAAGTTAAATATATAAATCTTTCTGAGTCTACACTAGTAGTACTTGATACCCTACAGTTCTCGCAGTCATGCTGCCATTGATAAGAAAGGCCAAACAGATGATCTACATCTACACCTTCATCTTGCAATACATCAAGCATATACATTAAAAACTCCTGACAATCTTGCTGAATATTTTGAGAGAATTGCGTTTGACCTGAACATTTGTCTAACAGATTTCGAATTTCAGACACACTTTCTATTTTTGTTCTATCAGTGCTACATTTCTCTAACACAGAATTCAGCAAGCAGCAAAAACTTTGATCCGAATTGACCACAATCTGTTCTTTTAAAGTTTCTAGAGAAAAGACAACATTAACCACTACATTAGCATAGCATTTGACACAAGAACTATTTTCAAATTGAAAACCAACAACATCTTCAACAGAATCCTTTTTCTTTCTGCTTATAATTTCAGGTTCGACTTTTCGTCTTTTTGCTACAACCTCCCTACTATTGGTCACATTTCTTCATTTCCAGCCTACCACACATTTCTCAAATAAAGGATATTGAGGCAAATGTGGCGCATACTCTCTTCTTAACCTATTGTATTCCTTAACACAATCTAGATCCGCACAAATGTTTGTGACATCACACTCAATCAAGTACAATCCCGATAAAGTTCTGACTCGTGACAATGCCACATATGCCATACCCTCCTTGAACACAGAACTGCCAATATTCACCAATGCACTGTCTACACTTAAACCTTGCGATTTATGGATTGTCACCGCATATGCCAAGCAAACAGGAAACTACTTACGGCGAACATATAAGTCTTTTACAAGCAAAAACCTAGCAGAGCAACGACCAATTAGCTGTACTTCCTCAATGCCATCAAATTTAATTTTTAAAAATTCAATTCCATCTTTATTTCTGTATTTCTCAAAATCAACAACATTACCCATTGATCCATTTACCAGACCTCTTTCAACATGTAAATTCCTTCTTAAAATTATACGGCAATTAAAGCACACATTCAGAGTCTTTTCTAAACCTGCAGTTTTAGATATAGTCTTCTCTAATGAATCCAATTTTGATTTCAAATTCTCAGACAAAATATTTGTTGTTCCCATATGCTCTACTCTGTCAATAGCTTCCAGTTTCACAATCTCTTGGTTTTCTAAATGCAACATTTTGTTGTTGAAGATGGCACATTCTGCAAGAGTTGGCATCAAACATATTCCAGATTTCTTCTCAGTAAGTTTCCGAAAAATATTCTCAGGCACAACGACTTCTTCTGGATACAAATTTGACAGTAATCGTGCATGTAAAGCTTCTTTCCCATGCTCGGTCACTTTTCCAATTCTAACATCTTGTAGAATATTCTTATAATCTTCATCCTTCGCTTGACGCATATTTTCACGCAGTTCAGCATAATTGAAGTTTAACCATATATTGACGTTGCCAATGCTCCCTAGGCACTTCCTGGTATCTTCATGCGTGAGCATTTTGAACACAGGTTGTCCTTTCACTGGTGTCAGCTGCAGAAGATCACCGAAAACAATGATGTGTTTGCCACCAAATAACACATCATACTCTGTTTTGAGAACTTCTTGCATTCTCAAATGCACAAAGGCAAGCATGACATTGGAAACCATGCTTACTTCATCAATGATAAGAAGTTTCATTTTCCTCAAGACTCTTGAAACTTCACAACAAGCATCTCCAGATAACTTGTGGTATTGTAATTTGTTATCATGCTCCACTGGCAGCATCAGTAGACGATGCAAAGTAATACCTTTAATGTTATGTGCTGCCAGTCCAGTTGGAGCGGTGACAACACAAGACAGTGATGACTCAGTCCTTTCCTGCAAATAACATGAAATTGCTTTAATGAGGAAACTTTTTCCAGTTCCCGCTTCTCCACTCACGTACAGTCGGACAGGCTTCAACGACGTACATGAGCACTCTTTCTTCTCATGACTTAATCCATGATCAATTTGGTTGGTAACTTCGTCATATATTTTCCTCTGCTCAACGTTGAGTTGTCTTTCCAAGTCTTCTAAGTTAACCGCATCCTCCTGAGCATGTGCCATGGCTCTTTCCACTTCAATCATGGCAGTGGCAGCTTCATTTTCGATAACTGGTCCTCCTAGTGGATCCTGACTCAATGAAACAGAACTCTGACTGTCCTGAGAACTGTCTCTAGCAATCTCGGCTGCAATCGTTGCTTCCTGCTCGATTTCCGCATTCAACATTTCTAGATATTTGGGAAAAACAGGATATTCTATAGTCTCCTTGGCGGCATTGAAAGAGTCTTCGTAACAGAGGAAATCTCCAAGCAGTTCCTCTTCTGCACGCCAAGGCTTGAAAAGTTGCAAAAGTGCTAAATAGAAAAACTCTTTTCTTTCAGGAGACTCGCCACTCAATTTTCGATGATTTACCAATTGGCATTTTCTTTGCTTGACCAGACATCCCTCACTTCCAATTACAGCATACACTCCTTTATCAATATCTTCTTTGATGTTCCTCTTGAATATGTAATTTTGAAGAACCTCATACAGACAAACATTCTCGAGGTGACTGCTTCTATTTGGATAATATGTATCCAACATGTTGGTCTTCAAAATATCTGTACTGTTTGGCTCCTTTTCCGCCAAATACTCAATTTCCCGTACAGGTTTCATAACTCGATTACGCGTTGCAGCAAGACCAAGACTCGCCCAAATGATACTCCTGGATTTGGCATAGAGACTTGCTGAAGACAACCGGTCAGAACATTCGTAAGCTCCGATTTCTCGATGCAACAACATCTTCAGACTGAAACTGTACAACTTCATACTGAGGCTCTTTTCATGGGAAATGTCCTCCCACATATCCTTCAATTCTGTCTTTTGTTTTTTGGTGATGTAAGATGTCACATACCGAGCCACAGCCATACAGTTATCAGCCACAAACTGTATATCCATGTTAGCATTCCACATGGACAAAATCACTGGGTTGTAGTCGTTGATGTACTTGGACTCTTCGTTCCTTTTCAAATTGTATGTATTTTTGGGTGATTTCTTCATCACATTATGTCGCAGCGAAGACATCAAACTGTTCACTCTTCCTTTAGAAATCACCGGTCGTGGAAAGCCGAAACGACATTTTGTGTAGAATTTGTCCTTGTTTCTGAATTTACGACGACAGTACTTTCCGCAACGATGGCTTTGGAAGCGTAAAACTTGTTCTCTTAGGCTTTTGTCTTCCTTTGCCTTTGGAACAGCACATGTAGAATACTGTTCTATGAAACTCATCACTAAGTCATCTGGATCTGTTCCAAATTTGGGTGCATCTTTGATCCACAGCAGCATATGCATATGAGGAGCACCTCTTGCTTCGTACTCCTTTCTCCAGAAGAAATCCAACACCTCTCCAAGAGGTGGATTTTTCTTGTTCATGATGAAAGACATCATAGCTTCAAATCTATGATTGAAGTACCTGCATACATTCACTGGATCCAAAGAGCACAGTTCTCCGGGTGTCTTGAATTCGATATTTTCAATGTTTCCATTTGCCTCTCGTAGAAATTCAAGTAAGTCTTCCCAGCCATACTCGGCCCAGCTGAGAGTGAGGAACCATGTGGGAGTTCCTAAGTTCCTCAGCATACATTTTAAATCACCATGACGACGGTGCCAGTACTCATTAGTACCACGCTGACACGCCATGAGATTAATCAGGTGAGAATCCAAAATACTGTCTTGCACATTGACTTTATCCATAAAGTCACTTGCCGAGATGTTTTGCATCTGTACACCACTTTTCAAGATGTGGTTCACTGCATATGACAGTCCAGACAGATCGCTTTCAAACAGTAGATGAAACAAATAGGGAATGCATTGACGAAACCTAGGATCCTCTGCATACAATCGTAAAGTCCGTTATTCAGAAGCAGGAATTTGATCAGTTCGCTTATCATATCTTCCTCCTTGACCTGTTGGAAATAGCTGTGGGAAACACCGAGCTTCCAAACTTTCCTCCCAAACACTAATGGGACTTCCTTTGGCTTGTTTCATTTGAAACAACTCAATAGCATTCCCCATGACTTCCTTGGAATGCAAAGGATGAACACTATAATGTTCATATATTTCTTCATTTTTAGAGGGTCCTACTTTCTCAATTTGACCAGCACACAAATCGCTATCCTCTTCTTCACTTACTTCCTCTTCTGCAACATATACATTCTTGTAGTACTTATTGTTTTTCTTCAAATACAATGTTGCCTTTTTGACTTTCCTAACATCCACTAAATCTTGCCAGATTTTCTTACTCTTTGTCGGAACCCCATTAACTAAGATAACCAGAGGTTCCTCTTCCACTTTCTCTACTCCAATTGTATTAATGTTTTTCTTCAAATCTAGAGGCAAATAAACAACTCTTCCCTTTAATCCTCTCTGTAAATCTGATGGAGGCAATTTCCCTGTCTTTGGCTCCATTCTTACAATAGCCTGAAAGGGATGGATACTTTGAATCAAAATAGATTCATAAGTATTTAAATCCTTCAATTCAGAAGGAATCTCAACCAATTCCAGATTATTATGAACCGCTCTAGCAGGCATCCGGTTTTGATTTAATTTGTTACAACAATAAGTACACACACGTTGATCCAATCCCAAATCAAAACAATTTTCTACCATCAAGTATGTTGCAAAATCCTTCCATTCACTATTATTTTCCCTTTCACTTTTCGCATATAAATCCACTAACTTAGTC
The DNA here is from genome assembly GCF_964261635.1 of Lissotriton helveticus. NCBI lineage: Eukaryota > Metazoa > Chordata > Amphibia > Caudata > Salamandridae > Lissotriton > Lissotriton helveticus. Next base: position 1,399,455,300 of record NC_136059.1, on the reverse strand, counting down.
TGATTCTTATAATAAGTGCGTCAACAACACACACAAGTGAAATTAGGCCTCTCACTTGATTTCACCTGAAACGTGGCAATTTCCTTCTGAAAATTATCTGTACTGGAAACCTGTACACTATCTTCCACATTACCTTCTTCTTCTGGGTCAATTTCAACATTCTCCTCTTTACTTGCAAAGTAACAAAACTCAATTTCTTCACAAATATTCTTCACATCTACTTCAGAACCATGCAAAAGAGCAGTGCATAATTGTTTAAGCATAATTGCTGCACTCTTAGCATAATACAACATTCTAACTAATTTCCTCACTTTATTATGATGCACTGCTAGCATCCTGAAATGATGAAAAACACTCTGGCATACTCTCCTGGAAAGACAAGCCAGTGAATGACCATGCAAACCTGTCACTTCTCTCACTCTGCAAGGATCTAAGTCTTGCAACAACTTAATTTTTTGTTTCAGACTTTTCTTACTATATGTACGTAAGAAATTACAAAACAAATCAATTGATTCCTGTCGCACACTGCAAATACTACTACACTTCCAGGTATACACTGGTCCCTTAGGACGTCTTCATAAAACCTCATTACCTAACACCTCTTCTGCCTCTGTTGTCACAAGTTTTTCTTTTTCAACTGGACAACCATCTTTCACCTCATAAGCTCGACCACTGGTGTCAACTGCATGCAGCAAATCATTATCCTGGAAATAACTCTCCTCATTAAAAAATGCCTCACAACTTGAACTATGCATCTATTCTCCTGAAAAAACTTCACAAAAATTACTACGATTAACTGTTCTCTTCCATCTACTATTTGTTTTGAAATCATAAATTGCCTTGTTTAGTTTCCTAATTCTATTGATTATCAAAATAAATAACTTTCGCTTAATTTCGAATGCCTGATCAATAATTTTCTCAACTTTTTTTTTCTCTTATAAAAAACCACTTTCTGTTGACCTTTCTTTTTTTTTTTTGAAACTTTTTATTGAATTTAAACACAAGGAAACAAAGGAACAAAACAAGACAAGGCGTTACAATAGAAATGTGTCACCATTCGGCCCAAGGGGGGGGTACAGAATCAAATCAGATATCATTGCAAACAATAAATCGGGGGGAGGGGGGGGAAAGGAAACCAGAAGTACACAAAACATCTATATTCCTGCAGAGGAAACATCAGGTTGGGAGGAAGACAAATCAGTATTACATTCCGATATGGGGGGAGCACATATATTTCCACGGTACGTGTTCCACTGAGTCCAAACTTTCCCCCATTTGCCAGGCCTGCCACGGGAAACATAAACTGTTTTTTCTCGAAACATGCACCAATCCATGTTTTGTTTCCACACCAGGACTGTCGGAGGCCTCTGAGCGCCCCATAGCTTGGCAATGTCACGCTTGGCAACCATGTTACCCAAGGTCGCCCATTGAAGCTGCGCCAGGTTGTAGTCATTCGGCTCCCAGACATTCAACAAGCATTTCCCCGCTTCAGGCATTAGCCGCACACCTGTGACCTCACTCATTACATCATGCACTCGATTCCAATAGCGCAGCACAGCAGGACATTCCCAAATAATATGGAGAAATGTGGCCACCATACCGCAGCCACGCCTGCACAATCCATCCGCCGAGAACCCCATTCGCACAAGACGCGGACCAGTTACATACACCCTATGCAGAATTTTGAGTTGGACAAACCGAAGGCGTGCCGGGATAGCCACCTCTTTCGGGGAAGAGATCGCGGCCTGCCAGTCTTCATCATCGAGTTCCAGACCATCACTGGTCCACAACCCTCGAAGGCCATCCAATAGATCAATCCTGGTATTAATCAATTTTTTATAGATGAGCGAGATCGTGCTATCAGGGACATGCCCATCCAGTATCCGATCTTCAAGCGGGGATGCTTCCGGCACGTCCGAGCCTAGGGGAAAAACAGACAAGATTGCGTGCCGGACTTGCGCATATCTAAAGGATTCTTTGAGCCCATACTCAACTTTCAATTCCTCAAACGTCTTGACCCTACCCTTGATCCACACATCATCGACCCTGCTGATCCCAATCATGTCCCACCGATCGAAACCCTTCGACTGCCAAAGGGAGCCAAGTTTTCCCGAAGCATAGAGTGGAGTAGCACGGGTCAGCCTGTCAGCCCATCCCGTGGCCGCCGTAGCCCGATACCACACCTGCACCGCTGTTTTAGTGGGGCCCGTAAGAGATCCGCCGGCTGACTTCGCGTATAAAGCCCTGTTGTAATCGCCACCGGGTAGTAACCATTTATCCATCGCAAAGGCCGGGTTTAGTGAATGAGCATAGGTGCAGTGGTTGATGGCCCCTAATTGAGAGGCCCAATAATAGCGACGGATGTCCGGGAGTGCGATGCCGCCATCGTACCAAGGGAGCGTGAGCTTCGAAAGGGCAATACGAGAACGGCCCCCCCATATCAATTGTCGCTGTAAACTTTCAATCTCCCGGAAATAACCGGCTGGGACGACGTCAAGCGTGTTTTGAAGCGCATAAAGAAATCGGGGGAGCGACATCATCTTAAACAACGCCGCTCTTCCCAAAGGAGAGAGAGGGAGTTTTCTCCACGTCTCTATATCAGCCCGAAGGCGTCGGAGAGGGGGCAACAAATTGCGCTCATAACGAAGCGTGGGGTCTAGGGTAATAAAGATTCCCAGATACTTGAATCCCTCAAGCACCACCGAAATAGGACATCCACGTGGCAGGAGGGGAGCATCGCCAGAGAGAACATAAACACAAGACTTTGACCAATTGATGACCAAACCGGAATTTTTACGGAAAGAAGTCAAAACGTCGAAAAGGACGATCAACGACTTCCGGGGCGACGTAAGGTACAAGAGTATATCATCTGCATACAGAGATATACGGTCTTCAAATTCCGGAGACCATCTAATACCTTTCAAGGATGGTTCCCATCTCAACCAAGCCGCCAGTGGCTCCAAAGCAAGGGCAAACAAAAGTGGGGACAGAGGACAGCCCTGACGCGTACCCCTACCAAGCGCAAAGGAGGTCGAAACACGCCCATTCACCACTACCTGGGCTAAAGGGTCAGCATAAAGCACCTGTACCCAACGAACAAAGGTGGGCCCAAAACCGAATTTAGAGAGGACCGCCCAAAGATAAGGCCATTCAAGCGTATCAAACGCCATGGTGGCGTCTAGAGACGCCAAGATGGCCGACTCCCGCAGAGTCCCCGCTCGCGCAAGGACGCCATGCAGGCGCCGAAGATTAAGTGCCGTATTGCGATGTGGTATAAATCCGGACTGGTCCGGGTGAACAAGATCACCTATAACAGACACCAAACGAGTAGCAAGAACTTTGGCCAGGATTTTGGGTTCAGCATTAATCAGAGAAATGGGTCTGAAAGATTCGCAGCGGTCACGCCTGTTGACCTTTCTTAATATGTTTTAACAAATTGCCAATTATCCTGTTGCGGAACATTCGTCTACGAATGTCCCTAAACTGATTTTTCCTTCTACTACCTTGCACAGAGTTATCTCCTGCTCTAGCAGTAACATTTTTGATTGGCCTTTCCTTTCCGTTTAAATTGGCTCTCTTTTTCTGGACTAAAACATGTTCTGTAGTTAAACTTTTTTTTCTACAAATGTTTCTAAGGAATGATTTCGTTCTCCTACCCGGAGCTTTCTTGGTGACTTGACGAGATTTTATTGTAGAGGACTGCTGCAAGCATTTAGTAATCTGCTGTCTTTGACGTTTTGTAGCCTTTCGGCTTCTTTCCTTAGACGGCATTGTCTAATTTTGAAATGATCTGCAGTCGAATCTGTGGTAAAATATAATAAAAAATGTTATTAATCACTATTACCTAACAGTAAATCAATAACAGTCGTCAAAAAATTAACATACTAGTTCTCAATTCTACATACAACAATTTTTAGTGCATTAGCAAAATTGAAACTCACAAATAGTAGCAAAGAAATGGAATGCTTCTACATTTGACCCGTGCTCTTTTATATGTGAATCTGAACTAATTTTATTAGCATATTTTACTATTTTATTAAAGACACTTCACACAATCTGTTTTTGAAGTTTTATTTAATTTTAAATGAAACGGTTTACATGGTTACTTTTCATTTCGAGTAACTTAAATTTATTTTTAAAAGTCTTTATAGGTTAATAGGCTCGAGCAGGTCAGCTGCCCACCCTATGTTATACAATTCTGACAAATCAGCATCCTCATCAACTTCTTCATCATCCACAGGATATAAATCATCCAAGGGATCTACTTCCACCGACGTTTCAATGACAAGTTCAATGATAAGATCGAGATCAACAGATTGCTCATTATCACTTATGCTTGATGTTGTCGTTATCTTTAAAAAAAGAGAACAACAATGAGATGTTGCAGACTAAGAGACAAATCTCAGAGACTATAATAGTAAAATTGTTTAACAAGAGTAACATTTTGCAGATATTATTTAACCATGTCCAGCGATGCTGAGGAGTTGAGGCCTATGTCCAAATTTTCAGTGAACAGGACTCATCTCTTCTTAACCTTGGATAAGCCTCACCAACACTGTGTCCCCTGCTAATACTTAAATTTAAAGGAGCAGATTTATGTTAACTGGCGCATCCCCAGGGATGCACCAGTTACGGTACGCCACTGCTCTGCCACCCATGATGTGCCGCATTTACAATGCAGAGCACCATTGAGCAAAAACAGCACAGATGCGTCACACATCTGTTCCACAAAAATGGCGCATTGCAGGAATCACGTCATAAGCGCAACATATCTACTGCAATGCACAGGGGCAAGCCACACATTGCATGGTGCATCACTCCTTACGCCTGTTTCAAACAGGTGTGAGGATTTGATTCAGCAATGCCATAAAGCTGACTCAGTAAAATCTTCTTAATTTTACTGTGTTAGTTTTACACGGCTTTCACCTAAATGACTGGCCACCCTGCAACAAAACGCCCACATGAAACCTGACGCAAGTTTCATGTGGCACAGGACTTTACAGCATGACACATCTGCCTAGATGCATCAAGTTGTAAATATGTCACAACATAGCGTATCTTTTGCTCATCTTCTCCATGCCCCCTACACAGTCCTAAATGTATACAGTTTAAACTGATGGTATCTTGTTGCAGATGAAGTGAGGCCTATCTTACAACATGGTGCATCTTTTGCACTGCTGCTGCGTCACAAAAGTGACGCAACAGCGGCACAAAAGAGGCACATGGTCATCATAAATCTGCCCCAAACATTTTAAATGATTGATTCAAGATGACGATAAGGTGTGGCCTATCCAGAGGTTTGTTTGAGGTGAGGCCTACTCAGGGTTGCAGATGAAATTTAGGCTTATTGAAGAGTACAGAGGAGATGATACATGTGCAGGCCTAACAATGAAGTGAGTCATGTCCATTGCACTCTTGAACAAAGGCCAGACCTCCTCTATCTTCCTGGACAGGCCTAAACCTCATCTGCACAATGTGATTCGTAATGTTAGGAAACACAGGTGATGTAATTGAAAAACGTGCAAATATTTTTGCTCAATTCACAATCACATCACCTGTGTTTCCTCAGCTTAGTTATCTCATTGTGCAGATGTAGTCTAGCATATCCAAGAGTACGCTGAAGATGAGGACTGTATACAACAGAGCAATGTACATTACTCACCTCCCTTGACACTTACAGAAGCCTCAGTTTAATATTTCTCAGTTCAATATTTATTTAAAGAAGCAGACACCAATATCACCTTCTCATAAATGTGAAAGTGTTTTTAAAAAAAATAAAATAAAATTTCTGGTCATAATTTAAAAACACAACACAGGTCCTATGTAGAAGCACACCCTATCAGTACTTAAATTAGCCAAGCACACATGGGGGCGTATTTACAAGGACCTTGCACCACGGGGAAATGACTTAAATTAAAATGGGAAAAATAACATCAGAGGGACTCAAAGGCCTTGCAAATATGCCCCAAGCAACCTATGAAACTCTACCAGTACATATCAAGAAACCTAATTGATTTCAAAAAACGTTTTTAAACACATCATGTAAAGAAATTATATACCTACATTCATGGGGAAGTGACTTAAAATGCCCCAAGACACATGAAAGCGTTTTTTTAAGGCCCTTGCACCATTTTTGCGTCACTTTTAACATGGCTATGTAACTCAAAGAATCAAAATCTAAATTTGCCAAGCACACATGGGGGCGTATTTACAAGGACCTTGCACCACGGGGAAATGTCTTAAATTAAAATGGGAAAAATAACATCAGAGGGACTCAAAGGCCTTGTAAATATGCCCCAAGCAACCTATGAAACTCTACCAGTACATATCAAGAAACCTAATTGATTTCAAAAAACGTTTTTAAACACATCATGTAAAGTAATTATATACCTACATTAATGGGTAAGTGACTTAAAATGCCCTAAGACACATGAAAGCGTTTTTTAAGGCCCTTGCACCATTTTTGCGTCACTTTTAATATGGCTATGTAACTCAAAGAATCAAAATCTAAATTTGCCAAGCACACATGGGGGCGTATTTACAAGGACCTTGCACCACAAGGAAATGTCTTAAATTAAAATGGGAAAAATAACATCAAAGGAACTCAAAGGCCTTGTAAATATGCCCCAAGCAACCTATGAAACTCTAGCAGTACATATCAAGAAACCTAATTGATTTCAAAAAACGTTTTTAAACACATCATGTAAAGTAATTATATACCTACATTCATGGGGAAGTGACTTAAAATACCCTAAGACACATGAAAGCGTTTTTTTAAGGCCCTTGCACCATTTTTGCGTCACTTGTAACATGCCTATGTAACATGGCTATGTAACTCAAAGAAACAAAATCTATTTGTAAAACACTTGACACAAAGCAACATTTTAAATTCACAACTTTCTTCATAATTTTCTCCTTAAAGCATACTATTCTCTATTTAAATTAAATGAATCTTTTCTCACCTTAGCAAATAATTTTTGAGTTTCAAAACAGTCTCAGACACACACCAATTTGTCTTCAGAAGAGCAAAGGGTATGCACTCCAGAGGCTGCAGCCAAAAAAAGCACAGAAATGCTGTATTTCATCACACATATCTCTCATGTCACCCAATCAAAACTCTTCCCTCACTTTTTTCAAATCAACACCCTTTCCCCTTCTGCCCTTTCTGCCTTTTTTCCATAGCAACCACCTCCTGAAAGACCTCTGATGTTTGCAAGTTCACACAACAATGTTTCAATTGAACTCTGAACTCTCAGTTCAACTGCGTATCCAGTGCAATCTTTCATAAAATGATTTTTTCTTGACCATTCAAATTACATCTTTCAAAGAACTCATCCATGCACCCTAACTTTCTGTTTTCAGCAATCAAAATCCACCAATCACTGTTACTGATTCATTAGCACAGAAACTCCACAGTTTTTTTCATTACAAACTCCTACTGTTTCAACTGCCATTTCATACCTACACTTCATCTGACTGCAGCAGAACATCCTCTCACCATGTTTTCTGTCTGGATTGTTGGACATAGTTACATCCACTGGGCTCAAAGGTATGCTGATAACAGAAATTTACACAATCTCAATTTACAAAATGTGGAAATCAAGTGGATTGGCCACAGAGGATTAAGATGTCACCAATTGATACCATTGGTGAAAACCTTTTTGCATTTGCCAAAACCTGACCTGTTAATTGTACACTGTGGAGGAAATGACTTGGGCACTTTGACTGGGGTAGGTCTGGAAATGCTTTTAAAGGACACCTTTGAGCAATTGATGGCACTTTTTCCTCAAACTGCCTTGGTATATTCCAATATATGCCAAAGACAGAAATGGAGGTGGTCCAACTAATTTTGTCCAACAAATTGAGATATTGAGGAAGCATGTAAATAAGTCTGTTTCAGCTTACATGAGAGACCATGGAATGGGCTGCATCTACAACAATAACTTGCGTTACTACATGCAAGATATCTACAGAGGAGATGGAGTTCACTTCTCAGAGGAGGGGAACAGAGTTTTCATCCTGAATTTAAGACTATGTATTGGTACCTACTTATAAGTACCTAAATCTACCACAGACCCAAAAGCTCTTCTCAGAGCTACCCTAACTATGATCAATATAAACACATTTTAAATGTAACTTTTTTTTTACTAATTTTAACAATTTACGCTTTTCGGAGCGCTACCCGGTACACGCACCGGACGCTAACCGCGCGAAAATTTAAAAAAAATGTGTTTTTTTTCTCGCACATATGGGCTTTCTCAGCCACCCTCAGAGAACCTAGGGGGTCAGGATACGTCTACCGTGCCCCCTTCTATCCATTCTGAACATTATTTGCCCTCCATCTTGTATCTCAATTTTACCGAAACACAAAATGGAGGACTCCCGTAACGCTGCCGGTTCGCGTACCGGGGCGTGCACTGGGAAGCGCTCGCTTAAAAAAGGTGGGAAAGTAATTTACAGAAAAACCACTGGAGACACTTTCACCAAATATAGATTAGCTCATACTACATACCAATTCCTACCATTTTCACAAATTTGGTTGGAATTCCATTTAGCCATTTAGCCTGTAGACCTCTCTAAATACCCTGAGGTAAATTACTTCACAAAACCCATCTGAAGTTTTGGAATTGACAACCAATGAAAATGTTACTTTCATTTTCTACTTTTTTTACCTGACATTTGATTGGTTATGTACCTGAATATATATAAAAAAAGAGAGAGAAACACAGCCATTTTGACTACTACTTCCTGAAGTACATTGCAAGTGCATTTTCAATGACAACTTAAACTTGTTTTTAAAAGGTAAGATGTTATTTTGAAAACTGAAATATAGTGTGCACTTTAAGTTAATATGGAAAACTTTTTCTGATAGTTATATACTATCCCTCTGTAATAGTTATAGATTTAGATAGACTTCTCTGTTATAGTTATGGATGGATTTTGGCTTGTCTTGTATAATTATGAATTTACTTAGGTTTCATCACATACACTTTTTTATATTTCTACTTCCAGTCTGATACCATACACTGCCCAAAGATAAAATCACTGTTAAAAACAACCTATCTAAAATTAATCCCAACAGTGCCCTATCTCTACTGCTATATATATTTTTTTATGCAAATTTCAGGAAAAATGGAAGGAGAACAAAAAGTGTCATTTGAAATTGTCCTTGCAGAGACCAATCAAGAAAACATTGAACCAAATGACATTGAATTCATGGATGAATCACGGGACCATGAACTACTACAATGTGTACAATTTGTAGATTTCCTCCTTCAAAATGAGGACATTTCAGACACTCAAATGTTGGATGTTAAGTTCACTGAAAATGACGACATTTCGGACAGTCAAATGTTAGACGTTCTATTAAATTTTGAAAAACAATCACAAAAATAAATTTATATTTAATAAACATACATATTGCTACTTAAATAAAAAAAAACAAAAAAAACTCAACAAAACGAACAATCAATAAACATACAATATTTGAAAAGTCTATCATTCTTTTTCCCTCATAGTACGCTCCCAGACCGCTTCCCGGTGCGCGTACCGGGCGCTCCCCATGCAAAAAAACGATTTTTTTTTTTTGCCCCGCGGGGCCCTTTTAAAGCCTCCACATCAAACCTAGGGGGTCAGGGAGGATCTACTATGCCCCCTTATGGTCATTTCCCCCTTTGTTTTGGCCTCCTCTTGTCTCTCGATCCTACCGAGAGACAAGATGGCGGCCGCTCCGGACTGTTTAGAATGTTGACAGACACCGGAGAGCCAATCAGCTTCGCTTCGCGAAGTTCCGTTACGCGTCATGTACGCGAACCGGGGCGCTACCCGGAGCACTGTTACAGATATTTATATTTTTTTGAACGTTAATTTATCAAAATCCACTGGAGCACATATATTGAGACCTAGCAAAGGCACATCGGGCTAACAGTCCCTACAATTTTGCCAAGTTTCGTGCAAATCCATTCAGCCGTTCGGGCTAAAAGTGAGGCTAACCGCCCTATGGAAATTAACATGGGAAAAACGCGTTTTGGGACCCCCCTTTTTTCTCAGCCCCCCCCTTGACGAAACCCCCCCAAATGTTCAATTTTCCTGAAAATTTCAGCCAATTCCGTTCACAAACGCCAAAGTTATTAGACATAGAATTTTCAAAAATCCCATAGGAAAAAAACCCTAACTATATATACCTACTGGCGACCGCCAGTAGGTAATATATATATATATATATATATATATATATATATATATAGTTAGGACCTAGTTTCCTTAGGAAATCCACAACATTCTATTGAGGATAACTTTGGCGTCGATTGAGGAAATTGCGTGAAATTTTCCAAAATTTAGGCCAGCTCAGTTCTGCTCCTTCCCTGAAAGTTTTGGGGGGATTCGTCAAGCGGGGGCCGAGAAAAACGGGGGTCCCAAAACGTGTTTTCTCCATGTTAATTTCCATTGGACGTTCAGACACGGCTACAGCCCGAACCGCTGAATGGAATTACACCAAACTTTGCAAAATTGTAGGGACTGGTACGCAGAAGTGCCTTTTCTATATTTGGTGAAAATTGCTCCACTGGTTTTTATGAAAATTAACTTAAAAAAAAGTATATCTCTATATGCGCGCTTTGATCGCTTACCTGTACGTGTACCGGGGAGCGCACCCGGTGCGCCACGGAAGTGCGCGAGCGGAAAGCTGATTGGCTCTAGGGTGTCTGTGAACATTCCAAACGGTCCGGAGAGTCCGCCATCTTGTGTCTCGGTAGAACCGAGACACAAGAGGTGAAAAACAAAAGGGGAAAACTATAAAAGGGGGCAAGTTAGAGACCCCCTGACTCCCTAGGTTTTCCAGGGGGGCCTAGGAGGACCCCGAAGGGCAAAACTTTTTTTTATTTTTTTATTTTTTTTATTTCGCGGAGTACACGCTGGGTGCGATTCCATGTACGCTTACAGGTACGCGTACCCTGAGTGTACCACGGGGAAAACCCAAAAATATATATATTTTTGGGCCTGGGGGGTCCTTGTGGGACCCCCTGAGCCGGCCTAGGGGGTCAGGGTGCTTCTACCCGGCTCCCTTTGCGTGTTTTTCACCTTTGTTTCACTGCTTTCTTGTGCCTTGGTTCTACCGAGGCACAAGATGGCTGCCAACACTTCCTGGTTTGGAGTGTTGACAGAGAGTGGCAGCCAATCAGCATGCCTTTCATTGGTTGTCAACACTTCTAACCAGGAAGTGTTGGCATTCATCTTGTGCTAGGTAGACCTAGGCACAAAAGAAGCAGAAAAACAAACATGTAGAATGCAAAAAGGGGGCAGGGTAGAAACAACCTGACCCCCTAGGGCTGCTCAGGTGGTCCCACAAGGATATTAACATAATTAAACGTTATCCGGTAATAGAATTAGCATTTAAAAAACCTTGCGAATTCACTGAAAAAACCATAGGTTTCAGGCCTTATATAGTTAGGAATTAGCATTTAAAAAGCCGTGCAAATTCACTGAAAAAACCATAGGTTTCAGGCCTTATATATTTAGGAATTAGCATTTAAAAAACCTTGCAAATTCACTGGAAAAACCATAGGTTTCAGGCCTTATATAGTTAGGAATTAGCATATAAAAAAACCTTTGAAATTCACTGAGAAAAACATAGGTTTCAGTCCTTATATAGTTAGGAATTAGCATTTAAAAAAACCATTGAAATTGCTCCTATATAATTAGTTGTACTAACTATATTTTGCGCACCCGCAATCCACTGCTGATGATGTCACATATTACATCATTCATGACTTGGTCAGTGACATCAGGACTGAAACCTATGGTTTTTTCAGTAAATTTCAAAGGTTTTTTATATGCCAATTCCTAACTATATAAGGCCTGAAACCTATGGTTTTTTCAGTGAATATATATATTACCTACTGGCGGTCGCCAGTAGGTATATATAGTTAGGATTTTTTCTCTATGGGATTTTTGAAAATTCTATGTCTAATAACTTTGGCGTTTGTGGATGGAATTGGCTGAAATTTTCTGGAAAATGGAACATTTTGTTTCTGAGCAGCCCCTGGAAATTTGGGGGGGGTTCGTCCAGGGGGGGTCGAGATAAAAGGGGGGTCCCAAAACGTGTTTTTAACATTGAGTTTTCCATAGGGCGGTTGGCCTCACTTTTAGCCCGAACGGCTGAATGGATTTGCACGAAACTTGGCAAAATTGTAGGGACTGGTAGCCCGATGTGCCTTTTGTAGGTCTCAATATATGTGCTCCAGTGGATTTTGAGAAATTAACGTTTAAAAAAAGATATATATCTGTAAGCGCGCTCTGGGCAGCGCTCCGGTTCGCGGACCTTACGCGTAACAGAACCTCGCGTAGCGAAGCTGATTGGCTCTCCGGTGTCTGTCAACATTCTAAACAGTCCGGAGCGGCCGCCATCTTGTCTCTCGGTAGGATTGAGAGACAAGAGGAGGCCAAAACAAAGGGGGAAATAACCATAAGGGGGCATACTAGATCCTCCCTGACCCCCTAGGTTTAATGTGGAGGCTTTAAAAGGGCCCCGCGGGGCAAAAAAAAAAAAAAAAAAAAATTTTTTTTTGCGTGGGTAGCGCCCGGTACGCGTACCGGGAAGCGGTCGGAGGAGCGTACTATGAGGAGAAAAGAAAGACAGGGTATAAACATTTTGGCAATTTTGTTATAAATGGAAGGTAGTTCTGAAAAGAACTGTTTTTTTATTCTTTTTCTTTTTTTTCTTTTTTTTAATGAATTTTATGAACAATTTTTTGATTTTTTTTTGGATTTTTGAAAACTATTTTGTGTTTTTTTTGTGTTTTGTAAGGGGGAAATAACAAAAAAGCAGGGTTAGAACATGTCTCAACAGGAGCAAAAAAAAATAAAATGGATTCATTGTTTTCTCATCTTGTAGCATTTATGATTTTCTCCAGCTCGGTTAATCAAAGTAATACTCTTCTCTCCATAAGCAATAGTTCCTCCACAATATATACAAACTATTTTGTAGTGTGCAAAAGGAGCTTGAATATTGGGGATTATTTCTCGGCCTTCTGGTCCGGCGAATGAGCTTTGTCCCCTGTTGGTGCTGGGGATGACATCTGGGGGGTTGGCAGCAAGATCCCTTACTTGTGCTTGGGAAAGATTATTAGGATGCCATCGCTCCATGTGGCGAATCATTGTATGATTGCCAAAGCTGTATTTCTTGTTGGGGTTGCCACGAGAAAGTATATTTTTGCAAATCAAACAAGACACCTGGGGTGCATTGACCTTCTTTTGTCCAGGTGGAATTTTAAAGAATTGCCATATGTAGTGCTCTTTAATATGGCTCTGCCTTGGTGTTTCTGGCAGGAACTGCCTTACTTGCTCTTCCTCCTCCTCCTCCTCTTCGTCCTCATTATCTTCCTCTCTACCAAAGTCCAGTGTTGGTGGTGGTCCTTTTGGTGGTGGTGGTGGTGGTGGTTGCTGAGAAGCACCAGCTGCAGCTATTACAGAAGCCATTGTGAAAAATAGGTCTTGCTCTCTGGAAATAGAAAGTAAGAATGAGGTAAAAAGAAGGAGGGGTTTTCATCATTTGAGAAAAAAAAATAGTTCTAAACCAATGAAAAGTGTTATTTTTAGGTCACATGACCAAGCCTAACAACATTATGAAACCAAAAGTGAAATGAACCAATGAAAAGTGTTATTAACAAGTCACATGACCTCTCACGCTTATGTTACGCGCTGCGGAACGCGCCCCGGATAGCTTCCGGTTCGCTGCGCTTCGCGCCTCGGTCCGCGGCCCGGAGCACTTCCGGGTGCGCTAACGCGGCACGTCATAAGACGCATTACGCGGTAACGCGATACGTCGCGCTTTCGCGACGCGTCACGATAATGATTTCTAACGTGGCAGTTGCGCTAACGGAACGTTTACCGGTTCGCGGACCGGGTCGCGGCATCAAATTGAGCTAACGGGAAGCTTCCCGGTTCGCGGACCGGGAGCGAAACAAAAAAAATATTTAAAAAAAAAGAATAATAAACATATAAAATATATTTTTGGATTTAAAGAAGAATACATTTTACAGCTTTTGATATTTGCTATTAAAAAACCATTGAAATGACATCTCAAATGACATCACTGATGACATCACTGATGACATCTCATTTGACATCAATGACCACATCACTGATGATATCATTCATGTGACAATACAATGCATCTCCTCACATTTTAATATAACCTCTGTTTCACCCAGTGTTAAAAAGAGTATAATTTTTGAAACCATTGACACACCAATACTAGTTACTACATACGCACTCACTGATTGCTACGTCTACACACACCTTCACTCATTCACCCATATAATCATTCATACATACAATCACTCATCTTTACAACACTATCATATGCACTCATACACCTATACAGACACTCACAGTCTGCCACTCATCCATGGAGTTACTCACACACCTAGTCAGTCCTGTAAAGAATCAATCACACTTCCATTTTCTTGTCTATACAGTTAAACATAGAGCACCTTACATTTTCAAACATATACTAACACATACTTACTTTCTTATACAATCATTGATACAAGTACACATTGATCTGCACAGAGTCACACACCTCCCAGCCAGCCACACACACACTCAGTCTCCCATACAAATACTTGGACAATCAATCAATAACCCATATAGTTAATCATATAGCTACTGATCAACACATGCAGCAGTTTACAGAACAACAGACATAATGATGCACAAATTAAGACAGTTTAGTCACTAACCCATGCACTCAGTGAGACACATTTAATCACTCACTCATACATTCAGTCATGCACCTACTAAATCCTTCGTCCAGACACTTATACATCTACTCATTCTTCAATATGTAAAACATATTTAAACTTTACAGAAACACACAGTCACTGGATGATGTCATCAGTGATCTCATCAGTGATGTCATTTGAGATGTCATCAGTGATGTCATCAGTGATGTCACTGACCATGTCATGAATGATGTAATATGTGACATCATCAGCAGTGGATTGCGGGTGCGCGATATATAGTTAGTGCAACTAACTATATATGGAATTTCAATGGTTTTGTGTGAGTAAAATAAGGTTTTTTAAATGCTAATTCCAAACTATATATGGTGTATAACCTATGGTTTTTTCAGTGAATTTTCAAGGTTTTGTAAATGCTAATTCCTAACTATATATGGTCTATAACCTATGGTTTTTTCAGTGAATATATATATATATAACATTTCTATGGCAAAATGAAACCCATTTTGTTTCTGAGCAGCCCCTGAAAATTTGGGGGGGGGTTCGTCAAGGGGGGCTGAGAAAAAAGGGGGGTCCCAAAACGCGTTTTTCCCATGTTAATTTCCATAGGGCGGTTAGCCTCACTTTTAGCCCGAACGGCTGAATGGATTTGCACGAAACTTGGCAAAATTGTAGGGACTGTTAGCCCGATGTGCCTTTGCTAGGTCTCAATATATGTGCTCCAGTGGATTTTGATAAATTAACGTTCAAAAAAATATAAATATCTGTAACAGTGCTCCGGGTAGCGCCCCGGTTCGCGTACATGACGCGTAACGGAACTTCGCGAAGCGAAGCTGATTGGCTCTCCGGTGTCTGTCAACATTCTAAACAGTCCGGAGCGGCCGCCATCTTGTCTCTCGGTAGGATCGAGAGACAAGAGGAGGCCAAAACAAAGGGGGAAATGACCATAAGGGGGCATAGTAGATCCTCCCTGACCCCCTAGGTTTGATGTGGAGGCTTTAAAAGGGCCCCGCGGGGGGAAAAAAAAAAAATCTTTTTTTTTGCGTGGGGAGCGCCCGGTACGCGCACCGGGAAGCGGTCCGGGGAGTGTACTATGAGGAAAAAAGAATGATAGACTTTTCAAATATTGTATGTTTATTGATTGTTCGTTTTGTTGTTTTTTTTTTTGTTTTTTTTATTTAAGTAGCAATATGTAGGTACCAATGCAGAGTCAAAAAATTAATATACACCGTCTCCTTTCTAGATATCTTGCATGTTGTTTCAGAAGTTATTGTGGAATATGGAATCCATATCATAGTCTGTCAGGAAAGCAGAAAGAACATGGAGGCAGGAGATGAAAAAGAGATGTTAAATACACATTGGAGATAATATAGTTGGAGAAAGGAAGTAACTATGAGCAAAATTACTATGTAACATAAAAAAGTTGCACAGTATACTATAAGTCTGACTTTACATTATAATCAATTAGGTACAGGTTTATGAATTACATATAAAAATGATTAAAGTCTCGAACAATTTTTGATTATTAAATATAAATTTGTTTTTGTGATTCTTTTTCCAAATTTAACAGAACATTTAACAACAAATTGTCGGAAATGCCCTCATTTTCAATCAGCGAATCTACTGCATCTACACATTGAACTAATTCATGGTCCCGTGATTCATCCATGAAATCTGAGTCATCATTGTCCTCAATAACTTTTTCTGTGTTGTTCTCCAGAACAATTCTGAAGGAAATAATCTGCTCTCCTTCCATTTTCTTGCTGTAATTTGCATAAAAAATTAATATATCAGTAGAGATGGGGCACTGTTGGGTTTAAGTTCAGACAGGTACTTGTGAGTTTATAACAGAGAAGTTATCTATGGGCACTGTATGGTTTCAGGCGTGAAGTAGTACTATTAAAAAGTGCCTGTGAAGAAGTCTAAGTAAATTCATAATTATAGCACAGATACCTAAATCAATCCATAATTATAATAAACGAGCATTTCTCAATGTCTAACTCTTACAGAGGGACAGTATATAACTATCTGAAAATGTTTTCCCAAATTAATTTAAAGTGCATAACATAGTTCTCCTTTCAAATTTATAAAATAACATCTTACCTTTTAAAAACAAGTTTAAGTTGTCAGTGAAAATGCACTTGCAATGTACTTCAGGAAGTAGTAGTCAAAATGGCTGTGTTTCTCTCTCTTTTTTTTATATATATTCAGGTACATAACCAATCAAATGTCAGGTAAAAAAAGTAGAAAATGAAAGTAACATTTTAATTGGTTGTCAATTCCAACACTTCAGATGTGTTTTGTGAAGTAATTTACCTCAGGGTATTTAGAGAGGTCTACAGGCTAAATGGTTAAATGGAATTCCAACCAAATTTGTGAAAATGGTAGGGATTGGTATGTAGTATGAGCTAATCTATATTTGGTGAAAGTGTCTCCAGTGGTTTTTCTGTAAATTACTTTCCCACCTTTTTTAAGCGAGCGCTTCCCGGTGCGCGCCCCGGTACGCGAACCGGCAGCGTTACGGGAGTCCTCCATTTTGTGTTTCGGTAGAATTGAGATACAAGATGGAGGGCAAATAATGTTCAGAATGGGTAGAAGGGGGCATGGTACACGTATCCTGACCCCCTAGGTTTTCTGAGGGTGGTTGAGGAGGCCCATATGTGCGAAAAAAAAACCACATTTTCTTTCAAATTTTCGCGCGGTTAGCGTTCGGTGCGCGTACCGGGTAGCGCTCCGGAAAGCGTAAATCATGAAAATTAGTTAAAAAAAAGTTACATTTAAAATTTGTTTATAGTGATCATAGTTAGGGTAGCTCTGAGAAGAGCTTTTGGGTCTGTGTTAGATTTAGGTACTTATAAGTAGGTACCAATACATAGTCTTAAATTCAGGATGAAAACTCTGTTCCCCTCATCTGAGAAGTGAACTCCATCTTCTCTGTAGATATCTTGCATGTAGTAACGCAAGTTATTTTTTGTAGATGGAGCCCATTCCATGGTCTCTCATGTAAGCTGAAACAGACTTATTTACATGCTTCCTCGATTTCTCAATTTGTGGACAAAATTCGTTTGACCACCTCCATTTCTGTCTTTGGCATATATTTGAATATACCAAGGCAGTTTGAGGAAAAAGTGCCATCAATTGCTCAAAGGTGTCCTTTAAAAGCATTTCCAGACCTACCCCAGTCAAAGTGCCCAAGTCATTTCCTCCACAGTGCACAATTAACAGGTCAGGTTTTGGCAAATGCAAAAAGGTTTTCACCAATGGTATCAATTGGTGACATCTTAATCCTCTGTGGCCAATCCAGTTGATTTCAGACCGGAGCGGTCGCCATCTTGTCTCTCGGTAGGATCGAGAGACAAGAGGAGGCCAAAACAAAGGGGGAAATGACCATAAGGGGGCATAGTAGATCCTCCCTGACCCCCTAGGTTTGATGTGGAGGCTTTAAAAGGGCCCCGCGGGGCAAAAAAAAAAAAGAAAAAAAAAATGGGTTTTTTTCGTGGGGTGCGCCCGGTACGCGTAACGGAAAGCGGACTGGGGAGCGTACTACAAGGAAACAAGAATGATTGACTTTTAACTTATTGTATGTTTATAGACTTTTTTTTTTTTTTCTACTGAGTGACGTCTCGGCCTATCTCCACGGGATGCAGTCCCTACCATCTCGGCGTTTAAGCCCAGGGGGACCGGTAGTGTGGGAGAGATAACATCTGTTAACGTTCAATTCGAAGGAAATCAGGAAGTGTTGATAAACATTGTCTGCGCCATCTTGCCTTTTTTCAAATGCCACACTTTTGTCGTGCACGGCAGCCATTTTAGATGCCTTGACCAGACCCACTCTCTGCACGCTGTCGATCCTTAGCATGGCTCCCCACCCTCGCAAGCATCTCCCCCAGGCACTGGTCACCCCCGCTCTCTATCTTATGCATGGGCAATAAACCTCCCCCCATCTGCGCTGCTCTTCCTTGAGAATCACACCCTGTGCCCGCCCGACACCTCCCTTTCGCCCTATTCACTACCGCACCCTCTGACACTCCTCTTCCTCTGTGTCCGATTGTCCAGGCCGGTCCCAGGCTATCACCTAGCCCTGCAGATGTAGTTTATGGCCCCAGCTGTAAAGAATCACCCCTCTTCAAAGGAGTTACAGTAGATCAAGGCCCCCACCCGATGAGATCCGTCACACCACACGCGTTCCTACTATCTGAAAACCATCCTGTATTGTGATTGGGGAGGGGACCGAGCCTGAAGCGGAAGATTCCAGGGATGCCTCTTTGTACATCAAAGTTTTTACAATTATGTGTCACATTAAAAATATATAGCACTCCAACAAAGTAGTAGGATTATAAAACTTTAATAACTTATAAATATATACAACGCAACAAAAACAGTAAATACATTTAAACATTTTTTTGAAAAAAGAAGCAACAATGGTCAGTAACTGTGTTTTGTGCGAATAGTCCCAAGGCAGCACAACGTGCTGAGTTCTGGACGGCACCCAGGTGATGTTACCTGGGTGCCGCACTGGTTTTTGGTATCCTACAATGCAGCTCCGAAAAACGGCGTGGGGCGTCCCGGCGGGTGCGGGGGGAGCCCTCGTCAGTAGCGATCTGTTGTGCGAATAGTCCCAAGGCAGCAGAACGCGCTGAGATGTGGATGGCACCCAGGTGATGTCCAGTAAGTTGCCGCACTGGTTTTGGTATCCTACAATGCTGCTCCGAATAACGGCGTGGGGCGCCCCGGGGGGGGGGTGAGGCGGCGTGAACGGGCCTCCCCAGGTGGAGGCTCGTCTGCTGTAGTGGGGCGCCCCTTTACCGTTTCAGTTGCCATTCCGCCCGCTTTTGGTACACTGTGCCAAAATCCGCCATTCAGCTTAGTTGCGCCCACTCTTGCGGTGCAGCGATAGGCGGCTGCCACAGGACTCTCAAAATGGCGGCAGGCTCTTTCCTTTTTGGGCCTGGTCCACTGAAATGGCCCTGGGACACCTTGGAACTCGGACGCTTGTCTGCTAGGTCTTGGACCCCATTCTCGAAAGCGTCCCCTCAGCCTTGAAGATTCTACAAAAGTCTTGGGGGCCCCCGACTCCTGCAGGCTTCCGGTGGGGAGCGGCTGCCATGATTGCTCGCGGAATGACCACGACGGAGCCACGAGATGGTGGTGCTTTCATGCTGACGCCAGCTTCAGTCTGAAACATCCAGAAACAAGGTGGGGCTTTCATCGTTTGGGGAAAAAAAATGTTTTAATCCAATGAAAAGTGTTATTTTTAGGTCATATGATCAAGCCTTCCATCATTAGGAAACCAAAAGTAAAATGAACCAATGAAAAGTTTTATAAACAAGTCACATGACCTGTTATGCGGCATAGGGCTATAAAAAGCGTAGAAAATCCGTTGGCACGTGAGGCGGCGTCAGTAGCGGACCGATGTGCGAATAGGCCGAAGGCAGCACAACGCGCCAAGATCCGGATGGCACCGAGGTGGTGTCCAGCAAGTTGCCGCACTGGTGTGGCCATCCTACAATGCTGCGCCGAAAGTCGGCGTGGGGCGCCCCGTTGGCCTGTGAGTTGGCGTCAGTCAGTGGGGGCTGTTTGAGGATCTGACTGCATTGGAAAGCAATGTGATGCTGTGCGTCGCCCCCAAGATGGAGGTTCCTCGGCTGCAGTAGGGCGCCCCTTGGTGTTTCACTCGCTATGCAGCTGAGTTGCGTGCGCACTTGCGGCGAATAGGCCGAAGGCAGCACAACGCGCCGAGATCTGGATGGCACCGAGGTGGTGTCCAGCAAGTTGCCGCACTGGTGTGGCCATCCTACAATACTGCGCCGAAAGTCGGCGTGGGGTGCCCCGTTGGCCTGTGAGGTGGCGTCAGTAGCGGCCCGATGTGTGAATAGGCCGGAACCAGCACAAGGCGCCAAGATCCGGATGGCACCGAGGTGGTGTCATAGTTGAGAGTTCTGAGCAGCGCTTGTAACACTGTCTGAAGCTTATTTGCACCTGCTGCAGCTTCACTATTGCCCTGGTGTGGCCTAAGATCGCCCATGACATAGGCGGCCGCCTCCCGGGGTCCGGCGGAACTTTTTTCCTTTTCCTTTGTGCATCTTGTCCCACAATCCGTTTGACCTGAAGACACGACCAGGTCCCTGAATGTGTGCAGGGAGACGCTATTGATTGAATCAAAATGGCGGCTTCACACAAAGCTGACTCAAGCGTTGCTGCTGATGCTATACAGACAAAAACTGGTTTTCAGTTTGTACATTCTTCAGGATTTTTCCATCCAAGGCTGGTTGAGAGTTTGTAGAACAATGGCTTCAGATTTTCAACATACTACTCTTCAACATTCTTCCTAAATGTAACAATGTGAGACTCACTAGGAGAACGGTGTAGTGAGGGCCACAAACGGCTGTTTATCTTTCCTTTCAAAATGCTGCCAACAATATTTTCGGAATGGAAGACACCACAAGGCGCTGAGATTCGGTCGGCACCGAGGTGGTGTCCAGCAAGTTGCCGCACTGGTGTGGCCATCCTACAATGCTGCGCCGAAAGTCGGCGTGGGGTGCCCGAAGGGGGGGGGTGAGGCGGCGCAAACGAGCCTCTCCTGCTTCTCCATGTGGAGGCACTTCATCTGCAGTTGGGCGCCGAGATCCGGATGGCACCGAGGTGGTGTCTAGCAAGTTGCCGCACTGGTGTGGCCATCCTACAATGCTGCGCCGAAAGACGGCGTGGGGTGCCCGAAGGGGGGGGAGAGGCGGCGCAAACGAGCCTCTCCCGCCTCTCCAGGTTGAGGCACTTCATCTGCAGTGGAGCGCCGTCTAGCTGAGTTTCGTCCGCTCTTGCTGCTACGGCGACAGGCGGCTGCAACAGGACTCTCAAAATGGCGGCCTGTTCTTTGGATTTGGGCCTGGTCCACTAAAATGGCCCTGGGACACCTTAGAACTCGGACGCTCGAATTTTTTTTCCTTTCCTCTACATGCAAAAAAGGTAAATGCCCGGTACGTTACCTGCCTCATCTGCCACGATGTACTCTCCAGAGGAACCGAAAAAAAATATAGTTATGGTAATTATACCATGCATCGTCATATGGAGAGGTGGCACCGATTAATTATAGTGCTGCACAAAAGAGAGATTTGGAGGACAACCCCCGACCTGCCAGTACATTCACCAAAGAAGTGGCACTGACAGCATCAGAGGCAAGGGAAACGGTCCCAAATATTCAGAAGAACTTTGGAAAGATTAAAATGACATGTTTAGATTGTGGCAAATTAATTTCATGTGGACAGATGAGTGTTACTCTAATAAATACAGCATATGAACATCATCATAGTCGATGGTTGGTGGAGACATTTTGACTATATCCTGGACCTGCCCGTCCTCGCCCAAAATGGCGCCGGAATAAATGGGACTCGTAACTCCTTGTTGTGTACTGGTTGCACAACCTTGATATCACGAGATACGTATGCAGTTGTGAAGCACATGGCGGGCGGGGACGAGAATTGATTGAATATTTCGACATCCCTATTGATATTAAGTTCTGATGTGTTATTGATTACTGTACTATTGAAAGTTCGAATTAACGTCACCCATGGTACTTGCCTGCAAATGTATATCTAGATAATTTTATTGTAACTGGCCCTGTCGTATTTTAATTATAAAATGTACGTCCACCGATTCCGCAACTGTTAGACACCTTAGTTCTTGCAACCTAATGGCCCGCCCGTTACGTTCCTCTACAGTGTAAATGTCTCCTCATCATATACGATTACAGTTTGCTCCGTGGCCGGCCCACGTGGTTATAGGCTCGTATTTGTATACTGACATTTTCACAATAAAGGTTTTTAAAAGAAAACATGGTAGTAGTATTTACATTGGTAAAGTTTTTAATAATAGTCACTGTTTTCGAATCAGTAAAAGGCAAGTGAAATAAAGCAGTCCAATTACATGAAGGGTAAAAGGTATAATACGCAGGAACGCAGTAAAGATAAATGGTCAAGGGCTGTTGTGTTTTCTACTCCTGGAACATAAAGTGATCGATAAGAATCTGATATTCAGGCGTATCGGCGACTAAGACAGCAGGCCGAGCCTCTTTTGCTCAACGGCTCCGTCATGGGACGAAGAAACGCCCTTTTTCACGAAAAAGAAATATATTTTACTTGCAGGACAGTTGTAAATTTTCCGGGAAAGTACATTAGCCTGGAACATTATAACATATATGTTTAAGAAAAAATAATGTTCGAAAGTAATAAAAAGTGTAATTTTTCGGTCATATGACCAAGCCTTTCATCATTAGAATAAGAAAAGTAAAATGAACCAATGAAAAGTTTTATTAACAAGTCACATGACCTGTTATGCTTACGTTACGCGCTGCGCACCGCGCCGCACCCCGGATCGCTTCCGGGAAGCTGCGCTTCGCGCACCGGAGCACTTCCGGATGCGCTAACGCGGCGCGTCATATGACGCATTACGCGACAACGCAGGTCCAGAATATAGTCAAAATGTCTCCACCAACCAGCGGTCGGAACACAACCCCTTTCAGCAGGCTAAATAGTTCTGTTAAATGACAACAGAAGGGACAGGCAACAAGAACCATCAGTCAAAGAGGGGGGGGCAAGTTCTTCTCTACCGGGTCACGTTGGGGCGCTACCGGAACTGATCGAATTGGTAGTCTACAGTGTTTCTGGATGTTTCAGACTGAAGCTGGCGTCAGCATGAGAGCACCACCATCTCGTAGCTCCGTCGTGGCCATTCCACGAGCAATCACGGCAGCCGCTCCCCACCAGAAGCCTGCGGGAGTCGGGGGCCCCCAAGACTTTTGTAGAATCTTCAAGGCTGAGGGGACGCTTTCGAGAATGGAGCCCAAGCCCTAGCAGACAAGCGTCCGAGTTCCAAGGTGTCGCAGGGCCATTTTAGTGGACCACGCCCAAATCTGAAGAGCCGGCCGCCATTTTGAGAGTCCTGTGGCAGCCGCCTATCGCTGCACCGCAAGAGCGGGAGCAACTCAACTACATGGTGAGCGAGACGCTGTAGTCGCAAGAGCGGGCGGTAAACAGCTGAATAGCGGAAGAGGCACAGTGTAGCAAAAGCGGGCGGAATGGCAACTGAAACGGTAAAGGGGCGCCCCACTACAGCGTGTCTTTAGGTCAAACGGATTGTGGGACAAGGTCAAGAATGGAAGAGTCACCAAAAGGCAAAAAGTTCCGCTTGACCCCGGGAGCCGGCCACCTATGTTGGGGGCGATCTCAGGCCACACCAGGGCAACACGACTTGGGGAGGGGGCAGGAGCCAAGCGCCCCCTCCGAGTCCGCGCCATCACACCGTCCCTCGGGGGCCTCCGTCAAGCGGTTCAGGGAGGCACCGCATCACATTGTTTTCAAATGCAGTCACGTCCTCAAACAGCCCCCACTTACATTGAGAATAGTGAAGCTGTAGCAGGTGCAAATAAGCTTCAGACAGTCTAACAAGCACTCCTCAAAACTTTGAACTATCAGAGTGCATGAGTTTCATGCTCGATCGATTGAGCTAGCCGGATCGGGCAACAAAAAGTATAAAATAGTTATGTAAATAGTTATTTAATAAAATGTTTTACCCTGTTACTTTGCTGGTGTGTTGTATATATTTGTAATATTTGCATAGAGTTTATCGTTATTTTGGGCGGGGTGGGTGGCGGAGCCGAGCTGTCTTGCAGCCATCATGGTGTGGAGCTCAGTTCATCTCACTAGTTTCGTATTTCTCATGAGGGGTTGTTCCTAATGTTTCTATTTTAGCGAGGTCAAAAAGAGATCCCATTAGTGGCCTACTGATTTTGCTCGATTCCTTTTGTTTTTTTAAACGATTTTTCACTATCTGCAAAGACTAAACAGAGTATTGCGACTCTGTGCTTGTTTGTAAATAGAGAATGAACCAAAGATAACCAATTCTAAAACAGTAAATGCTTGGATAACAATCAATCAAATGGAGAGAGAAGCAGGCACGACGGATTACAACGGGGGCAAAGGCCTGCGTTAACTACCCTTCACTATCTGCAAAAAGAGAGTACTCCTAATAGAAATGAGGGGGGGGGGGGCAGCATTCAAAGCAGATCAGTGTGCATAAACACGAAAATGTTTTTACTTACCACGTACTTGACATTCGACAGCTTATGATATTTGCTATTAAAAAAACATTGAAATTCACTGAAAAAAACATAGGTTAGAGACCATATATAGTTAGGAATTAGCATTTGCAAAACCTTGAAAATTCACTGAAAAAACCATAGGTTATAGACCATATATAGTTAGGGATTAGCATTTACAAAACCTTATTTTACTCGCACAAAACCATTGAAATTCGCATATATAGTTAGTTGCGCTAACTATATATCGCGTACCCGCAATCCACTGCTGATGATGTCAAATATTACATCATTCATGACATGGTCAGTGACATCACTGATGCCATCACTGATGACATCTCAAATGACATCACTGATGACATCTCATTTGACATCATTCTTGTGCTAATACGATGAACCTCTTCAGACTCTAATATAACCTTAGATACACTCAGTGTATACAGACACTCACACACTGTCACTCATCCATGGAGTTACTCACACACCTAGTCAGTCATGCAAAGAAACAATCTCACCTCCATTTCCTCAACTATACAGTTATACACACCTTACTTATTCAAACATATACTAACACATATTTACTCTCTTATACAATCCCTGACACAAGTTCACAATGATCCATACAGCCACTCACACATTCAGTGGCTCTCATGCACAGTTATTTATATATGCCAACTCTCACATGTACTGTGTTTTACATATGTACTTACTATGACATGTAGCATTGAGATATCCATTCACTCATCAATACACTCATGCACACAGTCAACCGCCCATGTAGCTGTTTCCACATGCACTCTTGAACTCATACACCTAGTGAATCAACTGCTCACACATCTATGCACAGAGTCACACACCTCCCAGCCACCCCCACACAAACTCAATCTCCCATACAAATACTTGTGCAACCAATCAATAACACATATAGCCTCTCGTATAGCTAATGATCAACACATGCAGCAGTTTACATCACAACAGACATACTGATGCACACATTCAGACAGTTTAGTCACTAACCCATGCATTTAGTACGACACATTTATTCACTCACTCATACAGTCAGTCACGCACCTACTAAATCCTTCATCCAGACACTTATACATCCACTCATTCTTCAATATATCAAACATATTTAAACTTTACAGAAACACACAGTCACTGGATGATGTCATCAGTGATGTCATCAGTGATGTCATCAGTGATGTCATCAGTGATGTCATTTGAGATGTCATCAGTGATGTCATCAGTGATGTCACTGACCATGTCATGAATGATGTAATATGTGACATCATCAGCAGTGGATTGCGGGTGCGCGATATATAGTTAGCGCAACTAACTATATATGCGAATTTCAATGGTTTTGTGCGAGTAAAATAAGGTTTTGTAAATGCTAATCCCTAACTATATATGGTCTATAACCTATGGTTTTTTCAGTGAATATATATATATATATATATATATATATATATATCCTTCAAACACCCTTGCGCTCAGGAGGGCACTCAACAATGCTCTTGTCAGTGATTGCCTCTGTGCAGCTCGCATTCCTGCTGCTCAACGCTTCCAGCCATGCTCGACGAGTTTCGAGGCAAATGCCTCTTCGTCATGAGCTCTCCACAGAGGCACAGAAAAAGCTCACCTGTTTATTCACTCTCTTTATTATTGAATGAAGATCGCCTTCAGTGGGCGTAGGTTACAGTAAGCGCCCCATTGCATGGTGGTCATTGCAGTTCAACAGGTGAGTTCGGTGTCCTTCCTATAGTAGGGTCCGTGCTACTGTGTAAAATCAAAAGATTATTAATATCCTTTAGTAGGTAGGACCTTCTGGGAATGCGTGCTTGAATTAGCATAGAACATTGTGCCTCCGCGGAAAGAA
Source organism: Lissotriton helveticus (assembly GCF_964261635.1). NCBI lineage: Eukaryota > Metazoa > Chordata > Amphibia > Caudata > Salamandridae > Lissotriton > Lissotriton helveticus. The sequence goes on along the minus strand of NC_136059.1, from coordinate 1,399,428,593 downwards.
ATCGTTGCTTTCCTCAGCTTTTCAACAAAGTCAGGAACGGTGCACCTCCTGTTTGCACGGCTTGGGCAGCCGCGCATAATTTTGTCCTTCAAACACCCTTGTTCTCAGGAGGGCACTCAACGATGCTCTTGTCAGTGATTGCCTCTGTGCAGCTCGCATTCCTGCTGTTCAACGCCTCTTAGTCATGAGCTCTCCACAGAGGCACAGAAAAAGCTCACCTGTTTATTCACTCTCTTTATTATTGAATGAAGACCGCCCAATCACTTGGACGGAAATTCAGCCTCCGATTCGGATCCGCTAATGCCAAACCCGATTCGGTGCCCTTACGACCGAGATCGGAATCGGCCCCTAAGTAGTGTTATTCCTCGCGGCTTCTTTGAAGGGCAGGCAATTTCATTTTTGATTGTGTGCAAGAATATTAATTAATGGTTTGACCTGTGTTCTGGAGGATGAATTGTAATACTTATGATTACTTCTGAGTGGCTCATATATTTAACCTAAAACCTTTTAATAAATTAAGACGCATGGGCCTAGAGAAACAATTGGATGGACCCATAAAACTTTTTTAATTTTATGCCCAGGCACATCGCTACTTTTAAGTATTATTTTGAACTATCATACAGCTTTTATGAGTAGATGATTTTAGACCTAATTCCATATTTCCCCCAGGCCTTGGCATGACAATTCTATGAACCTCAGTTAAATCCCCGGACGTGTGAGCAAAGGTATTCTGACATTGGTAAGAAACACTTTAAACCTCAAAATACTAGTTTTCTGTAATGATTCTCTATATTATCATCTTTTGCTGTTTAAAATCCGGGTTGGTGCCATCATTTTACTAATTAATTCTTACAATAATAATTTTACAATAGAGAAGTCAAGGATTCTAGATATAATAGATAAAGTAATTGAAGCATATAGCAGAAATTATAATAGCACTATAAATATTTTATGGGTGGGTGATTTTAATGTCCACAACTGCCACAAAATGATAAACACCGGTGTGTGGTCAAGCAAATGAGGTGCTCCCTCATTTCTCACATAATGATTATGGCCAAGCACTTAATAGACTGCTCGTTACAAAAAATCTAGAAATTATCAGTCCAGCTGATAGTAACACAGGTTTGTCACACAAAGCATTTGGAAATAACTTGCAGGGTACCACTATTGATTACCTGATAGTCTCAATTTCACTCAAGACCTGTTTCAGAGACGTACCAATATATGCCTCATATTTTAGCGACCACATGGCATTGGGGTGCAAAATGAAATGGGGAAAAACACATGTTCTGGACACTTGTATCCCCAAGCCGTGTATAGGGGGAAAAAATTGGATATCTTTCAAATGGGGTAGTATTTATGAAGGTAAAGTGGTCCCCTTGGTGATTAACAATAGATATCTCAAAATCTTAATCTAGACTACCCTCAAACCAATTTGGTGGCAGCCTTTGAACTAATTCTGAAATAGGTGAAATCCAATCTTGTACGTAAGGCCACCAGTCATAATACTTCTAGTCAAGAATGGTTTGATTCAACCTGTACAAAAGCTCGCATCTTTATCGATGGCGTCCACCAGGTGAGACGCTTTCTCTCCAGTATGAATAGTGAGAGCGAAATGTTCACATCCTTGCTCACTTGAATCTCCTCCGTTGGGCTAAATCTACAACTTAAAGGAGTTTACAGACATTGTCCTTGGAGTAAAGACTACATTTTGCCATTACGATTGCATAGCGGCAGCCGTTTATCATTGCGATATCACAATTTTTCAACTATCGACACTGGCGTTCTTCACAGCAGAATTCCATATTCTAATCTAGACTCTTACCGTATCTCAAGTTTTTCAGATGTTAAAGCACCCAATATATAAAAAGAGGTTTTATAAGATATATGTACATGGCGTCCTGATGAAGGCTCCAAGCCAAAACACGCGTAGGATCTAAAATTTCCAGAGCCATGCCCAAAATGAATGTGTCTCTTTTCATTACATCAAATATGAACTTGCAGAATATCTAGACAAATGTGGAATGAATTTCTGATTTAATATAAATTGCTGTATTCCTTGTCTAGAATTATCCATGAAAATGAATGTGTAAATAATATGCTTCCAAACACAGAGGATATCATCCCCTCTATTACACTTTTCTCTTTCTGTTTTTAAACTATATGAAATTGTGATCAATATATAGAATAACAATAAATACAAAATATATTTCTTTCATAACTAATGGTGTATATATTGAATATTGTGTATGCTTCTTAGGTCCGCTATATTATTATTTTCATTGTTCCTAAATTATTTTGATTTCAACTGCAAAAGCTTTAACTAACCTTCATAAAGCTCTCAAGGTAACATCTAGGGACCAGCCTGTGGTTAGTTATCGTCGTAAACAGTATAAAGAGGCCAGAAGGAATAGACAGAACTTTTTAAAGGAGGAGGCCAGGGAGTATCTTAAAAAGACTGCTGTCACAAATAATTCCAAAGATTTTTGGGCAGTAATAAAAGTTATGTTTCTGGCAAATAATTCAGACCCTACCCTCGAGACCCAAGTTGATGAAGACACTTTGATCGAATATTTTCCAAAAATCTTCGGTCTCATTCCTGGAATATCATTCGAATCATCCCCCATTAAATATAAATACTTCTTAATTTCCGACGAATTTGATATCAGAAATGCCATAGAGCAGTGTAATAGGAATAACGCTGCAAGACCGGATGGTGTACCTATTGATTTCTTTTTTGATAAACCGGACCTGTGGGCCCCTTTTTTAACCAATGTTTTTAATGCAATAGTTAGTGTTGGACCGCCAGAATCTTGTTCAAAATCAATTATAGTCCCAATACTAGATAGATCAATCCCCAAAAAGTATCAACCCATTTTACTGATGGACAGCACGGCATAATTAACGGGATGTGTCCTATTAAACAGATTAGAGGACTGGGCCAGTCAGAGGAACATTCTGATTCCGGTGCAATATGGCTTGAAGAAACATAAAGGAACTGTGGGTCAATGTTTAAATTTACATTTGATCGTCTCCAAATATACTATTGCTGAAATTGGAACGCACTACATGGCGTTTATGGACGCGACAGCAGCTTTTAATAGCATTTCCCATGCCCAACTATAGATTATTATGGAAAAAATAGGAATAGATAAAGCTATCATCACCTTTATTAGACAACTGCATGCACAGGCCTGTCTACGATATGTGAATAAGGGAGAATGTACAAGGTGCTTTAGGATAGAAAGAGGGGTCAGGCAAGGGTGTGTCCTTGCCCCTCTCCTTTTTGTCTTTTGATACCAGTGGAGTGGAGGTGCCCTTGCTTAAATCATCTTTAGATATCCTCATGATAAACCAGACTTTCATACCCATACACCGTTGTGCGGAGAACGCACTGCTAATTGCTAGGACTGGTCTGGCACTGCAGAAACTTATGGAAAGGTTGAACCTCTTTGTAAATGAAGCCAAATCCTTCGTGCTAGTGGCTGGCCAACGGGCAAAGAAATGCCCTGTCTGCCATATAGATGGCCCTAAAATTGAACAAATAGACACGTTCTCATATTTGGGAATATTGTTTAATAAAACTGCCACTTGGGACCATATGATTGACAACAGAAACTTGTTTTTAGGGAAAAGCATTATTGCAATTTTTAGTTTTATCAAGAAACTGGGCTCTAAACCATTACATGTTATAAAATAGATATATAGGGCCAAAGCTATCTCTGTTGCAACATCTGGAGCAGGTGTATGGGGTTACACTAATTGTGAGTCACTTCAGTCAACGGAAGACATTTTCCTTAAAAAATTGGTAGCCCTTCCTAGAAGCTGTTTTCCTTTAATTGCCACTACGAGCTAGAAGTACCATATATAATAGATCATCTCCGTCTAGCACCAGTTTTGCTGTGGCACTCAATATGGCGAAGGAAATCATTACTCTTAACTCAAAATATCATTAAGGACTTTCTTTTTTTTGCTTGATAAAGCTCAAATGTTGCTATGGATTTCATATGTTCAACGTACCTTTACCCCTTGAGGTTTACAACATCTTTTTGAGACCCCCATCTACCTGTGGGCTAATATAAAAAAGTATATAAAAACACATTTTTTATGCGAAATGGAAAAAGCAAGATATGCATATAATAACCATAAAAAAGTGGTTTTAACTTACCTGGACATACCTTTTATCCCTGAGGGAACAGCTTCTTATCTGTCATTTGCAACAAACAGTCAACATCTATTTTTTCTGTTAAGGTTCATACTAAATCTTACCCCTTGCATGTTGGGCTAGCCTTCTGGCATCTAATCGCAACAAGCTTTGCCTTTTTGTCAATGTGATGGAGTCTCAACTCAAACTGATTTGCACTTCTTGTGTTTTTAGCAAACACTCAGCACTTTATCGGAAATATTTTATAGCTCCAATCATGTGCAAATATAATCCTAGGCAATGTCAAGTAGCGTTATATTTTTTGCAAATGTTACAGGATCATTTTATCTGTTATTCTGTAGCATCTTTTTTACTGTTAGCGATAAAAGCAAGAAGGTTTATGAAGTTATGTGGGACCAGCTACCTTTTAAACATGTATATTTATTTGATTAATTTTAAAATGCTTTTTGTTAATGATATTTCATTGTAAAATGTCTTCTGTGCTTTTATGATCTATGTGCTTTTTAGATCAAACAAAGTATGTCTTTGACTTTTCACTTTGAGTAGATGACAATGTACTAAAGTATTCTATTTTTATTCAGTTTTAGAATTTTTTTTTTTTAAACTATTGTAATTGATGACATGACAGGGAATATTACAGTACTTGCAATAACTTTGTCCAGCATCAGAATGACTTGGTAAAATCAGTAAGCACTACATTCCATAGTTCATCTTTATTATCTAGCATCTTGCCACTCTCCCTGGGTACCCATCTATCACCGACTCGTCCGATTGTGAGCCCCCGTCAAGGGGTTCATGCATGGACTCCCCCTATACATGTTCCACTTACCCCAGATCTGTTCCCACTTCCTGGGACAATCCCTACTTTCATATACCACCTTCTCCGCTACCATACACCAATCCAGGTCTTTCATCCAGTCTTGTAGTGTTGGTGTGTTGAGTGCTCCCCACAGTTTTGCGATATTGCGCTTGGCAACTACCATTCCCAGTGTTACCCAGGTTCGTTCTTTGATATTGAGGTTGGTTGTTTCCCACACATTTAGTAGGCACCACTTGGGTGTAGGTTACAACACCACACCAAAGACCTCACTCAGTGAATAATTGTCTCCCAACACCTTTTTACATGTGGGCAGCCCCCAAAGTGTATGATAAAATGTACCCTCTTGGCCACACAGGCTTCTACAACCAGGGTCCAACCCCCTGCCTCTCTGAGCCAGAGTATGGCATGAAAAATATGCTCTGTGCAATATCTTAAGTTGTATCAACTTAAATCTCGTGGAGATGGCCACCTCCCTCCGAGAGGCCAATGCTTCATGCCATTTCTCATCATATAATTTCCCTGTGTCCTTTTGCCACTGCTCTCAGAGTTTGAGGTGGGGGTCGGGAGGATTATTGATCAATTTTTGGTATGTCAAAGAAATCGCCTTGCGGTCCATATAGACTGTCAGGATCCTATCTTTCAGTGGGGAAGACTCAGGAAGTTCCATTCCCTTTGGGATGGCAGCCTGGAGTTCATACCTGATTTGTAGATATCAATACATCTCTGTATCCACTAATTCATAATCTTGTTGCAGTGTTGTGAAGGAACCCCGCCCGACCACAAATCGCCCACTCGGGAAATGCCTATTAGGTCCCTCTTGTCAAAGCTAGGGATTCTCCTCAGAGTGCTAAAGCTTTCGGCATCACACAGCGGGGTGGCCTGTATTATCTTGTCATTCCATCCCATACTTTTTTGTACTTCATGCCAAAGCTGGATGGTGTGTTTTGTTGGACCCGTAAGCAGGAGGTGTATGGGAGTAGTGTAAAGTGCCATCGCAAAACACCCTGCCTGTAGGACAAATATGTCCATTCTATATGCTCGTTTGTCTAAGAGTCTATGTAAACATTGGTTAATTACCATTAGTTGTACGGCCCAGTAATATTTCTGTATGCCAGGCAATTTCACATCCCTGTCAAAGCAACCTCGCACTAGCTTCTGTAAGGCTATCTATGGGGGGTTTCTGTCCAATAATAACGCTCTTTGTTTGTTTTCTGTTGCTTTAAAGTGTTAAGAGGGCACTGGGTATGGTGTTCTGCAGAATGTACAGAAATCAGGGGAGCACCATAATTTTGCATAGGGCAGCCCCAACAAGGAGAGTAGCAGAGTCCTCCAGTAGCGCATATCCTATTTCAAGCATAGCAGTGGGGGCGAGAGATTCTGATTGTAGAAGAGGACGGGGTCTGTGGTGATGTACACACCAGATTAGCTGAAGTCCTCCGCTACCACCTGCGCCTCCCACTACTTGAGCAGTGAAGGGAGAGCTCCACTTAGTACGTAGATTATGGACTTTCACCAATTAATAGTGTATTTTTCAAAGTTAGTGAATATATTCAAGAAGATTTGAGCGATGCCACATACAAACGAATGCAAAAAGAACAATTAATGGACAGAATGCAGAACAATGTCATACATTCACCCCAGTACAGATATCTGGGCCTAAATCCATTGTTTTTTTGCTCACCATGCCATTCCAGTTTGGACCTAGCCATATGCAAATCAGTCTTGACCCTGCTTCCAATGGGAACAGTCCACCCTGAACTGCCAGGCCAGGTCCTCCATGGACTGGAAACAAGCATCCTAGGACCGGTTTCGGGCTTTCAGCCCTCATCAGCCAGGATAGCTTGACTCCAGTGGCATGCGGAGCACAGGACCCATGTCTGGGCATACCCATCCTACTCAGGGTGACAAATGTATACAAAAGGATGCCATCTGCATACGGGAACATTCTATCCTCCCAGTTTTCCATCCAGCTTAGGGGTTTGAGTATTAGGGCAAAGATTAATGGCGACAGCCCTGCCTTGTCCCCCTATGGAGGGGGAATGTTTAGAACATTCTGCTGTTTACACCCACTTGTGCCATTGGTCCTCATGTAGGAGTCTCAGCCAAGCCATGAATTTAGGGCCAAATCCCATCCTCTCCAGCACTGCAAATATACATGGCCATGCCATTCAAGCATCAAGCAACATGACCATTGAGTCCTCCTGTAATCCATCAATTCTTCCCAGTACACTGTGGAGCCTACGTAAGTTGAGTGCCATATTCCTTTCCGGCATGAAGCTGGATTGGTCGAGATGTATCAGTCCTGAATGATCTGTATTAGGCGAGAGGCGCGAATTTTGGCCAGGATTTCGAATTCTGCATTGAGCAGCTAGATTGGGCGACAGAATGAGCAGCTGTCTCTTTATTTACCCTCTTTATGAATTACCATGATTGTGGCCAACTGCTGGTCTGTTGGGAGCCTCACCTTCATCTGACTTTCTAGTTGCATAGTTTTCAGCTGGGATCGAGCTTGCCAACTGCCAATTTATATAGCTCGATTGGGAGGACGTTGGGTCCCATTGCTTTGCCTGACCGGATACCAGGAATTGGCTAGGCTACTTCTTTGTTGGTTATGTCGCTCTCCATCAATGCTATGTCTTCAGCAATAAGAGTTGGTAGGGGTATGTCTACTGGTTATTCCCTAGCTGCTGCTCCCTGTAGGAAAGTAGTTTCTGCTTCTTACGGTTACCCCCACTTTTTTGCTTGATCTCTCACTGTTTTTGGACTAGTCTGACTGAGATGCTTATCAGTCCCTTATCAGTCCCTAGTATATGGTACACATGCACCCAGGGCATAGGTACCCCAGAGGCCTCCCATGGGCTGGAACATGTATTATGCCACCCATGAGAGGCCATGTAAAATGGAACTCGAGATCTGCTACTGCAGCCTGTGTAAGATGGTGCTTGCACCACTTACATTAGATATAGGTTCACTATATCTAATAGTAACTACACTTAAAACGTATGTCACCCCTATAGCAGGCCTTAACAATCCTGAAGACAGGGTGCTGGGTTTTATGTGAGAGGGCATGAGCAAAGCCTCTCTGCAGTCTTCGGAGACCATTCTCCCGGGTTGTCTGTGACTCAGCCGGACATATAGGTAGAGGTGCATTATAACCTCACTGTAAATGCTATCTTTAAAACGGCTCCATAGAAACATATCGAGTTTGGTATCAAACATCTTGGAATCTTACTTCCATACCAGTAATGGTGTGGGAGGAATGATTCTACCCTTCTGATACGAGCTTCGTGGGGTCACTGGTCTTACCAGTGCCAGCCTTCTCGACCCAGACAGCACAAAATGGATGCTGCCAACCAGAGATACATTTCTGCCGTCCTGCTGCTGAGTCGAGCTCGAGCAGAGGAAGGTAGCACAATCGACATTCTGTCACAGGGAGGTGTGACCACCTCCCAGACAGGATTTAGTGTATTGGGGCTGGATGGGTGCACTTTGAGAGTGCCTGGAAGTCTGCACTTGGGCCACATTTGGTGTCCCTGTGCAAAGTCCAGCTCAAATCAGTCCTGGGAGCCATTGGCTCCTGCTCTGGTGCGAAACTTGACAAAGGACATGGGCGAGCCGCCTCTCGGTCAGGCCCCTCCCCTAGGAAGGTCCCCTGAATCTGTCCAACCCTCTCCCGATGGGTATAAAATGGGTTACCTGCCTACAGGACATTGGAATTTACGTGGACAAGATTCTACAAAGAGGAAACCACTGACATTTGACCGTCTGGACACTTGGACTTTGCTGGACCTCGACTGGGCTCGCCTTTGTCCCCCTTTATTATTTAGCATTTGTATTGCGCAACGAATCATCCCCACAGGGATCTCTTGGCGCTTATGGCTACACAGTGCTGAGGCTAGGGCATAATTACGGAATTAAAACAGCCAAGTTTTTAACTGCTGCTTGAACTGCCCCAAACTAGTTCAGGCGCGTAGGTCATCCGGCAAGCGATTCCAATGGAACGGGGCTAGATGTGAGAATGCGCGCCCTCCCATTTGACCCTTCCTGATTTTACAGGGACGTAGTAAATTTCGGATGATAGATCTCAGTAAGCGAGCAGGGGTATAGGGTACTAAGTTCTTCATTAAGTAGACCTGGCCAATCCCCTGCTGTGCTTTAAACACCGCCGTCAAGAGCTTAAACACAGCTCTCTTCTTCATGGACAGCCAGTGTAGTTGTTGCAAAAGCTGTCGTGAGGGGGTACATACTGGTTTGTTGAGGACCAGTCTGGCTGCCGTGTTTTGCACTACCTGTAGTCTAGATGCCAGGTCCTCCCATTCCTACTAGTAGTGCGTTCCCATAGTCCAGTCTACTAACTAGTAGGGCCTGAACTAGGGTCTTTCTAGCCTCCAGAGGGATCCAGGGAAAGATCTTCCTAAGCATCTTCATGATGCCAAAGCAGGTGCCCAATACTGACTTTACGTGTTCCTCTACTGAAAGCTTATTATCAAACAGGATACCCAAATTCCGTGCCTGAGTGGTTGGTTTGGGGGCCTCCCCTAATTCCACCGGTCACCAGACCGACGTTCATAATTCTGTCGCTTTTCCAAACAGAAGGATCTCCGTCTTGTTGGAATTAAGCTTCAGAAAATTCTGGCTCATCCAAGTGGCAATTTTCAGCATGCAGGATTTAAACTTTGCTCTGGCTTCTGCTGGGTCCGTCCCGATGGGGATTATCACATGCGTATCACTCGCATACGAGATTGTCTCAAAGTCGCAAGATCTTATGACGGTGGCCGTGGTGCCACATAGATGCTAAATAATGTGGGGCTCAAGATGGAGCCCTGCGGAACCCCCTTGTCTACTGTGGTGGTCTGAGAGATGAAGGTATCTAATTGGACACATTGTGCTCTGTTGTTAAGAAAGCTCTGCAGCCACGTAGATGCCATGCCTTCGACACCAATCTCCCGCAACCTGTCCAACAGGACACGATGAGAGATGGTGTAAAGGTTGCTGATAGATCAAGGAGCACTAGCATGGTGGGTGTCCCTCTGTCCAGTGACATCCTGATCGTATCCATGACCTCCACCAGTGCCGCCTCCGTGCTATGCGCTACACGGAAACCTGATTGTGAGGCAACCAATTACAGATGCTGCTCCAGATATCCAGTAAGCTGTTTGTTTACCAGTGTCTCCATAACCTTCGAACTGCAAGGGAGGAGGGAGATTGGTCTATAATTTTGAAAATCCGCCGGGTCTACCAGAGCCTTCTTCTGCAAAGGTTTTATATGCGCTTTTTTCCATTTCCTGGGAAATACGGCCCTTGCCAGGGAGATGTTACAGACTTCAGCTAGCGACGGAGCTAAAATTGGGGCGAGTTTCGCCATTATAAACGGCACCGCCGGGTCTGAAGGTGCACCTGATTTCGTTCGTGCCAACACTGCTGCCAATTGCTCTGTGGTAATAGCTGTGAAATCGTCAAGTCTAGGTAGTGTGGGGTCTCTCTCCGGCGGGGCCAACCTCATCGGTGCTGCTCCTGCCGCTAGAGAGCTATATATCTTTTCTACCTTATCCCTAAAATGGTTTGCTATGTCATCACATAGTGTTTGCGTCGGGGGTATAGAGGGACTGTTAGCTCTATGGTTTGTGAACTCTTTCAGTATTATGAAGAGCTCCTTAGAAGAGTTCTTAGCCTCCGTATTCTTGAGCCTAGGCGGTCTCTTCTTGCTGAATTACAATTTGTTAGGTAGGCTTTGTGTGCTACTGAAAATGCCAGTTTATCCTCCAACCGCTTGGTTTGCCTCCATTTTCTTTCTCTGCCTCTACACCTGGCCTTTTCCTTCTTCAAACTTTCCGAGTACCAGGGAGCTGAGACAGGCCTTTCCTGTGTACGTATTACTTTGCATGGCGCAATGATATTTATCGCATCTCAAATTGAGGTCTCCCATTTATCTAAATGCCATGGGGTGACTTTCCTCCACGCTCTACGCGGACTCGTTCTCCATTGGGACTGGCCTCCTCTATCCTCCCTGCTAAAGGTGAATTTAAGCTCAAAATTATCTGTCCAGGTTAGTGGCCATGGGGGTTCTACTGCTAAGCCTATGTTTGCAAAGATGCTGTCCAAGGTATGCCCTGCAATATGGGTAGGTTCAGGAATTCTTGGAAACAGACCTAACGACTCCATGGCTGCCAGCAAACATTTTGTGTCTGCATTAGAGAGGTCCTCTAGATGGTGCTTAAAGTCACCAACCAAAAAGAAGAACTCGGATTGCAGGATATAAGGGGTGAGTGTCTCCAGTAATGAGGTGCAGAACACTTTATTACTTTCTTCTGGTGGATGATATACTACCGCCCCATCCCATTTGTCCCTTTCCAGGACTGCAGTCGAAACACCAACCGTTCCATTCCATCTGTTAGGACTGAATTGAGTACCTTGATGTAATGTGGGGCCCATAAGGCTATAGCCTGGCCACCCCCCTTTTGTTCACTCTGTCTAATCTTGTGATGGTGTACTTGTCCGGGAATGCAGTAGCCATGACCGGTGTGGAATGACTTTGCATCCAGGTTTCAGAAATGAGACATATGTCCGGCTTCAGATCCTCCAACAGATCCCCCAGTTCGGCGAAGTGTTTAGGGATAGATCTAGCATTAATATATAATGCCCGAAAGAGCTCCTGTTTTTCCTTCCCCTGGGTAGTGCTACCCATCCTTGGTCCTCTCTTGGTTTTATTGGCTTGCTTGCTTTGGGTCTGGGAGTGAAGGGGTCAGCTGTTTGCCTGACCTGTGATGTCGACCTAGCACATTGCCCACACCTCCTGCCTTGAGCCACTGTACATCCTAAGAGCTCTCCCCCACAGCCTCTACCTAACGCATTCTCTCTTAGGTCCAACAACTCCTTAGAATACCTTACAGCCACCATCCTCTCCCTGTTCAGACTGGCAGAGTTTCCTGGCAGCCGGCAGCGTCCAGGCGCGAACGGGCACAGACGGGCTTGCCTTAGCGCGCTCTGAAAGTTATGCCCCCCGGAGGTAGCAGCTAGACCGATAACCTCTCCAAAATGGCTTCCAAAGTTGGGTTGCCACTACCCCTCCCAGGCAGCCTTTCTCCACTCAATCGGTCGATAGTGAACACGACCGCGGTGGACTGGAGAGTTGCCCTAGCCTTCTTCAGTTCCCCCAGACAGGTAATCACAAATAAAAATGATCGCAGGTAATTTCTGTTTTAAAATACAAGAAGAATCACTCTCAATATCAGTCTGTTAAGACCAGTGCAGATACAATTCAAATTAAAAACCGTGTGGCACGGGTATGTCTGTTACCTCAGCATGTGAAAACCGCTGCGCGTCTGAGCGCGCTCTGAAATTTATGCCTCCCGGAGGTAGCAGCTAGACCGCTAACCTCTCCTTTCCATCCGAAGCTTAGTTTGTGCCTTTGCTCCATACAGGCTCCGTGCAGGACTTGTGGTGCACTTAAGACAACCAAAGAATCTCACTTGGAGTGAAGGAGTCACTCCCATGCTTCACAGGCAACTAAAGCAAACACAAGGAGATGATGGACGAGTGCTGAAACTTTTCAGACACTCACCCCCAGTCACAGATCTGGGTTGAATCCATCATCATTCTTTAGCTCACTATGCCTCCCCAGTTCAGACATAGCTATATGCAAATCAGTCTTGACCCTGTGCCTCATGGGAACAGTCCAGCCGGAACTGCCAAGCCATGTCTTCACTGGACCGGAAACAAGCATCCTGGGATCGCTTTCTGGGTAACACCCATCCTCAACCAGGCCAGCTTGAATCCAGTGGCAAAGTAAGCAAGGTACCCACGTCTGGGCATACCCTGCCAACTTAGGGCAAATAAAGCAAACACAAGGAGATGATGGACGGGGTGCTGAAACTTTTCAAAAACTCACCCCCAGTCACAGATCTGGGTTGAATCCATCATCATTCTTTAGCTCACTATGCCACCCCAGTTCAGGCATAGCTATATGCAAATCAGTCTTGACCCTGTGCCTCATGGGAACAGTCCAGTCCGAACTGCCAAGCCATGTCTTCCCTGGACCGGAATCAAGCATCCTAGGACCAGTTTAAGGCTGTCAGCCGTCATCAGCCAGGATAGCTTGACTCCAGTGGCCTAGTGAGCACAGGACCCACATCTAGGCATACCCTTCCCACATAGGGTGGACAGCAAAACACACAAGATGATGGAAGGAATGTTGCACAATGGCAAAACATTCACCCCCAGGCACAGATCTGGGTTTAATCCATCGTTATTTTGCTCACCAAGCCACCCCAGTTCAGACATGGCCATATGCAAATCAGTCTTGACCCTGTGCCTCATGGGAACAGTCCAGCCCTAACTGCCAAGCCATGTCTTCCCTGGACGGGAATCAAGCATCCTAGGACTGGTTTCTGGTTATCAGCCATCATCAGCCAGTATAGCTTGACTCCTGTGGCCTAGTAAGCACGGGACCCACGTCTGGGCATACCCTTCCCACATACGATAAACAGCAAAACCCACAAGATGATGGACGGAATGTTGCACAATGGCAAAACATTCACCCCCAGTCACAGATCTGGGTTTAATCCATCGTTCTTTTGCTCACCAAGTCACCCCAGTTCAGACATGGCCATATGCAAATCAGTATTGACCCTGTGCCTCATGGGAACAGTCCAGCCTGAACTGCCAAGCCATGTCTTCTCTGGACTGGAAAAAAGCATCCTAGGACCGGTTTTTGGCTATCAGCCATCATCAGCCAGGATAGCTTTGCTCCAGTGGCCTAGTGAGCACGGGACCCACGTCTGGGCATACCCTTCCCACATAGGGTGAACAGCAAAACACACAAGATGATGGACGGAATGTTGCACAATGGCAAAACTTTCACCCCCAGTCACAGATCTGGGTGTAATCCATCGTTATGTTGCTCACCAAGCCACCACAGTTCAGACATGGCAATATGCAAATCAGTCTTGACCCCATTCCTCATGGGAAGAGTCCAGCCCGAACTGCCAAGCCATGTCTTCCCTGGACCAGAATCAAGCATCCTAGGACCCGTTTCTGGCTATCAGCCGTCATCAGCCAGGATAGCTCGACTCCAGTGGCCTAGTGAGCACAGGACCCACGTCTGGGCATACCCTTCCCACATAGGGTGAACAGCAAAACACACAAGATGATGGACGGAATGTTGCACAATGGCAAAACATTCACCCCCAGTCACAGATCCGGGTTTAATCCATTGTTATTTTGCTCACCAAGCCACCCCAGTTCAGACATGGCCATATGCAAATCAGTCTTGACCCTGTGCCTCATGGGAACAGTCCAGCCCGAACTGCCAAGCCATGTCTTCCCTGGACTGGAATCAAGCATCCTAGGACCGGTTTCTGGCTATCAGCCGTCATCAGCCAGGATAGCTTGACTCCAGTGGCCTAGTGAGCACGGGACCCACATCTGGGCATACCCTTCCCACATAGGGTGAACAGCAAAACACACAAGATGATGGATGAAATGTTGCACAATGGCAAAACATTAACCCCCAGTCACAGATCTGGGTTTAATCCATTGGTATTTTGCTCACCAAGCCACCCCAGTTCAGACATAGCCATATGCAAATCAGTCTTGACCCTGTGCCTTATGGGAACAGTCCAGCCTGAACTGCCAAGCCATGTCTTCCCTGGACGGGAATCAAGCATCCTAGGACCGATTTCTGGCTATCAGCCAGGATAGCTTGACTACAGTGGCCTAGTGAGCACGGGACCCACGTCTGGGCATACCCTTCCCACATAGGGTGAACAGCAAAACACACAAGACGATGGACAGAATGTTGCACAATGGTAAAACATTCACCCCCAGTCACAGATCTGGGTTTAATCCATTGGTATTTTGCTCACCAAGCCACCCCAGTTCAGACATGGCCATATGCAAATCAGTCTTGACCCTGTGTGTGAGAAATTGGCCTGGTATATGCTGCTCACTAGTTCTAGTGATCACCTTGTACCATGCCAAGCAACCCTTATGATGATTGGTTGTAAGTCAACCTTGTAGACAAGCAATCCTAGGGGTAGCGTGGACTAAACAGTCTTAGGCTAAACTCTGTAAAGGCATGTGAAGCAAGCTGTTTTACCATACACAATCCCCTTGAATACCAAATGAAAGGACACCACACAGATATATATTGAAAATACATATATAGATTTATTTCTACAAATATCCCCTATACTCTTTATGAGCACAGAAGCATAAGCGTTAAAACAAAACACAGTTTAAATATACAAAAGTTGCACAATATGGATGAGCCCTAGGGGCCACCTAAATCATATACTAAAATAGTGGTATAAGAGCCACTATGGGGAAAGGAAAGAGGCCTAGGGCCTGGGGAATCGCTGGAGCTGTTCGGTACTAGCAGTGATGAAGTCGGGAAAGGCCCGCGGGACTCGGGTGCAGCGCTTAAAGCGCACGCATGCACCAGTGCAATGTCAATGGTGCGTAAAAGTTACAAAGTTAGTGTTTAAGGAACCTTCCAATGGACCTACAAGGACAAAACTTTAGACACAGGCACTAGAGGTGTATACCAGTGGGGAAACACCGGCGTTGCTGAGTTACCTCACCCACAGGAAGCGGGTGCACAGGTGCGAAGTAGTGTCGGGTTTAGTCACGCAGGTCGATGGTGCTTGGAGCTGAAGATGCTGCAGGCGGGTCGTCGAGGAGAGTTCCGGTGGATCCAAGGGTGGATCTGAAGAGGTAAAGACCTGAAAGCAGAGGGGACAATGTTCAAAGTCACTAGCCAGTGACTACCGTGGAACCAGGACGGAACCAGGCAATGTCGGGTGCAAACAGGTGAAAAGGTGAAGATTGTCTCTGCAGCCACGTGGACATGAAGAGGTCAAGGACGTCTAGGAGTCGATAACGAGCTGTCCCAAGAAGGCTCTCGCTGATGGCGGTATCGGCAACTTGATTGGAGCAAACAGGCCTTGGCTAAAGCAAGCCACGCAGGAATCAATGCAAGCTTCTCACTCGGACCAGCAAGGTCAGAGCGGGTGCTTCTTTTCAGGGGAGAAAGGGCCAGTCTGGAGCAACCAGACCAGCAGTGTAGTTTGTCATTGTTGTTGCCAAGATGGCCGCTAGCTGCGTGGCAAGTGGCCGGGATGGCGCGTCGAGTGGCCAAGTGCAAAAGGGCCCCACGCAGATCATGGAGATGCTGGGGGGCTGACCTTTGGTGCAAATGCTGCTCGGTGTTGTGGCTTCTCAAACCCCAAAGCACAGCGTCGAGGGTGCCTCGGGTGCTGCGCAGTCAGCTTCTCGGGGGTCTTTCAAGAGGTCCGGTCCCACGTCTCTCGGTGCCTCCTCGGGTCTCCTCTTTTCAGGGACTGTGGATCGGGCTCTGAGATGTCTGGGAGTCTGGGTCTTGTCAGGCTCTGGGCTCGGGCTCCGGCGGGAGGCGGCAGCAAAGCAGACGTCGAGTTGCTGGTTGGTGCCTGTATTCACAGGGTGGTCACTCCTTGGCCACAATTGTTATTGTTATTGTTAACTGGGTTTTATATCGTGCCAAATCACCGTCAGGTCTCAAGGCGCTTCTAACAGATACAACAACAGAAAGGAAATCAACAGGGAAAGATTGTCGGCCTCACTCATAGGGACCCAAAGGCATCTCTGAAAAGGAGTGTCTTCAAAGATTTTCTAAAAAGGAGGAGATTAGTTTCTTTGCGAAGGGCCTCAGGTAGCTTATTCCACATTTGAGGTGCTTGGATTGAAAAGGATCTCCCGCCTTTAGTTGCCAATTTAAAGCGCGGACATGCTGGCAGTTGGGAGTTGGAGGATCTTAAGGCTCGCTTGGGATTGTAAACTTCAAGCCTCTCTTTTATATAGGCAGGTGCCTGCCCATAAATTGCTTTATGGGCGATGCACAGGCTTTTGAATTCCACCCTTTGCTTTATGGGGAGCCAATGTAGCCTGTGCAACAATGGGGAAGCATGGGTCTGTCTAGAGGATCTAAAAATTAGCCGTGCTGCATCATTCAAGGTGACCTGAAGGCGGTTGGTTAAATTTTTTGGCAGACCTAGGTATAACGCATTCCCATAGTCAATCCTGGAAACTATTGTTGCCGAAACAATGGTTCGGAGCATATTTATAGAGAGTAAGGGGACTAACTTTCGCAGCTGCCTAATCAAGTTATTACAAGTTCCAACGACGGCGGATACTTGGCTAGTCATTGAGAGCTCCTGGTCGATCTTGATACCAAGGCTCTTTACACTAGGACATGGTTTTGGGGTCGGTCCGAGTTCTTGAGGCCACAACAGGTCATTCCAAGGTGAGGTGGCCGTTGAAACCACCAGGACCTCTGTTTTATCAGGATTAATTTTTAGTAGATTCCTCGTCATCCAGCTCACCCTGAACCGAAGTATATTCTGGGCCGTGGACTGAGCCGATGTTGTATTTTCGATACTCAGCAACAGCTGAGTATCATCGGCATAATTAAAAACCTTACAGCCCATGTTCACCAGGGAATCTATCAGTGGCTGCAAATAAAGATTAAACAAGAGTGGCGAGAGTGCGGACCCTTGCGGGACTCCGCACTCCAGAACACCCACCTCAGAGACACAGTCTGCTAGTTGGATCCTCTGGGTCCTCTCTAGCAAGAAAGATTTTAGCCATTGGAGGGCCTGATCTTTTATCCCAGCTACAACCAGTTTGTCAGCAGCAAGGTGTGGCTGACAGTATCAAACGCCGCTGACAGATCTAAGAGTATCAGGGCGCTTGGTTTTTTACTGTCAGCCATGCATCTAAGTTCATCCAGCACCGAGAGCATTACTAACTCGGTGCTATGATGGGCACGAAACCCCGCTTGCCGCTCCTGGAGTAGATTATATGACTCCAGGAAAGGTGACAATGATTTTAATACATGCTGTTCAAGGATCTTGGACAGAAAGGGTAGCTGGGATATTGGCCTATAGTTTTTCAAGCAGGTCGGATCAGACCCTGGTTTTTTTTATCAGGGGTCTGACGCGTGCCTCTTTAAAACTAGCTGGTAATGTGCCTGTATCTAGGGAGTTGTTTAAAAGGTCTAGAATCTGGTCCTCCAGAGCGGGAAGCGCCATCCGAAAGATTCCAGGGGGGCAGGGATCTGCAGGGGAGCCTGATTTAGTTGAGATGGCAAGCTGTCTAAGAGTTGTAGAGTCTATACTGGGGAATCTAGAGATAATAGAAGTCGGAGGAATTTGGGGGGCCGATAAAATAGTAGGCCTGTTAGGGATATCCTTCTTAATATCTGCCAGAATGGTTGCTACTTTATCAAGAAAGTAGGCTTGGAAGGTGTTACAATCTATCACTGTATCTGCCTTTTCCTCCTTCTTACTTAATTCTTTTAAGATTTTGAAGGTTTCTTTTTGGACATTTACTGCATTTTTTATACGGGTTTCATAATAGTCCTTTTTAGTTGATACAATCAATTTTTTGTACATCTTCAGGGATGATTTATAAAGTTCGCAGTCTGTGTCATTTTTAGATTTCCTCCAGCATCTCTCAAGGTGGCGAAGCTTTCTTTTTTGATCCCTCAGACTCTGGGTAAACCAAGGGGCTCCTTTTTCTGCGCCCTTTATTTTCTGTGTCTTTTCCATTATGGTGTTATAGTTTTGATCTAAATCTAGAATATCATGTGGACTCGTTGACTGTTGTATATATTTGGAAAGGGCATCGGTAAGGGTTACCGAGTCAACTTTTTTCCACTGACGCACTTTTTTTAGTTTTTAACGGGAGTTTGACCTGAGGACTGTCCAGTGGGACATCACACAAGAGTAGATGGTGGTCGGACCAAATACATGGTACAATACTCGTAAGGGCCACCTCCGGAATAGAAGTCCAGATTAGATCAAGGTTGTGGCCCTTTATATGTGTTGGGGCTTCCACTAATTGTTCAAAGCCGAATGTGGTCATGGAGGTCTGTAACTGACGTGTTGGCAGATCTTTGTCTGCCCTGTCCCAATGAACGTTAAAATCGCCTGTCACCAAGATTTTCTTGTATCGAGTGCATATGTCTGATACAATGGGGAAGAACAGGTCATTGAATGCCAAAGTACTTCGTGGTGGGCAATAAACAGTGAGAACAATAAAACAGAAATTATTCAAAGTGATTTTTACACCAAGTAGATCTACAGAGTTTATTGTTTCAGCCAGGACCTTAGCCACTTTTAGTTGTTTTTTAAAAATAATTGCTACACCTCCGCCTCGAGCGTCGTCAGGACGATTGTGCCAGATCATATCACTTGGGAGAGCAGCTATGATGTCGGGGGAAGAATTTTCACCCAACCATGTTTCGGTAAGGGTCAATATATCGATGGTCTCATCCTGTAAGAGAGTAAATATTTCCAAGTGATGTTTCTGGAGTGACCTAGTATTTAAGGTGGCAAGCTTTAAAGGAGATAGTTGGCAATTGTTTCTTCGACTAGAAGAACGTAGGATGCTACATTCCTTTAAGATGGACAGTGTTGTAGAGTTTACAGTGTGCCCATCTGAGTCCAGTAAAAGAAGGTCATTTGCAGAATAAGACAAACGCCTACCAGAGTGCCTAGTCCCTGAGCCCGATCGAGCGCGGACGGGCGCAGACAGGCAGGCCTCTGGCACGACTCCGGCGCAGATCCGGCGCGTCCGCAGTACGCGTCCGCTGTGCGGAGTCATGACCGTTCTTTTTATAGCGCTGCTAGAGCCTGGCCCACACCCAATATGGCCGCCAAGATCGAGATCCCAGCCCTCGGCGTCAATGCTCGGCCGAGGGCAGTCCAGAGGAAGGGGAGGGAGAAAGGAGCACGAAGCGCTGTGAGCGCTAAGGGAGTCTCTAATCTCTAGCGCTTCTTAATCAAGCGCAGTCAAACACACAATTAAAATTGCAGGGGAAATAATTAAAACGCTTCTTAGTCAAGCGCAATTACACACACGAATAAAATTTACAGAGAATAATTCAAAGTGCCAAAGTAAAGAGAGAGACCTCCCGGCTTCCGCCTCAGGAGGGAAAGTTGCTTCTGCTAGTTATCACTGGGGGAATTCCCTCTTTCCTTTTTATAGCGCTGCTAGAGCGCGTGATCCGCCTAGCCCACACCCAATATGGCTGCCAAGATCGAGATCCCAGCCCTCGGCGTCAATGCTCGGCCGAGGGCGGTCCAGAGGTAGGGGAGGGGGGAAGGAGCACGAAGCGCTGTGAGCGCTAAGGGAGTCTCTAATCTCTAGCGCTTCTTAATCAAGCGCAGTCAAACACACAATTAAAATTGCAGGGGAAATAATTAAAACGCTTCTTAGTCAAGCGCAATTACACACACGAATAAAATTTACAGAGAATGATTCAAAGTGCCAAAGTAAAGAGAGAGACCTCCTGGCTTCCGCCTCAGGAGGGAAAGTTGCTTCTGCTAGTTATCAAGGGAGATTCTCTTCAGTCTTCTGTGCAGCAGAATGTCGAAGTCCAGTTTTCTTCTTAGTTTCAAGTCGAGTTCAGGATGATCTGAAGTCCTGGGACACAGCTCCTACTCTTATTCCAATTCTAGGGGCCGGATCACCTACTAGGTCCCTCCTCTGGGTGGGACCAGGAAGGGGGGCGGTTACACCCCCTTACCTTTGTGCAGCTTCGCGCCAAGACTGGGGCTGGAGAGCCCCAGCACCGGTTTGAACTGGCAAATGCACAGGGACACCTTGTGTGCCCCGGGCATGTCTGATTCTATTCAGCCCTGTCCTACCCAATACACAAAATCCTGTCTGGGGTGGTGCTAGCCCCTCCCAAGGCAGGAAACCCTTTGTCCAAGCTGCCCTCGCTGGAAGGACTCTCAGCAGCAGGAGGTCAGACTTGTGTCTGCGGTGGCAGCATCCATTTTGCGATGCTAAGGCTCACGTTTAACTTTAACCGGGGTTCAGGTTAGGTACATGTCGTATCCCTCTAGAAGGGTGGAATGCTACCCCCGTCACCAGAACTGGCGAGGGGGTAGTATTCCAATTCGTATGACACCTTACTCGACATGTTTTGATATAGCCAAACCAAAGTTAGCATTTAACCGCGAGGTTCATAATGCACTTAAGAGTATATGGTATGGCAGTATCATGAAACAGCTAAAGGACATGGTTCCGAGAGCTGCATACAGGCTCAGCTCATGCCAGAGCACCATCTCACATATTTCCAAGCACTCTGCCTCCAGGATTGATGAGGCCTTCCTTAGGAGTGGCTGATAGGAACATATGTGTCCATTTTAGGTTAGGTATAGGCATACTACACCTAAGTAAGGGGTGGTTACACCGACTTACCCCAGCTGAGTGATCAGCCAGTTGTGTCAAATATGGAGGCCAGGCTAGGGGTGGCACAATACGTGCTGCAGCCCCTGGTAGGCCTTGGAAGCACCTATGCCCTGGGTACCTGGGTACACTGTTGCAGGGGCCAATAAGGTGAACCAGTTCCAATTTCGTAATGCACCTAAAGTGCATTGGCAATAATTTAGAGAGAGAACAGCAGGCTGTGGGTCTGATTAGCAGGCCCACAGCCACATTAAGTCATAAACCAGTGAAGCAAAAAGCAAAAATTTGGAGTGACCATAGGATAGCAGACCCTACTCTCCTACACAACCCCCCCCCCAAACGCAGGGACATTAGACTAACCTTGACCAGTTGTGTCTTCATGTTCTAAGTGGAAGTACCTGGAGAGACTATCTGCCATACCATGGTCAGTCCCTGGGCGGTGCTCCACTGTAAAGTCCACCCCCTGTAGGGGAATGGACCACCTGAGCAGTTTGGGGTTTTCACCCTTCATCTGATTAAGCCATAAGAGGGGCTTATGGTCGGTCTGAATCTTGAAGTGAGTGCCAAACAAGTATGGTCTCAACTTCTTCAGGGCCCACACCACAGCAAAGGCCTCCCTCTCAATGGCTGACCAACGTTTCTCTCTGGGGGTCAGCCTTCTGCTAATGAGAGCAATGGGCTGGTCTTGACCATCTACATTAAGTTGTGAAAGCACAGCTCCCACTCCCAACTCAGAAGCATCTGTTTGGACAATGAACTCTCTTGAGTAGTCAGGACTCTTCAGGATAGGTGCAGAGCACATGGCCTTCTTCAAGTCATCAAATGCCTTTTGACAGTTTACTGTCCACTGAACCTTTTTGGGCATCTTCTTGGATGTCAGATCATTAAGAGGAGTCACAATGGACCCATAGTTCTTAACAAACTTCCTGTAGTACCCAGTCAGGCCCAAGAAAGCTCTGACCTGAGTCTGGGTAGTTGGAGGGGACCAGTCCTTTATAGTCTGGATCTTACTCTCCAGTGGTTGAACTTGGCCTCCACCTACAAGGTCGCCCAAGTATACAACTTTACTCTGCCCTATCTGGCACTTGGTTGCCTTGATAGTGAGGCCTGCCTTTTGCAGAGCCTCTAGCACTTCCTTCAGGTGGACCAGGTGATCCTCCCAGGTGGAGCAAAATACAGCAATATCATCCAGATATGCTGCGCAAAAGTCATCCAACCCAGTAAGGACTTGATTCACCAACCTTTGGAAGGTGGCAGGTGCATTTTTCAAACCAAAGGGCATCACCACAAATTGATAATGCCCACCTGGGGTAGAAAATGCTGTCTTGGCCTTAGACTCCTCAGCTAACCTTGTGGTTCTGAAAATTCTGGACTCGTGTAAAAAAACTTTGTCGTAGCATGACGATTTTTATATCAAAAGACCGAGAATGGCTAGTACACTATGTACAAGCATTTTCGTCATATTCGAGTGACGATTTCACCTCGAAATCGTCATTTTCGTCCTGAACCCTTGGCTTCCATTTTGTGTACGGCAGCCATTTTGTGAGTTGCCCTCACATAGGCTTATAACTACAGCCACATTCGATTCCAGAGGACACGTACACCTTAATTGACTTCTCTGTGACCTGGGCAAGCTGGAATCATTGCCCCAGGCCGAACCTGCCCGGCCAGTTCCTTTCCCAGTGGCCGAACAAGATAGCATCAAGGCACAACATGCCATAAACCCTTTTCATCACACACACACCCTGCCTAATCTTGCTCACACCTGTCCCTGCTCTTTTCTCTCTTACTTGCTTTATGATGAGGAGGTGCCCGGTTTTATTGGGGTACACCGATATCTGATAAAAATGTTGGCCCTTGCCGGGTAATTTGTTGTGGGCTGGACGAACTGAAATATGGGCCTGTCATCATGACTCTGCTTTTTCTTTGTAGTAAAAACATGTGAATGGTATACTAAAATGTAAGGAATGTTTGCCTAAAGCATAATATTTCGTATAAAAGGAGAAGCCTGGCTTTGTAAGATTGAGCAGTCTCCTGAGAATATACACACCGTGTTGTTTTACTTCTAGGACGCCTGTTACTTGGTTGCAGCCAATAAATTCGATCCTTGACTTCACCTAGAAGACTCTGAGTTTCTGTGTCTGAATCAGGAAAGTACTCGAGGTCTTTGGGTGTTGTCCCTGGCACCGCTGAGTTACCGGTTCAGTACCGGTTCTGAAAAACCCAGTACTTCAGTTGGCGCCCAACGTGGGGCGATACCAGCGGTACCGGTCCAAGCCAGAGGTTCGTGAGGAGCTTCGTGTGAAAATTCTGGAGGAAGGCCGCCACTTCATCGACCCCCTGCATGTCGACGTGGTACGAAAGTCTTTGCTGCGAGGTTCCCCGCTTCCCGACGGCTACAAAGGACTGCTGCCCTGGCTATCGCCCTGATTTGGACCCTTGATGTTTGGTAGAGCGAAACGATAGACGAGTCTTCTGGTGGCGTCATCGATATCTCAGTTAAGTATAAGTGGAGCGTCTCCCAGTCCTTAGTTGGTTCTTAGTTTGGGTATCCCTTCGGGATCTTTGATTTGGAACTTGCAAGTACCAAAGCCGAAGGACTCGTGTATTCACGAGAAATATCGTATTCGATAATCCTTTGAAGTTTGAAGCTAGACTAGAGAGCGAAGATGCCTGGTCTTAGCAGACTTGGAAATTTGTTTTGTTGTGGTAGTAATAGGGATTCCCGATTGGAGGACTCGTGTCCGGTTCCTCCGATTGGAACTCCAACCTATGAATTGTATGTGAAACATGGAGTAGGCCCCATCACATATAATGAAGTATGGATCAAATACACCAGAAAAGATGGTGTTTTAAAATGGCCCCAATATGGTAGCTTTGACACGGAAATCTTAGATAACCTCGAAGTTAAACTTTTTAAGAAGAAAGCCCGGCCGGCGATGTTTGACTCTTTCCGCCTATGGCGTAAGGAAGCCAAACAGAAGGAAATTAAATTAGCGAAGAAAAATAAGAGAGAAAGGGGTATCTCGATAATGCAAGCTGCTATGCAGTTTAAAGATAATGAAGAAGAACAGATGAGTGAGCAGTTGCACAGGCAACGTAAAATGGTCATTGATAAATGTTATCCAGTTTTGCCGCCTCTTCAGCAAGATGCAGCAAAAGAGCTTGAGAAAGATCCCCTAATGTCACATTTGTTAAGTTCGCCACCCCCTTATGCGCAGAATGCTACGGCACCTCCGCAACCTTTAGTTGCGCAACCTGTGGTTGTATTGCCTCCTGCTCCTCCACAGCCACCAGCTACTCTACAGCTGGCTCCTGCTCCTCTGGTGCAGCCTCCTCAAGGGCCACCGGCTTTTACATCTGCTCTTCCTATACTTCCTACAACTTTGACTACTATAACGACTACCACTCCTGGTACTCCTCCTGACACTGCCTCTGCCTTGTCTCACCCTGCTTTTCCGCTTGTCTTTTCATCGACTTCTCCTTCTGTTGGTCAAAGAGTGGCTAGCACCGTCACTAGTCTTCTGTATCCTCTCTTTGGTGCAACTAGTATAACCCCTGACACAGAGCGTAAGCAGCTGAGTAGCCAGCTGCCTGATTCTAGGGAGAAGGAAACGTTGAATTATTTGGCACATAGATGGATGACCGAACCGACTAAATATGGTCTAGAATCTGTTATGGATGTCTTCCATCAGTGGGAAGCATCGAAGCAGAGATACGTTTTTGAGAAAATGTGTGCTTTTCTGTGTGAAGATTTAGAGGAAAATGATTTGGACTCTAATCCGCCCGAGTTGAGTTATGTACGGTTCGAGTTTTCAAAAGGCGCAATTGTGGGTTTGGATGTTAAGAAAGCAGTTGTGACGTTGTTGTCGCTTAGGACTGAAGGTGTTTCTTAGTCGTTGTTTGAGTCTGATTCCTCTGGTAAAAAGAAGGTGAGACAATACCCAATGAGAGAAATTCCTCCAGTATGGAAGGAAGAAGTAGCGGCTGGTCCTGGTAATAACCCCCCAGCTGTTCCAGCACACTTTCAGCGTGTGTGGGTACATGTTCCATGGAAGCGAGCTGAAGTTTTGGCCCTTAAACAGACATTGCCTGATCCCCGTAAGAATCCTGCTGGGTATTAAAAGGAACTGTCGCAGACTGCAGGTTCATGCATTATGAATTTAGCCGACATAGACATGTTGTTTGGAAATGTTGTTCCACAGCCTTTATGGGGAAAGATTCGTCATGCAGACCATGATCAGGAGTTAGGTGACTCATGGGCTAATATTACTGCTGCAGATGCCCGACAAGTTGGTGGTGCTAAACCCGAACCTTTAGTAGCAGATCTCCCTGGTAGGATCATTATGAAGACTTTAATGCCTGCGATGCGTGTGAATTGGGATAAATTGTCTGCATGTAAGCAGAAGAAAGATGAAACGGTGTCAGATTTCTTCACCAGGTTTGAAGAGACGTTTGTCGACCACAGTGGTCAAGATATGAGTACAGAAGGTGGTCAACGGTTATTTGTTGATAAGTTCGTGCATAATTTACTCCCCGAGTTGTGTAAAAAGTTGAAAGATTCAGAGAGTTCTAGGCAGTTTCCTCTTCAGCACAGATATTGGCCACTGCCCAGTACTACGAAAATCGAGACAAAGACGAGAAAAATAGAGAAGAAAAGAAAACTAAAGAGTTAAAAACGAAGGTTCTGTTACAGCAAGCGTATCCGCCACGTGGTGGTGGTGGCCAGAATAATGGTGGTCAGAGTAACTATCAGAATAATTATCAGCAGCCTCAACAGTACCAGAGGAACTCGCAAAGAGTTGAGTATACTCAACCACGTGTCCCTGTAGGTCCCAATCAGTGTTCATATTGCAAGGAAGTGGGTCATTTCAAGTATAGTTGCCCTGTTTTGTTACAGCGCGCAAATGGTGTTTCTGGCTCAAGAGGTCGAGGTGTTCAACAAGCGTCTAGAGGTAGAGGACGTGGAAATTTCCCCCAGAACACACAGTCTCTTCCGCCTCAGAATTCAATGAATAGGTTCGATCAGCAGAATAACGCGTCTGGTAGGACGGCTCAGTACTATGCTGATGATTACTATGCAGAAGATGAACATTTGGAAGGTAATGATTGCTAGGACAGCCATAGACAAAGAGAGGGAGTTGTTTCAGTTCCAGTAGATCAGAGTGGACCATACGTCGAGGTGATTACATCAGGTGTGTCAGAGCCTTTTCTGTTGGATACTGGTGCTACAAAGAGTTCTATTATGCACTCCAAACTCCCTGGCGCACCTTTGTCTGGCGAAACAAATGTATCAGTAGGTTTTTCTGGCGCCCCGGTTAGAAACCCAGTTTCTAGTCCTATGTCTCTTTCTGTTGGTCCTTGTGAATTCGAAGCACCCCTTATTCTGACAACAGGTTGTGGTGAAAACTTGTTGGGATTGGATCTGTTAAAAAGGTTGTATGCGACTTTGTACTGTTCTCCTTCAGGAGTACAACTTACACTGGGTAAGAAAGGGGTTTCTCCTATGTATTTGTCAAGGGATAAACTTCCGACAGAATTGTCGTTTCTTCCTGATATTCTTTGGGCTACTGGTCCTAATGATGTGGGCCTTTTGGAAATACCACCATATGTTGTAACATTGAAAGCCAATGTTAAAATGCCACGCATTCCCCAATATAAAATCTCTAGTGAAGGTGAAAAAGCGTTGTTAGCGATCATTTACGATTTGATTGAAAAGGATGTGATTGAAGAGACAAGAGGCAACGTTTGCAATAGTCCTGTTCTGCCTGTTTTGAAACGAACTGATCCCTCTCAGCAACCTGTGTACAGATTTGTGATTGATCTTAGAGAGGTGAATAAAATAGTTGTGCCACAATTTCCAGTTGTTCCTGACATTACTGCCCTATTGACTATGATTCCAGCTTCTGCCACCTGGTTTTCGGTGATTGACTTGAAGAATGTTTTCTTCAGCATCCCGATTGCTGAGGAGAGTAGGGATATTTTTGGCTTCAGTTTAGGAGGTCGAAGCTTCCGCTTTAAA
Source organism: Lissotriton helveticus (assembly GCF_964261635.1). Taxonomy (NCBI): domain Eukaryota; kingdom Metazoa; phylum Chordata; class Amphibia; order Caudata; family Salamandridae; genus Lissotriton; species Lissotriton helveticus. The sequence continues at coordinate 1,399,401,350 of NC_136059.1, read as the reverse complement.
CGCGCTCCCCAGGGCTACTGTGAAAGTCCATCAATATATAGTCAAGCTTTAAAAACACAGCTTGATACGATTGTTTTACCTGATGGCGCTACCCTCATTCAGTATGTTGATGATTTGCTTGTTGCTACAGATACTGAGAAAATATGTAAAGAAGCCACGTTGTCTTTGTTGCATCATTTGTGTGATTTGCATCACAAAGTGTCTCTCTCAAAATTGCAATATTGTAGACAAGAAGTGACCTACTTAGGTCATCTCTTATCGAAGGAGGGAAGGAAACTGACCCCAGAAAGAATTCAGGCAATAGCAAAATTGAGTGTGCCAAGAACACAGAGAGAAGTTCATGCTTTCTTGGGTATTACATCGTACTGTAGACAATGGATACCAAATTTTTCCTTGTTGGCCAAACCTTTGGTGGCATTAACGTGTAAAGATATACCGAATCCCGTTCCTTGGTCTGAAGAGTGTCAGAAAAGTTTTTCTGAATTGCGCCCAGCATTATGTTCGGCTCCTGTGTTGGGTACCCCCAACTACAGTAAGCCCTTTACATTATATGTCCATGAGAAAGAAGGTTGTGCATTGTCAGTGTTGACACAGTTGTTTTGAGACAAGCAGCGTCCATGTGCATATTTTTCGTCGACTTTGGACCCGGTAGCTAAAGCATTGCCGAGCTGTTTAAGAGGAACAGCGGCAGCAGCTGTTTCTATTCGACAGTCTGCTGGTTTAGTGATGAATAACACGTTAATTGTAATGGTTCCACATGCAGTGGACACGTTGTTAAACAGAACCAAGACACAGCACTTAACTAGTGCTCGATTGTCAGGTTACGAGTTGACATTGTTAGCGAGTCATGTGCACATAAAAAGATGCAACACACTTAACCCAGCTACGTTGTTGCCGAGTGTAGGGGAATTAGATGCTTCAGAACAGCATGATTGTTTTCTCAGAACAGAAGAAGAAACGAAAGGGAGAATAGATCTTAGGGACACTCCTCTTGTAAAGTGTGATGGTACCTTATGGGTGGATGGTTCATGCTTCAAGCTTCCGAATGGTGATACGACTGCAGCATATGCTGTCACGACTTTGCATACAATTGTTGAAGCTGCACGTATCCCACATAATTCAGCTCAAGCAGCAGAGTTGATTGCACTTACAAGAGCATGTGTGTTGTCGAAAGGAATGAAAGTGACTATCTATACTGACAGCCAGTATGCATTTGGAGTGGCTCACAGTTTTGGACGATTGTGGAAAGAACGTGGGTTCCTGACTTCGCATGGAGCTAAGATACAGCATGGTCAGTTGGTGAATGAACTTCTTGAGTCACTGACTTTGCCCTTGCAAGTTGCGATTGTGAAATGTAGCGCACACAAGAAGGTGACTGATGATGTTGGTCGTGGAAATGCATTTGCTGATGAAGTCTTAAAAGAAACAGCAAGGAATGTGATGAGCCGAATGTATGTTGCAGGCCCTGCAAGATGGGTTGGTGATGTTGGAATGTGTGAAGACACGATAGAGAGTGTGAAGTCTATTCAAGCTGAGGCTACAGAGAAAGAGTTGAACATGTGGAGAGAAAGTACGGGTAGAATGGATGCAAATGGTTGCTGGATTGACTTGTCAGAGCATCAGAGATGGTTGTTACCCAATGCTTACGTGCTTGCAGTGGTTACAATGGCCCATGGAATGGCTCACATCAGTGTGAAAGGGATTTGTAAGTTGTTGGCTCCAGTATGGCAAAATGCAGGAATTCCTAAGTGTGCAGAGAATGTGGTCAAGAATTGCATGGTGTGTCTGAAGTACAATCCTGGTAGGGGAACCCCAACTCCAGCTGGTCATTTTGCGCATCCTACTTATCCGTTCGAGGTTTTGCAGCTAGATTTCATCCACATGGAGAGGTGCAACAACTTAAAATACATACTCGTTGTTGTTTGTGCCTTCTCAAGATGGGTAGAAGCATATCCCCTAAAGGACAATACTGCCTTGTCCACAGCAAAAGCCCTTGTGAAAGAGTTCTTCCCTAGATTTGGAATGCCGAGAATGGTCTGGAGTGACAATGGGAGTGAATTTGTGGGTCGAGTGATGAAGAAAGTATGCGAAGGGCTAGGCATTCATCAGAAGTTTCACGCTGCAAATCACCCCCAATCAGCTGGACTAGTAGAATGCTACAATGGCACGCTTAAGTTAAAACTGGCCAAAATTCAAGCGAGCACAGGTCTAAAATGGCCTGACGCTCTCCCTTTAGCACTCCTATCCACCAGAATGACTGTGCATTCGCGAGTGGGACTTAGTCCTTACGAGATCGTTTTTGGCCGCCCGGCCAACATATGGGGAGTGCCAAGGCCCACAAAGTTCAGTGAAATCGAACACCCTGTTTTGCTTGACTATTTGTACGAATTGACGGCTAAATTGCGTGTTTTACACCAACAGGTCCATGACACCCTGCCTCCGGTCTCTGAAACTCCAGGTCATCCCATCGACCCTGGATCCTGGGTTCTAGTAAAGAACTTCCAGCGAACAAAGAACGATCAGCCCAGGTGGACCGGACCGCATCTCGTTCTTCTCTCAACAAGATCAGCCGTTCGAGTGGAGGGGAAGAAAAACTGGATCCACGGGATCCACTGCAAGCGGATCCCTTTGCCTCTGCCATATGACCGGTGGGTCCAGGAGGGTGTCGCCGACTCAGAGACTGAAACCGTGCCTCGTTTTCTGCCTTTCAGTGATGCACGTGTAAAAGGAACACTTACTGAAAAAGAGAGTGACAATATTTTGCAACCAGCTGTATCACCGTCAGTTCGATTGGACACTACAGAACCTGAACTCTTGTTCCAAGACCATACAATACCAGGAAAACAACGATATAATCTGAGGCCGAGAAATACGAACTAATAAAAGTGTCTTTTTCCAAGTACCTTTTTTTGAAAGTGCAGCTCTCCCATCTGAGAAACTTGCTTATTTTTTGCTTTTTCGAACCGCCATCCGGGTTCCGCTGCTAGGGTCGCGTTTGCCCAAAGTCTTTGGGGTGCAGCTGACGACGTTAGGTCGACAGTTCTGGTTGGTCTAAGGGAGTTGCTGACAGAAGCATTCCTTAGCAGAAACAACCTACCATCGCGTGCAGCACTTTAGAGAGGATGGAGTTTTTCGAGATGGAGAGACCTGCCAAAGAAACGAACTTTAAAAGCAGAATATGTAAAATGATGACAAAGAAAAGCTTTTTGATATTATGCATTTTCATGTTATTCAGTGTGATGATATTTTTAATAGGATATGTTTTATTCTCTTTTCAAGTGACATTTGCACCCACTACATCGCCCATACCTCCTCCTTCTACTGTTTCCCCACACTCTTTTCAACCCCTTCCTGAACATGAATCCGCTAGGAGATTAGAGTTTATTAATAACTCCTTCGTTCAGCTTTTGCACCAACACCAACTAGTAATGAACACGACTAACTGTTGGGTGTGTGGTCTTATGCCTCACACAACGGATAAAGGAAAGGTATCCCTTATCTGGTCCTGCCATTCAGCCATAATGGTTCTGTGTGGGCATACAGAACAATGTTCATCTACGCACGTGAAGTCCACCCCCTACGTTCTGTAAAAGACAATCCCAAGAATAGTGCTCTAGTTAAGGCTATAGTCGACATGATTAAGGAAGAGATTTCTTATGAAACTACCCCGGAAGATGAGACACTTGCATATATAGGATGGAACGTGACCGGATATGGAGCTACTCTGAGTGAGAAACAGCAAGCTAAGATCTTCCCCGATTTGGATTGTACCCCATCAGGGTCACCTGTGTCTGCAAGGTAAAGGCAAGAGTCCCAGGGCTCAGTTAGGGGAGAGTATCTGTACGGAAACATATGTTTTTGGGTCTCAGACTTCCCCTGCGTTTTTAGCAGCTAAGGGTACCGATTTCATCTGCCATGATAGAGCCTATACATGGTTGCCCCCTGACTTTTCGGGCACATGTTTTGTTTCGTTCCTGTTGCCTCCCACCTACACAGCAGCGGCAGATTACCACAAGACAAGGGTAGTTAGGGGTGTCTTGAGTAAAGAAGACACTGCAGGACAAGAATTTGGGGACTTCGTAAAGGGTTTTCTGCCGTTCTGGGGACCCATGGTTAACAGCAGGAACATAAGGCAATTGACAAGGGTGGTTGAGTCCACCGTAATTGAAACTACTGGTGCCCTTAGTAACCTGACTGCTGAGCTCCAGTCGGATCGTCTTATGACCCTTCAGAACAGGGTCGCATTAAACGTCATCCTTGCAGACCGAGGTGAGGTATGTAAATTGATACAATCAAGTTGCTGTGTTTTCATTCCAAATAACGCTCCAACAGTGTACCAGGCCATCTCCAAACTGCATAAGATTTCCGAATCTATCCATGTGGATAAAGGAGATTGGTCTTTGATGGGATGGTTCTGGGAACTGATATCCGGCTGGGGATGGAAAATTCTGATGGTCATTGGGATGGTCTTAGCCATTCTTTTCCTGTTCTGTCTGTGCGTGTAGTGTGCTCCTGCAATATGTGGCCTCTGTGCTACATCATGTGTAAGGAAACCTGTATCAAGAGACGAGCTAAGTACTAGGATGATGTCACAGCAACATCTCAATGACTTTAGGAATATAGACCAGGACTCAGATTAGCATGAGGATAGGTTAATTGCCTATGTAAGGGCAAAAGGAGGGTTTGTGGTTCTGAAAATTCTGGACTCGTGTAAAAAAACTTTGTCGTAGCATGACGATTTTTATATCAAAAGACCGAGAATGGCTAGTACACTATGTACAAGCATTTTCGTCATAGTCGAGTGACGATTTCACCTCGAAATCGTCATTTTCGTCCTGAACCCTTGGCTTCCATTTTGTGTACGGCAGCCATTTTGTGAGTTGCCCTCACATAGGCTTATAACTACAGCCACATTCGATTCCAGAGGACACGTACACCTTAATTGACTTCTCTGTGACCTGGGCAAGCTGGAACCATTGCCCCAGTCCGAACCTGCCCGGCCAGTTCCTTTCCCAGTGGCCGAACGAGATAGCATCAAGGCACAACATGCCATAAACCCTTTTCATCACACACACACCCTGCCTAATCTTGCTCACACCAGTCCCTGCTCTTTTCTCTCTTACTTGCTTTATGATGAGGAGGTGCCCGGTTTTATTGGGGTACACCGATATCTGATGAAAATGTTGGCCCTTGCCGGGTAATTTGTTGTGGGCTGGACGAACTGAAATATGGGCCAGTCATCATGACTCTGCTTTTTCTTTGTAGTAAAAACATGTGAATGGTATACTAAAATGTAAGGAATGTTTGCCTAAAGCATAATATTTCGTATAAAAGGAGAAGCCTGGCTTTGTAAGATTGAGCAGTCTCCTGAGAATATACACACCGTGTTGTTGTACTTCTAGGACGCCTGTTACTTGGTTGCAGCCAATAAATTCGATCCTTGACTTCACCTAGAAGACTCTGAGTTTCTGTGTCTGAATCAGGAAAGTACTCGAGGTCTTTGGGTGTTGTCCCTGGCACCGCTGGGTTACCGGTTCAGTACCGGTTCTGAAAAACCCAGTACCTCAACCTGGCAGAAGCCAATTTGTCTATGAGCTCATCTGCCCTTGGAATAGGGTGTGCATCTGTCCTGGTGACAGCATTGAGTCCTCTGTCATCCACACAGAACCTCATCTCTCTCTTTCCATCTTTGGTGTGAGGTTTGGGGACCAGAACCACTGGGCTAGCCCAGGGGCTCTCTGAAGGCTCAATGACACCTAATTCCAGCATCTTTTGCACCTCAGTCTTGATACAATCTCTGACATGGTCAGGTTGCCTGTAAATTTTGCTTTTCACAGGAAGACTATCACCAGTGTCCACCACATGGGTACACCAGTTAGTCTGACTGGGAGTCAGGGAGAACATATGTCGATATGACTGCAAAACTTGTCTACAGTCATTTTGCTGATGTTCAGTGAGGCTGCCATCTAAGGCCACACCATCAACTGAGCCATCCTCAGGGTTCTGAGTCATCAGGTCTGGGAGAGGGCCACTCTCTTCCTCCTGCCCCTCATCTGTAGCCATGAGCAAGCCCATGTCTGCCCTGTCAACATATGCTTTCAGCCTGTTAACATGGAGCACCCTGTGGGGGCTCCTGGGAGTTCCTAGGTCCACCAAGTAGGTAACCTCTCCCTTCTTTTCAATGATAGTATGGGGTCCAGACCATTTGTCTTGGAGTGCTGCTGGGGCCACTGGCTCCAACACCCATACTTTCTGTCCAGGCTGGTACTCAGTCAAGACAGCCTTTTGGACATGCCAAGCTTTTTGTAATTCTTGGCTAGCCTCAAGGTTTTTGGATGCCTTCTCCATGTACTCAGCCATCCTGGAGCGGAGACCAAGTACATAGTCCACTATGTCTTGCTTGGGCTTTTTGAGAGGTAACTCCCATCCTTCCCTCACCAAACACAGGGGTCCTCTTACAGGGTGCCCAAACAACAATTCAAAGGGGCTGAAGCCAACCCCCTTTTGTGGGACCTCTCTGTAAGCAAACAGAAGGCAGGGTAGAAGGATGTCCCATCTTCGCCTGATCTTTTCTGGTAATCCTTTGATCATACCCTTTAGGGTCTTGTTAAATCTTTCAACAAGCCCATTGCATTGTGGATGATAGGGAGTGGTGAACTTGTAGTTGACACCACATTCCTTCCACATAGCTGTCAAGTATCCTGACATGAAGTTGGCACCTCTATCAGATACTACCTCCTTAGGAAACCCCACTCTGGAGAAAACTCCAAGCAAGGCCCTGGCCACAACAGGAGCTGTTGTGGTCCTAAGTGGAATTGCCTCTGGGTACCTGGTGGCATGGTCCACCACCACCAGTATGAATCTGTGCCCAGATGCTGTAGGGGGATCCATTGGACCTACAATGTCAATCCCCACTCTTTCAAAGGGCACCCCCACCACAGGTAGTGGTATCAGGGGGGCCATTGTGGTACTACCTGCTTTGCCACTGGCTTGGCAGGTTACACAGGAGCGACAAAACTCCTTGGTATCCTCTGACATGTGAGGCCAGTGAAAGTGTGAGACAAGCCTGTCCCACGTCTTATTCTGGCCTAGGTGTCCTGCTAAAGGAATGTCATGTGCCAAGGTAAGAAGGAAGCCCCTAAATTGCAGAGGTATGACTAACCTCCTGGTTGTACCAGGCTTGGGGTCTCTACCCTCTGAATAAAGGAGCCCATCATCCCAATAAACTTTATGGGTACCTTGAGCATTCCCAGCAGCCTCAGCAGCAGCCTGCTGTCTGAGGGGTTCAAGAGAAGGACAGGTTAACTGAGCCTGCCCCAAGTCTGCCCTAGAAGGTCCCCCTGTCCCCAGAAACTCAACCTGATCAGGTTCAAGCTCTTCAAGGACGGTTCCTTCAGGGGTCTCAAGATCATCTTCCTGTGAAGGCTGATCCTCACTTGTAGGCAGTTGGGAAGGCACAGCCTTTACCCTCCTGTTCTTTGTCTTGGAAGGTGCTTGGTCCATTGTTCCAGGATCCAAGACCTGAGGTTCAGAGGGGCACTTTTTGGCCTGTGACCTAGTCCGAAATGCATTGGGCATATAAATAGAAAATTTACACAAATGCTTGGATGTGATTGTAACATCATAAAGAAAAGATTGGAAATATGAAAACATAACCACAAAGAACTTTGAATAAAACTTTATTTGTGCTAATCAAATTACAATACTCTCACAAATCTTCTTTACTGTGTGCGTTTGGGGACATTACCCTCGATCAGGATAATGCTACAGTGACTAGTCACAGCAAGGACATGTGATGATATCCCTAACATCTCTGCATGAGTCCTGTACTCAACTTCTGACCATAGAGAGCTCTCCAGGTCATTGCCCAACAAACATTCTACTGGGAGATCAGCACTAACCACAACTCTTTTTAGGCCAGTTACCCCTCCCCAGGAAAAGTTAACAATTGCCACACTATGTGTAGTAGTGACATTGCTGGCATTGGTCACCAGGTAATTATCACCTGGGATGTACTGTCCAAGGTCCACAAAGCTAGGCGTCACCATAGTGACACTGGCACATGTGCCCCTGTATGCTTGAGCCACTTTTTCATTAATCAAAGGCGTCTGCCTGTACTTGCCCAGATTACTGGGACTGACAGTAGTGGATAAATCAATTTCCACATCACAAATCAGAACAGCCTGTGTAGGGGTTCTGACTAGGCCAGAATCTCCCTCAGTTCCCAAGGTGATACCCACTACCCCCTTAGTTTGTGGACCAACACTGCTAACTGTACTAGTGGGTACAGGTGCCTTAGGGACTGCAGTGTTGGGGGCTCCACCCTTTTTACAATCACTTGTCCAGTGGGAGGTGTTTTTACAAGTACTACACCAGGGTTTCCTTTGACCTTCTTTCTTCTTCTTCTTGGAAGTTTGGGACCCACCCTCAGTATTAGTTTGGGGCCCTGTTGAAGACTTCTGGTCTTAAGCTTTCTGCTCCCCACCCTTCTGGTCTGTTTTCTTTTGGTCACCACCCTGGTTCTGGTTCTGGTTCTTTTGCTTAACTCTGGTTCTAACCCATTTGTCTGCCCTCTTTCCCAATTCTTGGGGAGAGGTTAGATCTGAGTCAACCAAATGTTGATGCAACTGCTGGTTCTGACAGTTATTTAAAATCTGTTCTCTCATAAGCAAATTGTACAATCCTTCATAGTCTGTAACCTTACTTCCCAGCAACCAGCCCTCCAGAGCCTTAGTGGCACATTCAACAAATTCAGACCAGTCCTGAGTCTGTGTCTTCTGGGTGTCTCTGAACATTAACGTGTACTGTTCAGTGGTTACGCCTAACCCATCAATCAGAGCACTCTTCAGGACCAGGTAGTTTCTAGAATCCCCATCACTAACTGTGAGGAGTCTGTCTCGGCCTCTACCTTCAAAGGAGAGCCACAAGATTGCTGCCCACTGCTCCTGAGGGATCTGCCGTACTCTGCAGGCTCTCTCAAGTGCAGTCATCCACTTGTGGATATCATCCCCAGCTTTGTAGGGGGGCACAATCTTACTCAGGTTTCTATTGTCATAGGACCTGTCTTTATCCTTAGGGATAGTGCTGCCACCAGTGGATCCTAATCCACTCTCTCTAGGCTGCCTTGCTTTAGCAAGTTTCTCTTTGGCCAGGGCAACTTCTAATTCTTGCTTCTGGATCCTAAGTTCAGCCTCTCTCATTTTGGCCTCATGCTCCCTTCTCTGAGGGCTAGACATCACTCTTCTAGAGTGACCATGAGAACCCCTAGAAGCTTGGGAGGTATTGGATTCACCTAAGTGATTCCTCCTCCTCCTGGGCTCCTGGTTAAGTCCACTTGGGGGTCTGAATGGGTTGAACCCACCTTCAGTCCCAAATACGCTTAAGTTAGTCTGGTTAAGCCTGCTGAGTAACACCTGACTATTTCTCTCATCATCAGGCCCACTTTCTTCCTCCTCCTCCTCTTCTTCCTCATCCTCAGGCTGAGTATCTCCAGTGCTCTGGTTTTCCTCATCTATCTGGATGACAGGGACAGGGGCATCAGTGTTATCATCTTCAGAGGGAGAGCCTCCATCTCCAGTCCCTGAGGGGCCTGGTTTGGAGGTCTTTAGAGCTTCAGACTTGTCTAAAAGCTCCCTGAGGTGGTCTGCTGTAGGGGTAGGACCCGTTTTGATTCCTCTTAAGGAACACAGCTGCCTCAGTTCTTTAAAATTAAAGATAGCAAATTTGGATGGTGCCCTTAGAGGGTCACTCTCAACAGAGATAGGTCCAGTGGATCCCTCTGCTCCATACATTGCTCTAGTGTGGGTGGATATGTTGCAATCTACCTACACTGGTGTTTACCTACTAAACCTATCTAGTAGTTGTAGTCAGGGTGTGCTACTCCCTATCCTCTACAACAACTAAATTCAGTAGAACTTAAGTATACTAGTCTTGTTTTAGTGTACCTATCAGCTACCTGTATGATCTTTCAAATGATACTCTCAAAGATTGTAATGGTAAAACAACAGCAAGCTCAAATCCCAATCCGCTGCTCACCAATGTGAGAAGTTGGCCTGGTATATGCTGCTCACTAGTTCTAGTGATCACCAAGCAACCCTTATGATGATTGGTTGTAAGTCAACCTTGTAGACAAGCTATCCTAGGGGTAGCATGGACTAAGCAGTCTTAGGCTAAACTCTGTAAAGGCATGTGAAGCAAGCTGTTTTACCATACACAAACCCCTTGAATACCAAATGAAAGGACACCACACAGATATATATTGAAAATATATATATAGATTTATTTCTACAAATATCCCCTATACTCTTTATGAGCACAGAAGCATAAGCGTTAAAACAAAACACAGTTTAAATATACAAAAGTTGCACAATATGGATGAGCCCTAGGGGCCACCTAAACCATATACTAAAATAGTGGCATAAGAGCCACTATGGGGAAAGGAAAGAGGCCTAGGGCCTGGGGAATCGCTGGAGCTGTTCGGTACTAGCAGTGATGAAGTCGGGAAAGGCCCGTGGGACTCGGGTGCAGCGCTTAAAGCGCACGCATGCACCAATGCAATCTCAATGGTGCGTAAAAGTTACAACGTTAGTGTTTAAGGAACCTTCCGATGGACCTACAAGGACAAAACTTTAGACACAGGCACTAGAGGTGTATACCAGTGGGAGAACACCGGCGTTGCTGAGTTACCTCACCCACAGGAAGCGGGTGCACAGGTGCGAAGTAGTGTCGGGTTTCGTCACGCAGGTCGATGGTGCTTGGAGCTGAAGATGCTGCAGGCGGGTCGTCGAGGAGAGTTCCGGTGGATCCAAGGGTGGATCTGAAGAGGTAAAGACCTGAAAGCAGAGGGGAGAATGTTCAAAGTCACTAGCCAGTGACTACCGTGGAACCAGGACGGAACCAGGCAATGTCGGGTGCAAACAGGTGAAAAGGTGAAGATTGTCTCTGCAGTCACGTGGACATGAAGAGGTCAAGGACGTCTAGGAGTCGATCACAAGCTGTCCCAAGAAGGCTCTCGCTGATGGCGGTGTCGGCAACTTGATTGGAGCAAACAGGCCTTGGCTAAAGCAAGCCATGCAGGAATCGATGCAAGCTTCTCACTCGGACCAGCAAGGTCAGAGCGGGTGCTTCTTTTCAGGGGAGCAAGGGCCAGTCTGGAGCAACCAGACCAGTGGTGTAGTTTGTCATTTTTGTCGCCAAGATGGCCGCTAGCCGCGTGGCAAGTGGCAGGGATGGCGCGTCGAGTGGCCAAGTGCAAAAGGGCCCCACGCAGATCGTGGAGATGCTGGGGGGCAGACCTTTGGTGCAAATGCTGCTCGGTGTTGGGGCTTCTCAAACCCCAAAGCACAGCATCGAGGGTGCCTCGGGTGCTGCGCAGTTAGCTTCTTGGGGGTCTTTCAAGAGGTCCGGTCCCACGTCTCTCGGTGCCTCCACGGGTCTCTTCTTTTCAGGGACTGTGGATCGGGCTCTGAGATGTCTGGGAGTCTGGGTCTTGTCAGGCTCTGGGCTCGATCTCCGGCGGGAGGCGGTGGCAAAGCAGACGTCGAGTTGCTGGTTGGTGCCTGTATTCACAGGGTGGTCACTCCTTGGCCACAAGGGAGATTCTCTTCAGTCTTCTGTGCAGCAGAATGTCGAAGTCCAGTTTTCTTCTTAGTTTCAAGTCGAGTTCAGGATGATCTGAAGTCCTGGGACACAGCTCCTACTCTTATTCCAATTCTAGGGGCCGGATCACCTACTAGGTCCCTCCTCTGGGTGGGACCAGGAAGGGGGGCGGTTACACCCCCTTTCCTTTGTGCAGCTTTGCGCCAAGACTGGGGCTGGAGAGCCCCAGCACCGGTTTGAACTAGCAAATGCACAGGGACACCATGTGTGCCCCGGGCATGTCTGATTCTATTCAGCCCTGTCCTACCCAATACACAAAATCCTGTCTGGGGTGGTGCTAGCCCCTCCCAAGGCAGGAAACCCTTTGTCCAAGCTGCCCTCGCTGGAAGGACTCCCAGCAGCAGGAGGTCAGACTTGTGTCTGTGGTGGCAGCATCCATTTTGCGATGCTAAGGCTCACGTTTAACTTTAACCGGGGTTCAGGTTAGGTACATGTCGTATCCCTCTAGAAGGGTGGAATGCTACCCCTGTCGCCAGAAATGGCGAGGGGGTAGTATTCCAATTCGTATGACACCTTACTCGACATGTTTTGATAAAGCCAAACCAAAGTTAGCATTTAACCGCGAGGTTCATAATGCACTTAAGAGTATATGGTATGGCAGTATCATGAAACAGCTAAAGGACATGGTTCTGAAAGCTGCAGACAGGCTCAGCTCATGCCAGAGCACCATTTCACATATTTCCAAGCACTCTGCCTCCAGGATTGATGAGGCCTTCCATAGGAGTGGCTGATAGGAACATATGTGTCCATTTTAGGTTAGGTATAGGCATACTACACCTAAGTAAGGGGTGGTTTCACCGACTTACCCCAGCTGAGTGATCAGCCAGTTGTGTCAAATATGGAGGCCAGGCTAGGGGTGGCGCAATATGTGCTGCAGTCCCTGGTAGGCCTTGGAAGCACCTATGCCCTGGGTACCTGGGTACACTGTTACAGGGGCCAATAAGGTGAACCAGTTCCAATTTCGTAATGCACCTAAAGTGCATTGGCAATAATTTAGAGAGAGAACAGCAGGCTGTGTGTCTGATTAGCAGGCCCACAGCCACATTAAGTCATAAACCAGTGAAGCAAAAAGCAAAAATTTGGGGTGACCATAGGATAGCAGACCCTACTCTCCTACACTGTGCCTCATGGGAACAGTCCAGCCCTACATTCTACAAAGAAGAAACCACTGTCCTTCGACTGTCTGCACACTTGGACTTCACTGGACCTCGACTGGTCCAGCGACCAGCGTCCCTCTTTCCGTCCGAAGTGTTGTTTGGTCCTTTGCTCCATACAGGCTCCATGCAGGACCTGTGGTGCACTTAAGACAACCAAAGAATCTCCCTTGGAGTGAGGCTCCCTGAGGTCGATCTGCCGTTTCACTGCGTTTGAGGCCAGTATCTCTCGGGGCTGCATAACCCAAACCCCTGTGCACCATGTCCATTTGCAAGTGCATATGTTTGTTGGCAATTCCCGAGCTTGAGCATTGGACTCCATGTAGTCCTGACCCTAAGCAGTATTTGCACCAAAGAACTCCGGCCTCCTTGCACCGTGTGCTCTGTGGGCTGGTACTTTGCAGTCTTGCTCGAGGTCCCCTCGCGACTAATGGCCACCCGGCCTGTGGGTCCTCCTGTGGGTCATCTTGATTGTTCTTGGGCTTTCCTGGTTGCTCCAGATGTGCCCTGACTCCCCATTGCTCAGTGAGTCTCCTGGTTCTTGCTGGTCCACTCAGTAACCTGCTTGACCTTCCTGCGTGGGTTGCTTTTGCCAATGCTTGTTGGTGCTCCCACCAGACCCCTTCAGACCTATGCACCCGGCTTCCTTGGGTTAGGTATTTTGGGTACTATGGTATCCATGGGTGGTGTGGCTCTTTAAAGTCTTAACTCCCGAAGGGTTTGTTCGAAGTCCTCCCAGAAGGGTCCTTAAACTTTAATTTTACAACATCAACTTTCCCATAGAGTTGTACGGAGCATGCAGTTGTTTCCTCACTGCACCCGTCCTCCTTTGGTCTCCTGTGTCATCACCTTGGGTGGCTCTAGGCACTGTGTCTAGTCAAGTCACAATTGTTATACCACTACTTTAGTTTATGGTTCTGTCTCCCCCTGGAGCCTTCTGTGTATTGTGCTACTTACAACTCTTATATTGATCCAGTATTGTGTGTTTGATGATCTATCCTCATCTAAAGGATAGTAGAGAGTGTTATATTAATAAATACATATTTCTATATAACTACTGTGTGGTTCGTCTTCATTTAGTCATTCACGAGGTGATGTTCTGGTAAAACAAGCTGCTTAACATTCCTTTAAGATTAAGCCTGAGGCTGCTCTCCATAGCTACCACTAGGATAGCTTTCAATAAGGTTATCCTTGACCTCATACATCATAAGGATTGTGTGGATTGGTACAAGGTGCCCACTTTAGCTAGTGGACAGCATATACCAAGCCACCTTCTCACACTCCTATCGATTTCTCAATGGGTGAGTAGACGTGCTAATAATGAGTAGCGAAAGCATCCGCTATCATTTGTGGGTCCAAGAGTATGTTGCCTGCATTTGTTTTGATAGTGGTAGCTAGTCTACTCGCCCTCTCACGCCTGTCCAGCCTGGCGAGTGGTTTCCATGTCTTGTCCCCAACTTCATATATTTTGTGCTGTGTGGCTTTTATATCTGGCTATTGCCACCTCTGTATCTAAATCTTTATATTCTTTCTTCCTGAGGCTTAGGGCATGTCTGGCACTTTCAGGGTTGTCTCCCAGCGATCATTCCTCTAACCGTAGGATTTCTTACTCTAGTCTATCTAGTGCAGCTCTCTTTTCCTTCTTAAAACCCACCGTTCGGTAGATAGCCTGTTCGCGTTTTACTGTCTTAAAGACTTCCCATAAGGTCTGTGTAGACTCTACGGATCCAACATTTTCTCCAAAGTAACAATCTATTGCTTGTTGCAAACCTTCCCTCACCCACTGGAGTTTCGGGCTCCACGGATTTAGCTGCATTATTTTTCTGGGTTATGCTGCAGCTGACGTATTTCCCTGAATTGTACTGCTAGATCGGATAGGTGAGTGTGTAGTCTATTCTGGAAAGACTATTATGTGCTCCAGAGTGTAACATAAAGAATTGTGGATCTGGGTTATGAATCCACCACACATCAACCAATCCCATAGCTTTAAGAAAATCGGAGAAACATGAGTTTGTGCATGGTAGACTTAAAACGTTTTTTAAAGTTGTTTTGCTGTTAAGTACCCTGTGATATGTATTTATGTACCTTTTATGCTTCAGAAACTAAATGATATAGAGTTTTTTTTAACTTTGACTTTGATATTATAAATGACTGAACATTAGTGACTCAGTATTGTGAATTTCTCATTCTCCTCTGTGACTAAATATAACAGTTAGATGTACTATTATCAGTGGCTCTGTGCTATCAAACATTTCATCGTATTGTTGGTGAGCAAACTAGTCCGAAATGATCATACCAAAAGGCATGGCAACGGCTTGAACCAGGAGCGATGTAGTCCTGGTATGGACTTTGGTGTTCCCCGATTGGACCTGTCCTTAATACAATTCTGAAAAATATTCAATAATTAATGCTGAAACATTCGTATAAGAATGACAAACTGGTTGTAGTTTGAAATTTCATATAAAGAATTAATAGGCAAAATACATGAAATATGGCATCAGTAAGCGAAGCTCACAAAGCATAAGCAGAAAGAACTCAGTACAGTTCTACATGAAATCTGCTGTAGATTTGCCTCCCAAAGGTAAGGAAAAGTGGTTCAGGGATACAGAAAAATACATGTCCTGTATAGGACTTTAGAAAAAGACTTTCATACATTCTACACAAATAAATGTTTGTTAGGATATGCACCAATAAGGAGCAAACAAGAGGACACATTTTACACAAGAACACATTTGAGGATTCTCTCATACTAGTAATACATAGGATTTAGTTGTTCTCACAGTTTATTCAATCATATTAGTTGATACATTGTATACTGATAGCCTGAGACAGTTAGGATGTTCTTGGTTAGGTACAGTGGGGGAAAGTTCTCTGGGAACACTCTCTGTTTATTACTGTAAAGCTTGCAATTCTTTATTTAGAACAAGAAACAGCAGTAGTAGTCATCACATGGTGTATTATGGCATTGATGCAAGCTGGAGGACAGTGTAAACATAGTTTTGTGTTAGCATATGATCAGGTTATAATGCATTTTAATGGGAAGAGAAGACCAACTCTCAGAACAGCCATCTGATGATTTCTAAATGATCACTTCATTTCTTCATTACAGCACATCATTCCTTAACTTTGGGTTCTCCTTGGATTCTCCCAAGTCATTCAAGGTATCATAGTGATTGCTTTGCATTTCTTCCACCGTTATGTCAAGTTTCTTTCTTTCTACTGCTCGTTGTAGACAGCTTCTTATACCAACAATTCATACCATTCAGTGATGATATTCTGTTTTACAAGTTCAGGAAAACAAGCACACATGCAATCCAGATTAGTATAACCAAGAGAGGGGTAAAGGCATTTTTAGAATTCCTCTACCTACGCTACCAAGCACTCTCCTATCTTAGCAAAACCTCTCCTGATAGATCAAAATACAGAACCTAATCCTTCACAGACTCCTGTCTCTTCCAGCTCAGATAGTTCAATCAATCAATCAATCAAGAACATTTATAGAGCGCGCTACTCACCCGTGAGGGTCTCAAGGCGCTGGGGGGGGGGGGGAGGGGGGTGCTGCTACTGCTCGAATAGCCAGGTCTTGAGTTGCTTCCTGAAGGAGAGATGGTCCTGGGTCAGACGTAGGTGGGTGGGGAGGGAGTTCCACATCCTGGCAGCCAGGTAGGAAAAGGATCTTCCTCCGGTGGTGGTTCTGCGGATCCGTGGGATGGTTGTGAGAGCTAGGCTGGCGGGTGGATGTGTAGAACTTGAGGTGGTTGTTGAGGTATTCGAGGCCCATGTTGTGGAGAGCTTTGTGTGCGTGGGTAAGGAGCCTGAACGTGATCCTCTTGTTTACGGGGAGCCAGTGCAGGTCTCTCAGGTGGGAAGAGATGTGGCAGTGTCGGGGGATGTCCAGGATAAGTCGTGCCAATGCGTTCTGTATGCGCTGAAGTCTTTTCTGTAGTTTGACTGTGGTTCCAGCGTAGAGGGCGTTCCCGTAGTCCAGTCGGCTGGTAACCAGGGCCTGGGTGACAGCCTTCCTGGTTCTGGTGGGGATCCAGCGGAAGATCTTACGGAGCATGCGAAGGGTGTTGAAGCAGGAAGAAGTAATGGCGTTGACTTGCTTGGTCATCGTGAGGGAGGAGTCAAGGATCACTCCCACGCTGCGTGCGTGGTCTGTGGGCTTGGGGGCGGTGCCCAGAGCCGGGGGCCACCAGGAGTCGTCCCAGGCGGAGGGGGATGGTCCGAGGATGAGGACCTCCGTCTTGTCTGAGTTCAGTTTCAGACGGCTGAGCTTCATCCATTGCGTGACGTCCTTCATTCCTTCCTGGAGGCTTGCTTTCGCGGTGGCGGGGTCGTTGGTGAGGGAGAGGATCAGCTGGGTGTCGTCTGCGTAGGAGATGATGTTGAGGCCGTGTTTGCGTGCGATGGCCGCTAGGTGGCTAATGTAGACATTGAAGAGGGTAGGGCTGAGCGAGGAGCCTCGGGGTACGCCGCAGACGATCTTGTGGCCGCGGCGCGGAAGGGCGGGAGACGGTCTTTCAGTTCTGTCGGAGAGGAAGGAGGTGATCCAGTCCAGGGCCTCTTCTTGGATCCCGGTGCGGTGGAGGCGGGTCGTTGGGGTGCGGTGGTAGACTGTATCGTATGCGGCCGATAGGTCGAGGAGGATGAGGGCGGCAGTTTCCCCGTTGTCAAGCATGGTCCTGATGTCATCGATTGCTGCGATGAAGGCGGTTTCGGTGCTGTGGTTCGCTCGGAACCCGGACTGCGACGAGTCGAGGGAGCCGTTCGTTTCGAGGAAAGTGGTCAGCTGTATGTTGATGGTCTTCTCGATGACTTTTGTGGGGAAGGGGAGGAGCAAGATGGGGCGGAAGTTGTTGAGGTCTGTGGGGTCGGCGGTGGGTTTCTTCAGGAGGGCGCTGATCTATGCGTGTTTCCAGCTCTCCGGAAAGGTGGCGGACGTGAAGGAGTTGTTAATGATGTTCCGTAGATGGGGTGCGATGATGAAGTCGGCCTTGTTGATGATGTGGTGTGGGCAGGGGTCGGCTGGGGAGCCAGAGTGGATGGTGCTCATCACATGGGTGGTGTCTTCGGTGGTGACGGGGGTCCAGGCGTGGAGGATGGTGGAGGGGGGCGTTGGTTCGGTGGTTGGGTGCGTGGTCTGGGCGCCGAAGCTGTCGTGTATATCGGCGATCTTGCGGTGGAAGAATGTGGCGAGTGAGTCGCAGAGGTCTTGCGATGGCGTGATGTCGTGGTAGCTGGCGCTGGGGTTGGAAAGCTCTTTGACGATGCTGAAGAGTTCCTTGCTGTTGTGGGTGTTGTTGTCCAGTCGGTCTCTGAATGATGCTCTTTTGGTGGTGCGGATCAGCTGGTGGTGTTTGCGGGTGGCGTTCTTGAGGGCTGTCATGTTTCCTGTTGACTGTTCGTGGTGCCAGGCTTTCTCGAGGGTGCGGCAGGCTTTCTTTGAGTCTTTGAGGTCGTCGGTGAACCATGAGGCTTTCTTGCTGCCGGGATTGCTTGGCAGGGTCTTCAGTGGTGCAAGGGCATTGGCGCAGTCGGTGATCCACTGTGTGAGGTTGCGGGCTGCGGTGTTGTTGTCCGTGGTGTTGGTAGGTGGGTTTTGGCTCAGGGACGTGGTGAGCTGGTCGGTGGTGATCTTGCTCCAGAGTCTTCGGGGAACATGTTGCGGGTAGTTGTGAGTCGTGGTTTTACTGAAGTTGAAGTGGACGCAGCTGTGATCGGTCCAGTGAAGTCCGTTGGAGTAGCTGAAGGAGACGTGGTTTCTGGAGGAGAAGACTGAGTCAAGCGTGTGGCCAGCGTAGTGGGTGGGGGAGTTCACCAGTTGCTTGAGTCCGAGGTTGGCTAGGTTGTCCAGCAGGGTGGTGGTGTTGTTGTCATTGTTGTTTTCCAGGTGGAAGTTCAGGTCCCCTAAGAGGATGTAGTCAGTAGAGGCGAGGGCGTGTGGGCTGATGAAGTCTGCGATGGCTTCGCTGAATTGTGTGCGTGGTCCAGGGGGTCTGTAGCTGAGAGTCCCTCTGAGGGTGGTCTTGGGGTCGGTGTGTATCTGGAAGTGAAGGTGTTCGGCGGCGGTGAGGGCGTCATCAGAGTTGGTTGTGATGCTGATGCTGTTCCTGTAGACGATGGCGATGCCTCCTCCGGTTAGGTTGATGTGGGCCCTCCGGGTGATCTTGTAGCCGTCCGGGATGGCTATGGCGATATCGGGGGTTGAGGAGGCGTTCATCCAGGTTTCCGCGAGGAAGGCGACGTCCGGCGATGTTGTGTCGAGGAGGTCCCAGAGTTCGACGGCGTGTTTGTGGACGGAATGGGTGTTAAGCAGGATGCACTTGAGGTGGTTGTTGTTGGCGCTTGGTCTGGCGGGTGCGGTGCAGGTCCGGAGGCAGGTGAATTTGCAGGCTTGGCAGGTGAAGGGTCCGTGGGAGCGTTTCGAGGTGGCATGGTAGCAGGCAGGTGATCGGCCGGTGTTGAGTGCGTGGAGGGCGGCGTCGTCGTATCTGAGGTGGGTCGCCTGGCTATGTCGGGGACCAGGGGTTCTGGCGCTGGGCGGGGTCCAGGCGCAGACGGGCGCAGACGGGCTTGCCTTAGGCGCGCCTTCGGCACGCCAGCGGCGCGTCCGCTGCGTGCCCGCTTCGCGGCCTCCATATGAGGGGCAGAGGGGGGGAGGAGCAGCTGGGAGGTGGGAGCGGGGCGGCCAATGGGAGAGAAGGGGGGCGGTGCCGCAGGGGGTCAGCGGCGGGAGAAAATAAAATGGCGGGAAAAAGACGGCGGGAGAAGCGGCGAGGGTCACGGAGGGAGGGGGGGTGACAGGAAGGGGCGCAAGAAGGGTGAGAGCACAGGGGTGCAGCAAGAAGGGACAGCAAAAGTCAAGTAGGCAAGCAGAAGGCAGTCAAGGAGGCAGAGCGGCAAGCGGTTAAACGGAGGAGACAGGCAACACTGCACGAGCCAGGAGGCAGGCGGCAGAAAGGGTCACACAGGGGGCTGCGTGGCGGTAGGGGGGAGCGACCTGCCTGGTGACAGGGTCAGAGGTCGCTCATAGTTCATGCGTTATGTCGGTAACACTAGCAACGTAGCTGTGCAGCTGTTTATCTTTGAGCAGAATGTAAGCACAACATTTCAGTGTAAATGACTTTACAAACTCCGCCTTCCTTTGCAAGGAGCAAACCCAACTCAAGGCAATTTGCATAATCATATCTCATTGCAAGCAATTCTTTATTGATTACAGTCAACGCTCCTACCGTGTTAGTAGCAAGCCAATCTACCAATGTGGAGAGCTTTCTAATCTTTACATCAATTCGTGCCACTCCTCTAGAAGGTGTAAGTGCTCCAAAGATATTGCTAAGGATCTGTTTTAATACTACGCTTGCTGTATTTCTCAAGAGGAAATCTAGCTCGTTTGTGTGATAGAACCTAGGGAAAACTAGAGCTGTTTCACAACTGCCTGCCCAATTATATGGCAATTGAAAATAAGCAGGCTTACCGCACCCATAATAGATGTCTTTTATACTTACCTCAAATTTCGAAAAGGTTATTCCCTTGACTAAGTAATTATGCTCACGTTCGCTCCATCCCAATGTCTCCACAGTCTTTTTCCTTAGGTTGCTGTATTATACATAAAAGACTTCTTGGTGACATCAATGCTCAATCTTGGGGATGGTTCCTTTAAACTTTTCTTATCCTTTCCAATATTATGGTCTGAACATGTCTTCCTTTCTCCTTTCTTTACCTTTCTCCTTAACCTCTCATTCAGTTAATCTACAAATACCCTTTCATCTTAACTAACAGGTTACATCATGCATGCTCTGGGTAGTAACGCTCATGTTAGTTACGGGGTGAATAATTTCATCATAAACTCATGCTGATCCCTTGAATTAAGCCTTTTATAAGATCAAGAAACATGTTTAGTAACTAACAAATAGAGATTTGCACCAGTTATGATTCACACCTCTTCTTACAGGTTATCAAAATCAAATCCGAATAGAACAACTTAATGGAATAAAAGGGATTTAGGAAAATGGAGCAAGAAAATAGTAGGACACAGGTAAATGAAAATAGGCTATGCCCTTGGTCGTGGAGGCTGGAAAGTAAGAGCACACGTAGCAATTCTCTACTTCCATAACTTTCACGTATTCAGCTAGCATTTGATAATGCACATTACAAATGTACAAAGTCTCATGCTGTGGTACGTGTCAGACCTTACTCTTGTGTGCAGGTGTTTTGACTACAGTTTTAAGGGTGGAGTTTGTTAGAGAATGAGGGATATCCCCTCCCAATCGATAAACATCAAACAGCCATCCAAACATAGAAGCAGAAATGGCAACTGTTAAACCTACAAGCAAACCTTTGCAGCGTTGCTGTGCCATGTTAGTTTAAATCAGATCAAGGAAACCCCACATGACGACGGTTAGTCCTCTAGTTGCTACCCTATTATCACTATCCTGTTTTGAAAGCTACAGGGATGTTTGTCTGTATCAGCTGGAGGCATAAAAGACCTACTGTCCTCTGACTATTACCCCTAACTCCCTGACCATCCTTTCAACATTTGTCAGTAATCAACATGGATGCGATCTTGGTGCAGCTTGTCTTGATCTCAGATTAAAATTGAATTTTTCCAAGTTATGTTAAATCTGGGCCTGAATAATTCTGGTTGACCTTTTTCTCCCTTTAGGGTCGCTTTGCACTGGTCAAGTCCCGGCTTTCATCCACAATGTCAGGCTGATCAACCTGTTCTGGTTCCTCTAAATCACCAGCTTCCCTGATTGTCTCTGGTCTTTTCTTAGCTATCAACAGTCTCTTTTGGGAGGGTGCAGCCTTTGGCCATTCTTCCTTAGATGGGCCTCGATCTTTAGAGGTGCCTGGCATTTCTGGTTCTGATGAGGTTGATTCACTCTCGGAAGTGGAACTTTCCTGTGCCACTCTGCTCTCGATCTCTTGCAACTTTGCCTACAGCAAGTTAGTATCAGCTTTCCATGAAATTTCATTGTCCCAGTGTATGCATATTCTCAGTCCAGTGGGTGGTATCACAGTGGTCGCTGGAATAGCAGCAGCTTTGTCTGGCTCTTGTACTGGATGATGCTTTTCTGATGGCGGCTGTGGATCCACAGAAGCCTCGCACACTTCAAACCTGGGACAACTTGAGGAGTTAGTGTATGTTGGCTCCGCTTCTTCCTCTTCTTGCCTTATCCTTTTGGTTTGGGAGGTGTGTTTACAGTTTGGCAGACCAGCACACAACTACAGTGTTGGTGACCAGGATCACCTATAAAGGCCTCTCCAGCACTCCTGCAAGCAAGATTTGTGGACGTGTTTATTGACATGAACCCAATCGCGAGGTTTCCAATCATGCCCTGAAGGTTGTCATACCGCAGGAGTAGCAGCATCGACCAGATGAGAGATAGAATGCACATCAGATAATCTCTTGCAGGACTTGAAAATCATGTCATCTGGGATATTCACAAAAGCAACTGAAGGAATTCACATGGCTCTCCCCATCAGTACTTCGTGAGGAGACAATCCTGTTTGCATACAGGGGCACTTCGGACGCTCATTAGCATCAAATGAAGGGCGCCATTTGAGCAACATAGAGGCACAGACTTCGGCCAGTTTAGCTTAGATCGCTCCATTCAACCTTTCTGCAATGCCCGATGACTCCGGTCATGGAATTTTGGATCCATCCCCGAGGCAGTACACAGCAACTGCACTATCTCACTCTTAAGGTATGGTCCTTCATCCAATTCAACAAGAACCTGCATCCCGAATTGTGGTATCAACTCTGTTAGGATTTCCCATCTCCTGGCAGGCTATGCTTCAACCCATTATGAAAACAAGCACACAATGAATGGGACATACCTCAATTGGTTACATCAGGACATCTCCATTAAATCAATCTGAAGATGGTTGAAGAGACCATGGTATTTCCCAATATGGCTCAATGTCACTACAACTCTTTTGCCAACATTTTGTTTCTGGAATGTGGCACAACGCTGGTACTAGCTTTCTGCTATTGATTGGAAATGGGGATTGAACCAATAAAGCCTCGAAGTGGACACCATTCCATCTCTACCCACATGTGTTTGACTATGCATGTGCTGCACCATTGCGGCCAACAGGGAATCAGGGAGAACTGGCTTCCAATTTCTGAATACCCAAATGTCACTGGCATCCTTTCCATACCTCATCTTTTCCAACTTGGTCTTCTCTAGCTCCGAAGCTGTATGTTGCAATTCACTTAGCTCATTGAAGGTATGTACAGTTTTCAGTAGCATACTGAAATATTTTCTACCTCTGCATTCCATGGTACATCCAAATGGAAGGTGCTGGACTGAAGAGTGTAATATCGGGCAATTTCGTCTGCATAACAGAATCACTGCCATTTTGTGTGCAGCACACTTCACCACAGCAATTGATAGTTGTAAAGCATCCAACAGATTCAAAACGTACTGTCCATTCTGGATGGGGGAACCAGCTCAGGTCATGAAACCTTGTTGTAACCACAGCTGCCTGAAGTCATGCACCACTCCAAACCCATGCTGACTGTCAGTGTAAATGGTAACTCATGAGCCTTCTGATGTGCAACAGGTTATTATTAAGGCAATCAGTTTCTCTACTTGCACAGACGTTACATGGCACAAGTAGAATGCTAAAACTCTATGGGATCTCCTGCCAGTCCGTGGACACTTTTGCTGTGGGTCTTGCGCCGCTTGTCCACAGGCACAACAGTCCAAATCAATAGATACTGGTACGAACGTGCCCTGGATGCAGAATAGATTCACCAACTGCAACAGTGACAAACTGATTTACCTTATAACATGTCCATGTAAATACCACTATGTGGGCATGACCACTCGTAAGGTCAAAACAAGGATTCTAGAGCACAAGAGCACTATTAGGTGCAAGAAACAGGCCACGAGACTCTCAAGACATTTCTTAGATGTAAATCATCATGCAGAGGACTGTACGTGGACGGTCATGGAACAGCCATTTATCCCAAACCACATCACCGATGTCTCTAAGTATCTGTTCATTAGAGAACAGAAATTGGTCTTTAAGTTACAAAGTGATAAACAAGAACTCAATGATGAGATACCTTGGGTATCCTTATGATTCAGGCATGATCATTGGACCCATCGATCAGCAAAAGTACTAAGAACTCTGTGTAGTTTTACCAAGGACAAAACATTGCATTACACCGCAGTAACACACTGACGCAATAGTTGTCTTATGATCTATTTACATCCAAAAAATACACTATATGCTTCTCATTTTATTCTATCAATGGGGTTAAATAGAACCACCCGCAGACATACTATGAACCTTGCCGTCTACTCATTCCTAATTTCAGATAAATTATTGCACCTACATACCTATCAGTAGTATGGCATATTTGGGATCTGTGTGTGTGTTGGTGCGGAGACCATACAATATTAGTTCAATCTAGCCTAGATGGTAAGATGTCTCCATGAGTGATGCGCTGTGACGGGTATTTGGGAACTACATTCCCTAATATGCCTGTGTGTCTTGGTGCATAGACCAAGCATTAAACAGTTTAATCTTGACCTGATAAAGAGATTGACATTGCGCAGTGTGGGATGCCTGGGGACTACATTACCCAATATGCACTTGCGGTGTCTGTGGCACACGCGTATGAGTCCACAAGTTAATTCGGGTTTTGACGCTTTGTGTGCTTCCGGCTGAAGATATAGAGCTTGTTTAACCAGAACATCACCTCCTGTACGACTAAATGAAGGAGAACCACATAGTAGATATATAAAAATATGTTTTTATTAATATAACACTCTCTACTATCCTCTACACGAGGATAGAACACAAAGCACACAATATGAATTCAATAGACCAGGTGTAAGTAGCACAATGCACAGTGGGTTCCAAGAAGAGACCAAACCATTTACTAAAATAGTGGTATAACAATCACAAATTGGCTAGACACAGTGCCTAGAGTACATAGAATCGCTGGGACCCCAAGGAACCACCCAAGTTGATTACGCAGGAGACCCACGGAGGACAGGTGCACTGAGGAAACACAACTGCGTGCTCCGTTCAACTCTATGGGAAAGTCACGGTTGTAAAGTTAAAGTTTAAGGACCCTTCTAGGAGGACTTCGAGCAAACCCTTCGGAACTTAAGAGTGTAAACAGCCACCCCACTGGTGGATACCGTAGAACCAGAGTTACCTAACTCAGGGAAGCCGGGTGCATAGGTCTGAAGTGGTGTCGGAAACCCTCTTTGTTCTCGATGGAAGGAAGAGAAGAAGTACTGCTGCCGTGAAGATGAAAAGGGCCCAGTGGAACCCAAGCCTGGATTCTGGATGGCAGGAACCTGAAAGCAAAGGGGACAGAGTCTGGGTCACTTCAGAGTGACCAGGGGCTCGGAGATGAATGCCCACCGATGTCGGGGGCTTCAAGTGCGAATAAGGGGTGCTTGATTCCGCTGCCATGAGGACCAGGAGATGTCGAAAACAACCAGGAGCTGGAGGGGAGATGTCGAGTGCTGAGGGGTCAGTGTCCATCAAGAACACCAACAAGTCTTGCAAAAGCAACCCACAGTGGATGGTCAAACAGGTTATGGAGTAGACCAGCAAAGTCCAGGGGACTCACCAAGAAATGAGGAGTCAGGGTACATCTGGAGCAACCAGGGAAGCTCAAGAACAATCAAGATGACCCTCAGGAGGACCCACAGGCTGATGACCAGGAGTTGCGAGGGGACCTCGAACAAGATTGCAAAGTACCAGCCCACTGAGCACACGGTGCGAGGAGGCCGGAGTTCTTTGATGCAAATACTGCTTAGGGTCAGGACTACATGGAGTCCAATGCACAAGCTCAGGAATCGCCAATAAGCATATGTACTTGCAAATGGACACGGTGCACAGGGGTTCGGGTTATGCAGCCTCCGCTACGCAGCCCACACAGGGGATCTGGCCTCAAACTCGGTGAGAGGGCAGATCGACCTCAGGGACCCTCAGGAACCCACCTTCTGTGTTGCTGAAATCTTAGGAGAATGCAGGAGCTCAGGAGCAGCAGACCGGTCAGTTGCGCTTTAGGTGCCTGCGAAGCAGGGGAGTGACTCCTTCACTCCAAGGGAGATTCTTCAGTTGTTTTAAGTGCAAAAAAGGTCCTGCACAGAGCCTGTATGGAACAAAGGCACAAACTAAGCTTCGGATGGAAAGGGGGACGTAGTCGAGACCAGTCGAGGTCCAGCGAAGTCCAAGTATCCAGACGGTCAAAGCTCAGTGGTTTCTTCTTTGTAGAATCTTGTCCACATAAAATCCAATGTCCTGTAGCCAGGTAACCCATTTTATACCCACAGGAGAGGGCTGGACAGATTCAGGAGAACCTCCTAGGGGAGGGGCAGAACAGAGGAATGGCTACACCCATGTCCTTTGTCCAGTTTTGCACCAGAGCAGAAGCCAATGGCTCTCAGAACTGCTTTGAGCTGGACGATTCACATGGACACCAAATGTGGCCCAAGTGCAGACTTTCAGGCACCCACCCAGCCCCAATACACAAAATCCTGTCTGGGAGGTGGTCACGCCTCCCTTATGACAGGATGCCTATTGTGCTGCCCTCCTTGGCTCTAGCTTGGATCAGCAGCAGGAGGGCAGGAATGTGTCTCTGGTCGTCCGCATCCATTTTGTGCTGTCCGGGTTGAGTAGGCTGGGACCGGCAAGACCAGTGATCCCACGAAGCTTGCAGCAGAAGGATAGGATTTAGTTTTGTGGAATCATTCCTCCCACACGAGTTACTGGTGTGGAGGTATGATTCCAAGATGTTTGATACCAAACTCGATATGCTTCTATGCAGCCGTTTTCGAGATGGCATTTACTACGAGGTTATAATGAACCTCTACCTATATGGCTGGCTGAGACACAGACAACCCGGGAGAATGGTCTCCGAAGGCTGCAGAGAGGCTCTGCTAATGCAGAGCCACGCTCTCACCTAAAACCCAACACCCTGCCTTCAGGATTGTTAAGGCCTACTATGCGTTTTAAGTGTAGTGACAATTAGATATAGTGAACCTATATCAAATGTAAGTGGTGCAAGCACCATCTCACACAGGCTGCAGTAGCAGACCTTGAGTTCCATTTTGCATGGCCTCTCATGGGTGGCATAATACATGCTTCAGCCCATGGGAGGCCTCTGGGATACCTATGCCCTGGGTACATGGGTACCATTTACTAGGGACTGATAAGGGTACCCCAGTATCCAATCTAGAGTGTACCAAAGTACATGTATATCAATTTAAGGGAGAAAGCAGATAGACTGGAGTCCTGATTAGCAGGATACCAGCCAGACTAGTCAAAAACAGTGAGACATCCAGCAGAAAGTGGGGCTTACCATAAGAAGCAGATACTACTTTCCTACAAATAACACTAACATAGTCATGGTCAAATTTGCCATCATCCTCTCCTTCTGGTGTCAGCAACAGAGAGGCAGTGTTTAGTGTATTATATATCCTGATGCAAACACTTTTGACAATATTGTAATTATGCTGCAGAGACCTTATGCCCATTCACAGACAAATGGTTGAGCAGAGCAATCATGTTTGCTTGCATGCTTTCCTGGTCATCGATAAAATTCAGAGATCATTGATGTGTTGTGTTAAAGTTGAATTACATGGTAGCTGCAGTGGTTCTAGATTCTTTTTAAGTATCTGATTGATATAGTATGGGCTTTCAGTATCCCCTTGTAGGCACGACACCACACCAGGGTCTTCTCTTGTAACCAGAACACAAAGAGAAACTGTCTCTCTTCATGTAAGGAAACTGAGCAGAAAGCTGGGCAGAGGTCAATGACTCAGTCTTAGGGGTAATTTGGAACAAAATTACAGAAAGGGTACAGTACCACAGGATATCATGGAATTGATAATTTGGTTAATATTCTGAAGATCCTGAACTATCCTCCACTTTTTGTTGACTTTTTGTAAAGCCATGATTGGTGAATTGCATGGTCGCCTGATGACTTCTTTTAGAGTGCCTTGCTCTGTCGTGTGTTCAATGACAGGGGTGATTCCTGCAACTGCTTCTGGGGTTAATTTATAAGGGCAGGTCTGTGGAAAAATTGCATTCTGTTGCAGGGGAATCTTTAGGGGTTTGGCACCTTTGATCAATCCAATTTCTCTCCTTATGAAGTCCCAGTCATCCTCTCTAACTGTGTCTCTCCAATCAATTGGTAGGTCCTCTTTTGTAATAACTGGGTATAACCTTACAACAGGATCCGACAATTGTAAGTTGAATTCAGCTTTGGCTGCTTGGGTTTCAATTCTAACTCTGTCCTACGTGCAGCAGATGACACAATTGAGTTTACAAAGAAGGTCTCTTTCTTACAAGTTTACAGGACTAGAATCACAGATCACAAACAAATGTTGCTCCTTGATGTCGCCTATCTTTACTAGAACAGGGGCAGTAATTTGATTGGTACACTGCTGATTAGTAAGACCTACAACTTGGGACTCGACTCCTGAGAGGGGTAGGTTAAGGATCCAATTGTTCTAACCGTTGAAGGAGTGGCTCCTGTGTCTTATCAGGATAGATTAGGGTGTCTATTAACCTCTTCATTTACATATACAGTCCACTCTGGTCCACTTCCAGGACTGCACCAAGTGTGCACTCCTCCCCCCGTTCAAGCACCATCATTGGTCCTGATCCAAATCTGTTGAAGTCTCAAACATCACGGGGATTTGGCCATTTTGAGACATCATTAGGTTTTGGGGTACTCTGTTGCTCAGCTGGGGATGTAAAATACCTCCCTGCCTCGGTTAAAGGTATTCAGCAGCATGCCAGGCTTAGGGGCCTTTGAAGCTGACATCTGGGTCTAGGTATTTGGGGGACTCTCTTCCTGCCCCACAGGACTTGTGGCTTTCATGATTCGGTTTGGATTGTGACAACACTTTGAATTGTGTGGGCCTATGCTGTAGTTTTAAGTCAAACATTCTCTTTCTAAAATTCTCAATCCAAGGGATATGGAAGGTTCTGCTCAATTGGAACTGTAGCTCCCCATCCTTGGATCTGTATTCATGCCATTGGCTAGACCACATGCACACGTGTAACCCTTTCGTGGCTGTTATCTCTCTAGCTTGGGTACCTTTGGAGGGGAACTATTGCTCCTTACTTACATCCAACTTTTTTGACAAGAGGTTCCCAGTGCTTGTTATCTGTGCCTGACTTTGTTTGGTGACTCAGCATAATCCCCCACAATGTCTTAGTATAGCATCATGCTGGTATTCTATGGAACATTCCTACTGAGATGTTACTCTGAGCCTCTGAATTGACATCTCTGACCTCTATATGGCTATGGATATGGTTCCAAATGAGTACAGCTAAGTGTGCCTTATTGCACCTGGTAAGAGAGACAGGACCTACAGCACTAGGGAAGCTTTAATCTGGAGTGATGGTGGGCACACAAAACCCTAGAGGCAGAACTAGGCATGTTGAGTTTGGAGAGGTTCCTCCTCCATGAAGCAGGTATTTGCAGCAGTGGCTCCTCCGCTATGGCGGTGTAGCGGCGCCCGCCCTGCCAGCAGCCCCAAAACTTGAAAAAATAAAACGATAATAACACAGGTTTATTATCATTTTATTTTAGCACGAATGAGTCATAAGGCGGGCAGACGGTGACAGGCTGTAGGGAGAGTGCGCATGTCGGTTTGGTCGGCTTCTCAAGACGGCCAAACTGACATGCACACTGAAGCTGTCTACATCCCAGCTGCGTTGCTGAGTTGGCGACTGCAAGCACATGCTCGAAGTAGCCCTAAGAGCGCAAATTCAGAGCGCTCTGACCAATCCTGATGCTGCTTTCAAACATGAGAGCAGTGTCAGGATTGGCTGCCTGGGCGCCTGTACAGAGTGGTACAAAAGGTGGTGGTGATGGACGGAGCATCTGAACCAATCAAACACTCACACCCAGTCAACAGATCTGGGTTTAATCCATCGCCGTTCTTTAGCCCACTCTGCCACCCCAGTTCAGACATGGCCATATGCAAATCAGTCTGACCCTGTGCCTCATGGGAACAGTCCAGCCCGAACTGCCAAGCCATGCCTTCCCTGGACCGGAAACAAGCTTCCGAGGACAGGTTTCTGGCATTTCAGCCGCCTTCAGCCCGGCTTGCTTTAATCCAGTAGCAAAGTGAGCACACCACTGGAGTCAAGCTATCCTGGCTGAAGATGGCTGATAGCCAGAAACCGGTACTAGGATGCTTGAATCCGGTCCAGGAAAGACATGGCTTGGCAGTTCAGGCTGGATTGTTCCCATGAGGCACAGGGTCAAGGCTGATTTGCATATGGCCATGTCTGAACTGGGGTGGTGTGGAGTGCAAAAAAAAGATGGCTTTAGGCCCAGATCTCTGTACTGGGGTGAATGTATGACATTGTTCTGCATTCTGTCCATCAACTGTTGTTTTTGCAATTGTCACCCCGAGTGGGATGGGTATGCTCAGACGTGAGTCCCATGCTCTCCACACCACTGGAGTCAAGCTATCCTGGCTGAAGACGACTGATAGCCAGAAACCGGTCCTAGGATGCTTGATTCTGGTCCAGGAAGGACATGGCTTGGCAGTTCGGGCTGGACTGTTCCCCTGAGGCACAGGGTCAAGGCTGATTTGCATATGGCCATGTCTGAACTGGGGTGGTGTGGTGTGCAAAAAAACTATGGATTTAGGCCGAGATCTCTGTACTGGGGTGAATGTATGACATTGTTCTGCATTCTGTCCATCAACTGTTGTTTTTGCAATGGGGGCCTGTACAGGGCAGCATCAGAAGAGCACAGAGTCGGCGATGTGGCGAGAAGCAGATAAGTGGTTTTCGTTATTTTATTCTTTTTCCGTCCACCCCCTCCTCACCACTCTGCCCTGATACCAGCCACCACTGGGTATTTTCCTGAGTAGCTCTGCCTGCTGAAACAGCAAAAAGGAGACTCCGATAGAGACACATGCAACCAGTGAAGAGTAGGGAAAGCATGAACTCCTTAGGTGAAATAAAACAGACGGGTAAAGCATGAACTACTATAAAACCAGATGACAGGATTTGTGATATATTTCTAAAGCAAGAATTGCTGAGAATAGTATGGCATACAAATTAAAATTTGAAATAGAAGAACCATTTAGGTATAGGCCTTAGAAGAGGTTTTCTGAGGTGAGTGTTAGAGAGGTATGTAGTTTATTTTCTGTCATATTGATTTCTATGGTATTTAGATTGACTCAGGATTTGTTACCAGTAAGTTGTCCTGTAAAATATTTAAAATTATATTAACACCCCTGGCACGGGACATAGAATGAGAAATGTTATTATGGGACACATTATATTAGAATAAGTAAGTCTCCACAGAGATGAAAAGGTCCCTGCTTCCTATAGTAGGACCTGTAGAATTTCATTATTTCAAGAGTAAGTTTACTACTTTTACCAGTTTACCAACATTGCATGTGGTATGTCTGGAAAGCTGTAGCAAGCACTTTTGTCAAGGCTTTTTTTCTGGAAATGTCATGTGACATACACCACTAGTTTCTATTCTCCCATGCATAGGCCCAGTGAACTGGGATTTAGTACGATATTTATTGCACCGGAAAACAATCTGACTTTGTGGGGGTTCAGAATTTAAGTGCGATAAACAGCATCTATTACTAGTTTTGGGGGAATAAAAGATTTTGATGCTTACCACACCAAAATCCACATATTACCGTACTTTTGTGGCATTTGATACCTGGCAAATTTATAACCTGCAGAAATATACTTGTGAAAAATGTTGTGTGTGGTGTTGGTTGCAAAATTTATAATTCTGATTTGTTCATTACAAGAATTATTACAGGTACTGGAATTTAAGGGTCCACTTGTAGGGAGGGCCATAGCATAGAATTTTGCACAGGGTGAATGATGCCTCCTGTGCTAATGCACATTTTTCCCATGGCGAATGCTTTTTCCCCGCACCTGTCAGCAAACCTGGGGGTGATCTGTTCCTCTTCCCATCCTGGAAGTGGCATTCCTCCAGCCTTTAGACAAGTGAAACTCCAACCACTCCCGGGGTGGGAGGGCATTGGATCGGAGTTTGGGAGTCCCATAAACCTCCAAAGTAGATGTCCTTGCCTACCCGGTAAGTGGAATTTGAGTTGCAGATTTCTCTACTCTTGTGGTGGAGAAATTTTCAGGCAGTTCCGGATTACCAAACAGGCAAATTAGGCACAGGCCTATGGGCCCCACACCTTTCAGGGGCCCACCCACAATGGCTTAAAATAATATTGATTTGATCTTGAAAGAAAATTACAATCAAGCTTTCTTAAAAATTGTTTCCAAAAGATCGGAAAAAATGAATCAACTCAAAGAAACAAACACTTTTCATTAAAGACTCAATGGAAAAAATACTGTATTCATGTAATGTACCCATTAGCAACTTAAAGTATATAAACCAGAGACATCAGATCTCTGTATGTTCCGCCGCATGTTACGCCGCAGCACCCATTGATTTTGTCGCTTCCCCCTATTTGCAAGGGTGGCGTAAAGAGGGGGCAGCGCCAAAATTAAGACCAGGGAAAACCTGGTCTTAACCCCATCGGTGCGGCGCATTTTCCCGCTGTGCGCTGAAGATTCGTAAATACCGCGGTTCATGACGAGCTCAGCTCGTCATCAGCGTACGAGAGGTGTACCTCATGACGAGCTGAGCTCGTCATCCGCGTCGATGTGGTTAACATGGCAAAATGAGGAGAAATGCTTTATTTCTCCTAGTTTTTGCTGTTTCCATGTGTGCTGCATTGTGAGGCACTCATAGAAACAGCAAATTTCCGTGAATGATTGTTTATATGCAGGAAGGTGCCCCTTAGTGCACTTAAACAATCAGTTAACAATTGACGATTTGCAACTTCTAGCACACAAAGAAGTTTCGAACATCAATCTGTAACGCTTATGTGCAGGGAGGGACACCTTCCTGCACATAATCATTCCCTCAACGCTTGCACCCTTGCACTATGGTGCAAGGATGCCTGCATTGGTCTAGGCAGCATAATTTGGCGCCATCGCAGGGAGAAACGCAGGGGTGCACCAAATTATTCTATTATATTTTAAATAGAAACTAAAGTGACGGAGCGCGACGTGAGCTGTTTTGGAGCTAATACGAGGTCCGCCACTTTATTATAAATATGCCCCTAGATCTTCTAATTGGAGGGATCTTAGCAAATCTTGGAAGAGCGAAGGGGTCACCCCGTAAGGTACGGGGAGATCTGCGCTCGGGAGATCACGGGCCCTGTTTTAGAGAAGGCCCAATGGGCTACACGGAGTGATCCGAATTTAATCCACTCTGCCACAGGGAGCCAATGAAGGATGTTGAGGCGTTGGCGAGTAGAGTGGTGTCTCGGAACATTGTGAAGAATTCGAGCGGCTGAATTTGTCATCACTTGCAGACAATCGGCAGATTGCGAAACAATCGACAGACCCGATGCCAGAGGCCGTTTGAGACACATAGTAGACAGTAAGACATTAGGAAATGCGTGTCAAGTCTGTGGTCTCAAAGGATTACAACGCTTAGCATGGCTGGGATGTCACAATCAAAAATCAATATACTGCGAGTCATGTGCTGACAGAGCAGCAGACATAATTAGATTTTATCCTTTAGAGCTCTGCGCGGCATTAAACTTTGACCTCCTGTTAAACCAGGACACTATTTGAATTCTAAATGCTTTCATACAGTTCATAAATGCATCGCTGTGCACTTTTGTAACGTCTAGTGAAGAAGCTATTCAGAAGTTACAATTGTTACCACATGATGGCAGCATTGGGATAAAATGTGTTAAAGGGTTATACTTTCGTAACAAGAATACCAAATGTGTTAAACTGCATTTGACGAAATTGGTTCCTTTGGGCGCCAACATCTATGGGGCCCAGGGGCGCAAGCCTGTGCAATATTTTAGCTTATGGGCCCGTAAAAGAGTGCATCTAAACCTGGACTCTTCATGGGAACAAAGCACTAGTAAAGTCTTTCCTTTCATTTCTCAATTCAGGGCCCTTCAGCTGCTGCTAGCATGACCACAGAAGGGCTGGGGGCTGCTGCGAATAATGGTATGACTAGGGTCTACTACACACAGGGGCTTTCACATAGTGATGGGCAGTAAAGCTTTTAGCGAGCTCCATTCGTTTATAAGAGGATGCATATTTGACCAATAATTCGGGAACACAAACACGTGCACATGAAACGCAATCTACACTATTCCATTAATTCTGTGAAAGACCCCTGCTTCCAAGAATAACAAGCATTTTCAATGCAATACGTCTTGCATTTGCGAGAGTTTAAGCTTTTGGCATTGTAAATGACAATGCCTTTTATTTATGTGTTTTGTTAAATAACACCCGAATAAAAGGCATTGTCATTTACAATGCCAATAGCTCAAATTCTTGTAAATGCGAGACCTATTCAGAGAAGCGGCCGCCATTGTTATGGCTGCTGGGAAAGTGAAAGCATGCATGGTGCACTGAATGTTGCAGGAAAGCATGTTGTGCCTGTAGTAGGAGACACTCATTAAAGAAAATAGGGGCAGATTTACGTCAGACTTGCGCCACATTTACGCCCCCCGTTGCGTCACGCAACAGCGGCGTAAACGTGGCGCATCGCTGCGACCCATTTACAACGTGACGCATCTAGGCAGATGCGTCACGTTGTAAAACCCTGCGCCACATGTGGGCGTTCCGGCGCAGGGGGGGGCGTTCTGGGGCAGGTGCGCCTCGCAAAAGTGCCTGCGGCCTGCGTGAAATCTACAAGATTTCACCTAGGCACTTTTAGGCCAATGCTGCATCAAAACCCTGCGCCTGCTTGAAGCAGGTGTAAGGCTTGACGCAGCATTGTACAGATAAGCCCCCCAAGAGCATTGCTGGAGCTGCGTCGCACTTGCGACGCAACTCCAGCGATGCATCACCTTTATGGCAGCAGATGCGTCACGCATCTGTGCCGTTTTGCTCTATGGTGCGCCGCATTGTAAATGCGGCGCACCATGGGTGGCGGAGCTGCGGCGCACAATAACTGGCGCATCCCTGGGGATGCGCCAGTTATTGTAAATCTGCCCCATAGTGCTTACGGAGTAAATAATACAGACCGTGTAACAACTGAAGTAAAAGGGTCAGCCCTCATGGGAGGTTACAAATGAAAACAAGGCGGTACTTAAGAAGGTCTAACAAGCCTATTAACAAATCAGAAGCCTTTAAGAAGGACAATGACACAAACCAATGACAAATATGAACAAGCCTTCTAGTCCATATTCCAACACAGCATAGCTTGCAGAGCAGTGTATGTGCTGCCCAGGTTTAACCTAAAAGGAAGTCTTGGGTAAACCACTACAAAAAGCCAGGATCACAAATGTACATTTGCCTAAAAAGAAGTGAACTTCTATACCAGGGCTCGTGGGTCATGCTATACTTAGCTGGAGTGTTTTCCCCTTTCTTTTTCTTTTTTTTGTGCTCATTGTGTTTTTGAGCTATGCCTTCAGGCCCCAGTAATTAAAAGCCAGTAATATGCATTCTTCGTGCAGGTAAGTATCTTGTTTTCTGGTGCTGTGCATTGGAGCTAAGAAAGGCTTCTATACCTGTACTATTGAGATCTTCCTGCTCAGAAACACCTGCACTGTTCTATTAAAGGTATATGTGACGGATTTAAAAAAAAAGAAAAAATTATATTATATTGCTATCGTGTTTAGGCGTTGCAATTTTTTCCCTTTAATTTTATTTTTGCAGCATTTGCATGGCTATTATTTAGGCAATAAGAGACAAGTTAGTTGTGGGGTGCACCATCTAAGAATTCAGTATTATTTGTTAAGGTCAGTGACAAATGATCCTTGTCAGTTTTAAATGACAGGTTATTATTAGCCGAAACACGTGGCCCATGTTGCTGCCAAAGTGTTGGTCCGTTCCCGGTAGTGGTCTCTCAGCAGTGAGGGGAAGTCAGCTCGTTGGCAGCCCTCCATCCCCTTCTGCACGGGCCTCAGCTGTGCAGAAAACATCTGCCTTGGTCTTCCAAGTGAGAGACTGCTGAAAGATGGGGGGGCCCAACAAGCAGGTAACATACACATAAGCATCAGTGAGGAGAACGTTAAAGGTGGACAGGTGGGGCAAGAGAGAAAGTTAAAGAGCAGAAGAACGAGGTGGCGCAAATGAAGGGAAAGGAGACAAATTTAGAAAAAAGAGTTAAGGGTGCACTGCCCATAATCAGGCTGGTGTGCCTGGGAACGTGACTGAAGGG
This sequence comes from Lissotriton helveticus, assembly GCF_964261635.1. NCBI lineage: Eukaryota > Metazoa > Chordata > Amphibia > Caudata > Salamandridae > Lissotriton > Lissotriton helveticus. The sequence goes on along the minus strand of NC_136059.1, from coordinate 1,399,365,332 downwards.
CAAAGGGGTGGTTGTTCACGGGGGCTAAACCAGGTGTACCAAGCAGCGATGACGTGGTGAGGAGGAGATGGGACATGGGGCCTGTTAGAAATGGGATTTCAGGTTGGCTAGGGCATGCGCCTAAGCCAGGCAGAAACCACCACTCTAGTTAGGGCAAGGGAGTTACACACTGAAGATAACCCCTGCTCACCCCCTTGGTAGCTTGGCAGAGCAGTCAGGCTTATCCCAGAGGCAATGTGTAAAGTGTTTGCATGTTATCAAAAGGAAAGGAGGTCGCCTTAATATTCCAGTTTGGGACAAAGAGAAATATATACAGGCAAAGGTCAAGTCCCTACAGGGACTTGACCTTTGCCTGTAAAGTGTTTGCACAACACACTCACACAGCAGTGACCCACTAGGCACACCACAAAAGAAACTCCACACGAGGTTATATAGAAAATAGCTTTTGTATTACTCATAAAACACATTAGAGCATAATCACATGTATACACTGTGTCAACTGACACTAGGTATCATTTTAACTGGGGATTATATACATTACAGGGCCAATCTGGCCACTGTCATCACCATTAGAACACACAAGCAGTGAAAACAAAAACAACCAATATCTACTGGCAAGAGGCACTTAGTATAAATGCATTATGTATAAATCATGAGACATGAGGCATAAACATCATAGCATACATCCTAAATCAATAGTGCACCACAGTAACACTAATAAGGTGCACACATCACCTCAGGGCCTTATGCCCAACCAAAACATGGAGGCGATCTCCAGGCCGTCTGGCCTTATCCTGGGGGGCCCGTCTTGGGATTCCCCGCAATGTCCACTGTCCCACAAAGTCAGGGCTCTTCTAGCTCTGTGTGTCTCTTCCTTCCGGACAAGGGGCTTCCACTAGCCCTCTATCTACAGATGCAGCGGAAACAATGCCTCCAAAGGATCCCCCAAAGGATCGGGGGGGGGGGGGCGGAATGCAACTCACCCTAGATTCAAGGCTGGAGTGCTCCACATTGCAGCTGCACACTTTACTACATTGACCAGAGTCCTTAGGGGCGACACCGCCGGTGTGTGAGAAGTGTGCGACCCCACCCCCATTTGTAACTTTAAAGCTCCCGTGAGCAGTGGGCTGACGAGCCTGGGATCCCGCACCTGCGTGCCTGAGTGGTACTATACCTGGCAGATATTGGCAGCCATGGGCAACCCCAGTACACGGCCTATCCCTGCTGACGAGGGGTGATACCCCGAAACACGTGTCCAGGGATGGCGAAGACAGCGAAGATAGCAGAAGATCGAAAGATGATGCATCGCGAACACTTTACTACATTGACCAGAGTCCTTAGGGGCGACACCGCCGGTGTGTGAGAAGTGTGCGACCCCACCCCCATTTGTAACTTTAAAGCTCCCGTGAGCAGTGGGCTGACGAGCCTGGGATCCCGCACCTGTGCGCCTGAGTGGTACTATACCTGGCAGATATTGGCAGCCATGGGCAACCCCAGTACACGGCCTATCCCTGCTGACGAGGGGTGATACCCCGAAACACGTGTCCAGGGATGGCGAAGACAGCGAAGATAGCAGAAGATCGAAAGATGATGCATCGCGAACACTTTACTACATTGACCAGAGTCCTTAGGGGCGACACCGCCGGTGTGTGAGTAGTGTGCGACCCCACCCCCATTTGTAACTTTAAAGCTCCCGTGAGCAGTGGGCTGACGAGCCTGGGATCCCGCACCTGCGCGCCTGAGTGGTACTATAACTGGCAGATATTGGCAGCCATCGGCAACCCCAGTACACGGCCTATCCCTGCTGACGAGGGGTGATACCCCGAAACACGTGTCCAGGGATGGCGAAGACAGCGAAGATAGCAGAAGATCGAAAGATGATGCATCGCGAACACTTTACTACATTGACCAGAGTCCTTAGGGGCGACACCGCCGGTGTGTGAGTAGTGTGCGACCCCACCCCCATTTGTAACTTTAAAGCTCCCGTGAGCAGCGGGCTGACGAGCCTGGGATCCCGCACCTGCGCGCCTGAGTGGTACTATACCTGGCAGATATTGGCAGCCATCGGCAACCCCAGTACGCGGCCTATCCCTGCTGACGAGGGGTGATACCCCGAAACACGTGTCCAGGGTTGGCGAAGACAGCGAAGATAGCAGAAGATCGAAAGAGGATGCATCGCGAACACTTTACTACATTGACCAGAGTCCTTAGGGGCGACACCGCCGGTGTGTGAGTAGTGTTCGACCCCACCCCCATTTGTCACTTTATGTGCCACGTCACAGCGGCAGTAAACTGCGCACGCAGGCCCTGCAATGGCAGAGGCCTTAGACAGGTTTGAAAGGCTACTTTGGTGGGTGGCGCAAGCAGCGCTGCAAGCCCACTAGAAGCATTTAATTTTATATGAGATACCACTTTACAAGGGACTGATAGGTAAATTAAATACGCCAAACAGGTGTAGACCTTTCTTACCACTTTTACCGTAGAGAGCACATGCACTTAACACTGGACAGTTGTGAAAATGTTCTCGGAGTCCCAAAACCACCAACACCAGGTCAGAAAATATACCAGGAGGAAGGAAAAAAGTTTAGGGATGAACCTGCAAAAAGGGCCAAGTCTAACACAACCCCCTTGCAGCCTAAAGCCAAGATAGACCAATCAATACCTTGATGGTCTTCCCTGCTTTGGGCAATAGAACACAGACACGGGCCCGCAACTGCAGGTGCACACTCCAGTTCTACGCCAATCTGAACCCATGTGGTTCCCTCTGTCAAAGCTCCCAGGAGGAACTAAGCTACCCCACTGGGAACCCCTAGTTTTCCGCGGCAAGGACCAGGCCCAGGCCCTAGGCCATCCAGATGTCTCAGGTCCTTGCCATCTTACAGAGAGAGGGGCAGTAGCCCCAGGTACATAGTATACATTCTCCACTCTACCTCTCATTAGTGCAGTCCTATACTGCCACTGATCCCTCAACCCAGAGTCTGCACCCTTAGGCTGTTCAGGAGTCACATGTGAGGCTCTCCTCCCTGTACCCCTCCTTCTGGGGTTACACCAAACTGTCAGGGCACTGGAATCAACCCTTCCACACAATTTTCCCATCAGTTTAGGCCCTCTCTCCTGCAAATGGTCTACCAACCTGAGGTCTTAACCCTCTGGTTGAACTGGAGTCAGAGGCGAGGCCTCCCTCCCTCTGCACTCCCTTTCAGAGTTCTGCACCTTCCCACCTGGAGTGGGACCCCCAGAAGATAAAACGGTAGGGGCACTGCTAACAGATGTCCTTCCTTCCGATCACCGGAGAACCAGAATGGCGTGCATCGCTTGTAGAGTGGCGTTTCCCTGAAACCACAGCGGAAGACGATTGATTCGTGATATTTACGCGGCATACAGAGATTTTCTAATACAGGAGACCACAGGCTCGCTACTAATTACGTTTTGCTTCAAAATAACTGGGAAGTGTGGATTGAAACATACATACACCTAGAGCCACATAAATTTCTTGTAGCCGCCTCTATATATATATTTTTAGAACCTACGACGCCTTCAGAATCGCTGCATCCCCAGTCTTAGAAGGATATAGACCACAACAGATCACTAATAGCCCCTGTCCTGATGAGGCGCGTATTCATTTGGCTGAAACGCGTCGACATTTCTAAGAAGACACCATCCAAATTGTTTATATTGTAAAAATAGATTAACAAGGAGTATCCAAATTAGATAGGTTTAAATAATATAGACCATTAGGCTCCTTTGTATTTCTTTGGTAGATCTTGTTTTATAGGAATGCTTGTCCTTATTTTAAATAAGCATCCTTTTTGTTAAAAATTTGGGCTATGCCATATAAAAAAAATCAAATATCCATGTCAGTGTGTCAATGTATATATTGTGAATAGTTTTGTGATGATTATAAATGTGTTGTACATATATGTGTTTTGTATATATACGTGTTTTTTCGAAAAACAAAAAATATTTTTTTTCCTTTCTAAGAGAAAATAGAACAGTAACCAAAAAATGAATAATAAATATATACTTAGAAAGTTTTTATGTGTCATTTAGTTTGGATTCGGATGATTATAAAAGTACAGAGATTTTTTCGGATGTGATATAATTCACGTAGGAAGGGATAATTTATTTTCTCTCGTTCCTTTGAAATAGATTGATGGCTATTAATTCCTAGGCATCAAACATTCTTTTGCAATACTTCCCTCCAATCAGGCAGAACCTGAATCTGGCCACCCAGATTGAGAACATGTGGTTGAGCACCTGCCTGGCACACCAGGACTTACTAGGTAGCACGCATGCCACCCCCTCAAGGGTAACACATAACTCATGTGTTGTGTGACATTCTGCCTGGCACTGATCTCCCGACCCCTGTCCATCTGACAGTACACGAAAACCCACCAGCACAGAAGTGGGTCACCATGGTCACTCCTAGGAGGCTCAGCTCTTGTGGCTGGCCCCTGACCCATTGGTTCTCCCACTGGGGAACGCATCACACTTGTTAGAATTTGGCACTTTATGTACTTACATGAACTCATTTTATTTTATGTTATGTTAGCATTTAGAAGGCTATGATTAATAGTAGGCGCTGCGCTTAAAATGTACCCCACCGAGCTATCTTCATAATATGAGTGTAAGTTAGCATTTGCAGCTCCATTTTATAGTTCGTAGGCCATGTTAGGTGATGACTGATTCAAGCCCCTCTATCTGTATTTATTGCCTCAGCAAAAGACTGTGTTCAGCTATTTTTTTCTCTTGTTATGTTATGTTATGTTATATTTCTTTTTATATAGCGCGCGGCGACTCAAAAAGAGTATCCCGGCGCTTTAACAGCGAGACCTACGGCTGTTCAAGGTTGGATTCTGACTCACTAATGAATAGGCCATTCTGCGTCTGCATGCCTATCCTTCTCATAGCCCTGCTCCGACATTAGGAGGAGTCGAGCTTCGCAAGGCAACTTTGAGATAGTGATAGTGTGTACACACCGTACAGGTGGCAACCCATCTGTCTGTGCCTGCTTTGTCCATGTACGCCTCAAGCCGGTAACTTTCCACTGGGGTCGTGGTTGGGGTTGTCAGAAGAATGATTATGCATTCCCAAGTGTTGGGGAACCAGTCCCCTCGACAGCCATCTCCGAATGCTGGTCAGATTGGGCTCCGCTTCAGTGTATTTTACCAATAAATGATTGTTTGTATTTTCTGCTGTCTGACCGACTCTTCACTTGTTTGGAAGGCTATGAGGTGGTAGTAAGTTACCCGGGTGGCCCTATCGGGTCACTTCCTTCAGTTGGCGCCCGGACAGGGACTCCTTCATCGCGTGTCCCATCCTCGCCCGTAATCGGGTGCAAGGAGGACAGAGTTAGGGTACGTCTGGTCGGATGGGCGGATTGGGGTAGCCTGCACGATAGAGCCTTGCACTCGCAGCTGTCCACCTGTCTGATCAGGCGGCTCCTCGTCTAGTGGTCACCCGGGCTGGAGTCCTGAGAAGGCAAAACCCTTGGATTTGACCTTTTGGTCCGAAGAGTCGGCAGTGGAGAATAACTTTGCTTGACCTGTGTGCACCAGGTGAGTTTATCTTGTCTTGTGATGAATATTGCGCCATTTTTAATTCTAGTTTGTTCGAACTTGGTGGGTCTGTGGACCCTAGAGGTACATAGTGTTTTTGAACGCTCTGCCAGGCCACTTGGAAATTCTGTCTACTCTTGAAAAGGCCTGGGTGAAAGCCTATCCTCTTGTCTTAGTACAGTCTTTGGACTGTCTAGTGCAGTCTGCCAACTGCCTGGTATGTTTTTCGAACCATCTTGATTTGTGTTGTTTGGTATGATATTTGTTAAGTGTGGACGGTGAACGTGTCTTATATTAAGATGCCTTGTTTGGGGTGTGGGTGTTGTTCTACCGAAGCCCGATTGGAGGAGAAGCAGCCTGGGCCTCCAGAAGGCACCCCACAGTATTGGCCCTATTATGTTTAGCACACTCTGGCATAATTATACGCGGGACAATGCCGATTTGCAGTGGCCACTTACTGGTACATTCGATGAACGAAATTTGAATTTCCTGCAGGATAAATTATTTGCTAAACGAAGTAGACAGTCAATGTTTGACAATCTTCAGGTGTGGCATAAGGAAGGAAAGCAGTGACATATGAGGGCAGAGAAGGAGGCCCGAAGGGGCAAGATGCAGACAGTGGCGCAGAAAGCATGCCTTATGACATAGAGAAAACAGGGAAGGGTATAGGATGTGTAGATAGGAAGTTTCATTTACAGAGTTATAAATGTTATTTTGCTCAGGAAGAAGGTGATGTTTTTGTGGAGGAGCTATTAGATACCTGGCCCCCACCTCCTTATGCCCCACAGAGGGTGTACTCTGCTGTTCCGGCGTCTCAGCCTCCAGACCCTGCACTTGCAACTGCTGGTCTTCCTGTCGCTGGCTCGACTGCTTCGGCCTTGGCCCCGCCTGCTTCCTCTCTGTCTCTGTCTGCTGTAGGTACAGTGGTCGCTTGTTCCCCTGTCCTATCTGATGCCCCTATGCCTGTTGTCTCCCCTTCTCTCACCCCTTCTTCGGAGTCGTTAACGTTGATACCTGCTTCTTCATCTGTTCTGTCTCCCTTAAATGTGTCGACTCCAGTGCTGCTGAGCTTTGGGACGCCTGTGCTGGGAGAGGTTGAGGCAAATTGGGCAGCAGCAAGAGAGAAAATGGGGAGGGCATTGATGAGATCTGATGTTGGAAATGAGGATAAAAGAATGGTGGCTGCCCAGGCTACGCAGTGGGCCGGCAACCCAGTTTACAGTGTGGAAGACGTGTGGAGTGTGATGAAATATTATGAGCCATTTGTGCAGCAGCATGCCCCTAAGCACATGTCGGCTACGCTAATAGGATTATGGGAACAGTGTTTCAATGGGGGATTATTCGGGATCAGGTGTATGGAACTGATTTGGCCTCTAATGATGTTTTTAGTAATGTTGCAACCTTGATTGGTTATCGTAGTATCGTAGTAGATTGCACCAGAAGACCCCAACCTTGGGTGTGCAGTTCCCTATGAGGGAGGTGCATCCAATTTACCATGCCGAGATCCCAGAGCAGTGTAATGCAGTGACCGTTGTGATTCAGCAACGGGTAGAGGCTCATTTCCAGGAAAAGTGGGTTTACACTCCTTGGAAGAGGAGTGAGGTACTATCCCTTAAAAGCCAGATGCCAGACTTTCGGAAGAATCCAACTGCGTACTATAAGGAACTGATGGAGGTGTCTTCCTCTATGGTAATGACGCTAGCTGATATTGAGCTGTTTTTTTGGATTATTAGCACCAGTGGATATATGGAGGCAGGTGCATATGCAGGATCATACCATGGAGCTAGGGGGGACTTGAAATGAGATAAGGGCATGGGATAAGGACTGGAAGCCTTCAGAGAAGTCGAGGGCTGAAATATTAGCTTTGCCAGATCATATCATTACTTATATACACTCCCTTATTCCACCTAGACGAGTAGATTGGGACAAGTTAGCAGCTTGTCGTCAGAAGAAAGATGAAAGTGTGTCTGATTTCTTTACTAGGTTTGAAGGTGTGTTCTTAGATTTCAGCGGCCAAGACTTGTCAGTGGAGGGTGGTGTCTGATTGTTAACAGATTTGTTACGAACCTGCTTCCTGAGATGGCAGCTGGGTTGCAGGCTTCGGAGAGTACTTGGACTACTTCCTCCCTATCTGTAATATTGAGCATGGCACAGTATTATGAGCACAGAGAGAATGAGGAGAAGGAGAAAGCGGAGAAAAAGTCAAAGGATCTGAAGACGAAAGTGTTAATGCAGCAAGCGACAAGGGGCAATGGAAGGGGGAGAGGTGGTTCGGGATCAGTCCAGCAGTTGCCTCGAACAAATAGGAATAGCACTGCGGGTACACTTGTTGGACCGAATCAGTGTGCGTGTTGTAGAAAGGAGGGGCATTTGAGAAGTGAGTGTCCGGAGCTGTTACACTAAGTTGCCGCCCCGCGAGGGTGGGGTAATAGCGGACGTGATCGTGAGGGAGGTTGCCGTGATGAAACACAGAACCAAGGTTTGTCTTTTGGTCCTCAGAATAAGAAGTATTTTGATGATACTGGAGGAGTACAATATCATCATGATGATTATGACATGGACGAGGTGACAGGAATGTCCTACAGCTAGGATTCAATAATCAAGGAGAGAGAGAGGACTAGATAGCCAGTCCATATCCCCAGGTCTATTATGTATAATCAAGAGAGGACTAGCCTAATTGTATGTGGTACAGGACTCAGGACTGTATGGGTAAGGAACTGTTTGGTTTCTTTATGAAGCCCTCACCCACCAACCTAGTTGGTGGCATGCTTCATCATCGGGCCCATCCAGTGACACCAAATGTGTCCCGGGTGTGCTTCAATGCTTGTATTACAGCGGAGCAGGTATGTTACTGAGTGTGTAGTGAAGGTTATGTGAAAGTGAAAGGTTAAAAGCTAATCCGTGGTTCCAGTACCCAGAGGGTATATCTGGGCCTACGATAGCAGTAAAAGCAAGGCAATGGATGTAGGTGGAATAACTGTTAAGGACTCCTACATCCGGTGGGTGGTCTACATGTTTCAGCCAGGCCAGCCAGGCCTTTCTGCAATACTGGCTTTCCTAAGGACCGTAACTATGTGAAGGTGAGATCTATACTTACAGTGAGTGTGTGATCTAAAATGTGTTGCACCCGCTAAGGTGCCATACGTGTAGAAGGGGGATTCCCTCACCAAGCATTAGTTTACGAATTGTAGCTAATGCTCCAGAGTTCCGCTGCAGCAGGACAGGTTTCTAGAGGGTCCTGATCAACCAAGTCGGTCAGCACCGCTGCCGGATACATCTATAGGAGCATTAGCTACTAATCGTAAACTAATGCTTGATGAGGGAATCCCCCTCCCACATGTATGGCACCTTAGCGCGTGCAACACATTTTAGATCACACACTCACTGTTAGTGTAGATCTCACCTTCACATAGTTACGGTCCTGAGGCAAGCCAACATTTCAGAGAGGCAGTCCCTAACTATTACTCCACCTACATCCATTGCCTTGCCTTTACTGCTATCAGAGGCCCAGATAATAAAGACAACCCTCTGGGTACTGGGACCACTGAATAGTTTTTTAACCTTTCACTTTAACATCACCTTCACTACACACTCAGTAACATACCAGCTCCGCTGTAATACAGGCGTTGAAGCACACCCGGGACACATTCGGTGTCACTGGGTGGGCCCGATGATGAAGCATGCCACCAACTAGGTTGGTGGGTGAGGGCTTCATAAAGAAACCAAACGGTTCCTTCCCCATACAGTCCTAAGTCCTGTACCACATAAAAGTAGGCTAGTCCTCTCTTGATTATACACTACAGCTAGGATTGCCAGGGACAGGGTGAGGGGGCCAGTTTTGGTGCCTGTAGATCAGCGTGGACCTTATGTCACTGCGGACATACATGGCAGGGCCAAGACATTCCTAGTCGATACGGGTGCTATGAATAGCTCTGTTTGTGGTTCGCTGGTCCCAGGGGCAGCTCTGTATGGCCAAAATAGGTATTGGTAGGTTTCTCAGGCGTGCCTGTTGTGAGCCCCATTTCCAAGCCCCTTGCTTTGACTATTGGCCCTTTTACGGTTGACTCCCCATTTTTATTGACAAACCATTGTGTGGAGAATTTGATGGGATTTTATTTGTTGAAGAAGCTACATGCAACCATATTCTGTTCACCAGATGGTGTTTACATGATCATTGGCCCGAAGGTGGTTAGTACAAAACAGTGTTTTACTAAAGATACCTCCCTGCTGAGTTTAAGGATGTGTCACGTACTTTATGGGCTACAGGAGATATGGAGTGGGGTTGTTACGGATCTCACCAGTTTCTATCAAGATCAAAGATAATGCTGTATTACCGCGTATTCCCCGGTATAAGATTCCACAGGCAGGGAAGAAAGTCCTTCTGCAAATTGTTAAGGACTTTATAAGGACAGGGGTGGTCGAGTAAACACTAGCAAATATCTGCAATAGCCCTATAGTTCCTATCCTTAGAAGGCACCCTCTGATGCTCACCCTGATGTATATTGTTTCGTTATTGATCTGCAGTCGATAAACAAGATTGTGATTCCTCAATATCCTGTGGTTCCTGACATCACTACATTGATAAGATGTATCCTCACTCAGTAAAATTCTTCTCCCTGATTGATTTGAAAAATGCGTTCTTTAGCATTCTAATCCATTCAGATAGTAGATATCTGTTTGGATTTTCCATAGCTGGCAGGAGCTTCCAATTATGTTGTGCTCCTCATGGCTATACCAAAAGCCCTAGTATTTACAGTCAAGCTTTGAAGGGACAATTGGATTTATTGACACTCTCTCTGGTAATGTCTTATTGCAGTATCTCGACAACCTCCTAGTGGCTTCTGACACTGAGGACGGCTACAAAGACGCCACTGTTAAATTATTGTTGCATTTGGCACAGCACGGACATAAAGTGTCCCTTTCCAAATTCCAATATTGTTGACAGAAGGTCACCTATCTCGGTCACCTACTGTCGAAGGAGGGTCATAGACTACCACCTGAGCTCATTGCTGCTATAATTAACATGCCTTTCCCTAACACCCAACATAATGTACGTGCATTTATTGGCATTACTTCGTACTGCCGTCACTGGATCCCTAATTACTCCCTACTAACAAAACCCCTACTCCATTTAACCACCAACGATGTGCACTAACCCCTACCTTGGACACCTGCATGCCAGCAAGCATTTGAGCAATTAAAAGTTGCTCTTTGCTCTGCTCCTGTGCTTGGTACGCATGATTACCAGAAGCTGTTTGTGCTCTATGTACATGAGACGGCTGGTTGCGCGCTCTCTGTCATAACACAGGCCTTTGGTGGTAAGCAAAGGCCTGCATTTACTTTTCTGCTATCCTTGATAGCGTCGCCAGATCCCTCTCGAGCTGTCTAAGAGCTGCTGCAGCCGTGGCAGTCTGTATGAGACAATCGGCGGGGCTCGTCCTTGATACTGACCTCACAGTGATGGTACCTCATGCTGTGGATACACTTCTAAACAAAACAAAGACACAGCACCTTACTAGTGTACGTTTGACTGGCTATGCACTAACGTTATTTGCACCGCACATTACCATCAACAGATGTGCCACTCTGAATCCAGCCACGTTACTACCCCTCCCTTCAGTGAACGGAGATGCAGATGTACACGATTGTGTGCATCGTATGGAGGAAGAGACGAAGAGATGGGTAGATTTAACTGGTGTTCCTCAAGCTGATCCACAAGGGGAAGTATATGTCGATGGCTCTTGTTTTAAGTTTCCGGATGGCACCGGCACTAGGGCGTACGCTATAACAATGCTGCATGCAATTGTTAAAACATCACGTGTCCCGTATCAGTCAGCCCAAGTTGCAGAGCTTATCACCCTTCTTCAGGCTTGTGAGTTAAGTGAAGGACTGGTGTCACTATACTGACAGCCAGTACGCTTTTGGGGTCTCTCATTACTTTGGGCGCCTTTGGGCGGAGAGAGGGTTCTTGACCACACATGGTTTACAAATACAGACTGGCCCACTGATACATAGACTTTTATCCGCCCTGACACTTCCAAAAAGAGTAGCAATATTGAAATGCAGTGCACACAAAGCTTTTACTGATGATGTTGGGAGAGGATATGCGTTTGCAGACCAGACAGTGAAAGAGACAGCTAGATCCAAGATGAAAAAGATGTTTGTAGCGGGCCCGGCTAGATGGGTACCTGAAAATGGGATGTTTGAGGACACACTAGACAATGTTAAGGAAATATAGAGTGAGGCGACAACGGATGAACTGGCAGTATGGCAGGAGAGTACGGAGCGGTTAGATGAGGACGGGGCCGGACTGATCTGTCTGGGAAACAAAGATGGATGTTGCCTAATGCATATGTGCTTCCTGTTGTCACTGTGGCACATGTCCCAGCCCACATTAGCGTGAAGGGAATATGTAAAGTGCTAGATCCTGTATGGCAGAATGACAACATCCCCAAGGTCGCTGCCCACTTGGTAAAAAACTGTATGATTTGTATGATACACAATCCTGGAAAGGGCACCCCAAAACCCACTGGTAATTTTGCACCACCTTCTTCCCTTTCACGGTTCTCCAAATGGATTTCATCTAAATGGAACGAGTGAACAATTTGAAATATGTACTGGTGGTTTGTGCATTCAGTAAATGGATCGAAGCCTACCTCACTAAAGAGAATACAGCATTGGCGATGGTGAAGGCACTATTGAAGGAGTTCTTCCAGCGGTTTGGTTTGCCACATTTGATATAGAGTGACAACAGAAGTCCCTTCAATTCGCTTGCGAGTGGGCAAGACAAATAATTTAGAGCCAGGTTAATGATCAGTGGCCATTGACCCCTTTTCCCATACCAATACAGCAATGGGTTCTGATTAAAGAAGACCTCTGTTGGGTCATCCAGATAGGCCTGCACCATCCACTCAAGGTTCTCCAGGGGTGCTCCACTTTGCGTACCATCTATGGCCTTTGCATCAACACTGGAACGAGCAAACCCATGATGAGTTAGCCAATCCGCTTCCGACAATATTATGGCTGGGCCTGGTGCAGGTGAGGATGATGATATGGTTGTTGGTGTCGGTAATGGCTGTGAGGGAAAGTGACTCACTTCGGCCACAGAAGTGGACCTTGACGCCGGATGGACTGCTGATTCAGTAGTACTTCTGCCGGTTCCTTCAATTTCCTGCCGCTGTTTTTCGAACCGAGTGGCTGACAGAGCTAGCCAATGTTTGTACTTTGAAACATCTGCTTCATTAAAAGGAATGAATGCTTTGCTGGCCACTGCCTTTTTGTACCGTGGATCCAGAATAGTGGCACAAATGTAATGTTGTTCTGTATGTATTTTTTTTAAGTCTTTCATTGTCAACTAGGCGGGTTAATAAGCTCACAGCCAACTGATATGCGTCTTGCTTGTCAGTATCACCTTTGAACGTTGAAGACACTGCCTTCAGTTGGTGCTCTAGAATGCGCAACAATGGGATAGCTTTGCCCAAAGTACAGTCCTCACTGCCGACTTCGCGCGTGAAGACCTCAAAAGGACGAAGCATGTCTGTCAGGCTTTTAACTAGGTCCCATTCCTCCAAATCTAGCCTCGAGTCTTTCATAGAAGAATCCAGTGCAAAGACATACTCATTGATTACCAAGCACTGCTCAGGCAGACGCTCAAGCATGTAGAAGGTTGAGTTCCAATGTGTTACCACCTCCTGGATGAGTCCTCTGACTGGCACTCTACGGTCACGTTGAATGTTCCTCAGATGCTTCCGGGCCTTAAAAGAATGGCTGAAATGTGTGCAGATTCTTTGGCAGGTGGTCTGTAACTTGCTGACTTTGTTTTCTTTTTTCAAGAAATCTTGAACAACTAGGTTAATACTGTGCGCCAAGCACGGCACTCTGAAATAGCCACCATCATTCATGGCCCTAACTATATTACTGCCATTACCTGTGGAAACATAACCTATCATGTTGTATGCAGCCATTCAAAGACCTTACTGTTAAACTCCTCCAAAATGTTTACTGCAGTATGAGATTTCTCCATGACAAACATGGCTACTGTTGCATGTTTCCGACAAGCTTGAAAAACTGTGTCACTGTCAACACCTGCATATAACTTGTCTCTAACCCCTGCAAAAGAGACCCAGTGTGCAGTGATGCACATGTAATCAAGGACTAGGCAACTGGTCCACAAGTCTGTTGTCAGATGGATAGTGCGAACAGCACTCTTCTGCAAAGCTGCCCCAATCACCTCCAGCACATCTTGATGTAGTGGTGGAACCGCAACTCTGGCAAAATAGGACCGGCTAGGAACCTTCCATTTAGGGCAGGCTGTTGCCACAAATTCTAGAAAACCCACCCCTTCCACAAAAGAAAAAGGGAGAAGGTCCAGCGCTAACATTTTAGCCAGCACTGCATTATAAAGATGTGCCGTTGGGTGGTTGCATTCAAATGGCGCCTCCGACCAAAACATGCTTTTAATGGTGGTCTGGACCGTTGTCATACGTGATGATGATGATCCAGACTTCTTCAACCCAGTTAAGCTCATTGATGTACTTTTTCGCATTGGTGTCTCTCCCAGACTCTTAGTGTGCCTCATAGATGTTGCTGGGGTAGAGGGTGTGGGAGCTACCACTGCAGTGCTGCTGCCAGGGGTACTGTGTGTACCAGTAAAAAAGTCTGTTGCTTCTTCACCTCACCCTGCACGATCAGCCCCTCGTCATCATCAGATGCAATATCAATGGATACATTTGGATTTGTTGTACTTTTGGCTTCCCGGATCTTACTTAGGTGCGCCTCCCACTGGATAGTGTGATGTTTTTGGAGACAACCTCTCTGGTCACTTAGTTGGTACCAAGCTTACCCCGACTAACTACAGTTTTACAAATCGAACAAACAACTAGGTTTTCCGCCTTTTTTTTTCTTTAAAACAATTTTTATTTTATTTCATCAGTTAACATAACAATCAAGTGCAGTCTTATCTAGTGACATTTTCCGCAAGAACGGTATCTAATTTCTCTATTTATAACAATGGGACATTACATCTACAGTAGAGCATTTTCCATATCCTCCCCACTCCCTCTCTCCCCACCCACACCTCGAAACCATGTCCAGTACATACATCCCATCACTTATGGACTGTTCTTAGGAGTGAGCTCTGTACATGGAGGCTCACATAGGTTCCCTCTGGCTTCATTCCACTTCCCCCATACCCGTGTCCACTTCTTGGGGCAACCTCTGTGTATGTAAACCACCTTCTCAGCTACCATTGCCATGTCCATATCTTCTTCCCACTGTGATTGTGAGGGCGTCACTCCGGATCCCCAATTCTTTGCTATATTCCGTTTTGCCAGGGCCATCCCCATTGTAGCCCACGTTTTCTGTGCCACATTAAGATCTGTAGGTTGCCATATGTTTAGGATACAACATCGGGGATCTGCCCTAACTTCTACCACAATCACTTCTGAGATTTGTTCCAACACACCTTCCCAATATGATTGAATTTTGGGGCAAGCCCATAGCGTATGATAGTATGTACCCGTTTCTCCGCATCTTCTGAGACGGAGTGGGTCAGGCGCACGCCCTATTTTATGAATCAAGGTACGGGAATAATACACTCGATGCAGGATTTTAAGTTGAACCAGTTTCAATCGGGAGGGGATCGCTGCTTCTCTAGCCGATGCAAGTGCCTCCATCCAGTCTGAGTCATCTATATCCCCAAGTTCTATCTCCCATTTGCTGTGCAGTACCACAGTGGGGGCGGGGAGGTTGTTAACCAGTTTTCGGTATGTTAGTGAGATGGCTTTCTTACTCAGATGTTCAGTGAGGAGCCTGTCCTCTAGTGGTGAGGCATCGACCAATGTGGTGTCATGGGTGATAGCACCTTGTAGTGGTACAACTCCGAGTCCGCCATACCGTATTTATCTTTGAGCGCAGCAAAGGAGAGGATTTCCCCCTTGACCCACAAGTCGCCAATGTTCGTAATACCTATGAGGTCCCAATGTCTGAATCCTTTAGTGTTCCCCAATGTGCCTAAACGCCTTGTTTCCCAGAGTGGTGTGGCCAGTGTCAGCACTCCTTCCCACCCCAATGCTTTTTGAGCTGTGTGCCATATTTTGATAGTGTGTGCCGTGGGGCCAGTCAGTGCTTGACTTTTTCTGGTGTTGTATAAAGCCCTCATCAGCGGGTCAGCCGGCATCATCTCCCTGTCCAGTCGATAAGCCAGGTCGTCGTGAGGTGCATGGAGCCATTGGTTGATAACCACTAGTTGCGCCGGCCAGTAATATAGCTTGACGCTTGGTAGCGCTATACCGCCATCATACCAACTGCGAGTCAGCTTGGGGTTTGCTATCCGCGCCGGACGGCCATCCCACAGCAAGTTCGACACTTCGGCATTGATGGACTGGAAATAAGAGAGCGGAACCGGGAACGGAGTGTTCTGGAGCGCATAAAGGAATCTAGGGAGCGCCAGCATTTTAAAAAGCGCTGCTCTGCCCAGAAAAGTGAGCGGGAGAGACCGCGAGTGTGCTACGTCAGATTTTAGCCTATTCAGTGGCATCAGCAGGTTTTCTGTCATAAAGGTGTTGGCCTGAGGTGTAACATATATTCCCAAATATGTAAACCTCCTGGTCGTTATTTGCACTGGACATTCCGGAGGCAGGGGCGGGGCTGTTCCACGCTGTAGGTAGAGCAGAGATTTGGACCAGTTAATAGTATAGCCTGACTGTTTGCCGAACCTTGTAAAGATATCCAGGAGAGCCTGTAGGGATTCTGTCGGGGATGTCATGTAAATCAGTACGTCATTGGCATACTGGGAAATTCGGCCTTCCCAGCCCGTCTCCCAGGTTATCCCCTGAAATAGCGGTGTTGTGCGTGTCAGACCGCCAGTGGCTCCAAGACCAGGGCAAAGAGGAGCGGCGAGAGCGGGCATCCCTGCCTCGTCCCTCTGCCAAGTGTAATCTCTCTCGAGATATGACCATTTGCAATCACATGTGCCAGTGGCGCCGTATAAAGAAGCCGGATCCAGCTGCAAAACCTGGGACCAAAACCCATCAGACCCAGAACGGCAAACATGAATGGCCACTCTACCTGATCAAAAGCCATTGTCGCGTCTAGGGAGAGGATTGCCGCGTCCTGGCGAAGAAGGTGGGTCCGCGCCAGCACGCTGTGTAGGAGCCGCAGATTGAGGGAGGTGTTACGGCCGGGCATGAAGCCCGATTGGTCTGGGAGGACCAGTGTCGACAGATGCGGCTGCAGTCGCATCGCCAGTGCCTTGGCTAGGAGTTTCGCATCCATATTAATCAGGGATATCGGGCGGTATGATGATGAGCGTTCCAGGGGCTTACCCGGTTTGTGTATTGGGACTATTGTCGCTAATATTAGATCTCGGGGCAAAGTTCCCTGTTGTAGGCTGTCATTATACATGTGGACCAGATGGGGGGTTACTTGGCTTGTCACCTTTTTATGAAATTCCGCCGGTAGCGCATTGGGCCCCATCGCTTTGCCTGTGGTAAGTGCCCCCAATGCTTTCCCAAGCTCTTCCGCGGACAGGTCGGCTTCCAATGCTTCCCTATCCTCCTCCTGCAGTATTGGTAGTGGTATGTCTGCCAGCCAGTGCCCGCATTCCTCCTCGGTTGCCTGTGCAAGTGGAATGTAAACCTTTTCGTAATGTATTGCTAGCTCCTCGACAATGAGCCGGGGGTCAGTTGTTGGTGTACCATCTCCTAATACAAGTTGCGCTACCCACCTACTCGCTCTTTCTTTCTTTTCCAGCCATGCCAGCATTTTCCCTGTTTTGTCCCCCAACTCGTAAATTCTGTGCATTGTGCTCATGTGCCTTGCCTTGGCGTCAACCTCAGCAGCAGCCCAAAACTCCTGTCCTGCTAGCGCCGCTGCACGTGCCGTAAGGTCGTTGGGGTCTAGCCGTGCGCTTTCTCCGCCTGCAGTGCTGTGGCTTCAAGTGAGTCCATGACTTGCCGTTGTTTCCGTTTGTGGCGGGTGATAGCGGAGATTGCGTGCCCCCTGATTACCGATTTGTAAGCCTCCCAGAGCACACATGGGGAATCTACAGATCCCTCGTTCTCAGCAAAATAAAGGTCTGTGGCTGGCACCAGGGTCTTAGCTATTTTGGGGTTCTGGAGAAAGCCGGGGTATAGTGGATACACCCGTTGCAGCCTCGGGCGGTGGGCAGTGTAGGTGAGCTGTATTGGAGAGTGGTCCGAGATTCCCCGGGCTAGGTGGTTGATCGCGGTGACATTCTCGGGGGGACCGCCAGTGTAAGGATATAGTCGATACGGGAGAGGCTATTGTGTGCTGCTGAGTAGAACGCGTACTGTTGGTCCGTGGGATGTGTTTTCCGCCTTTTTGCTAATACTTAAGAGGTCCCAAACTGGGGAGTTGAGATTTCTGGTGGTGGTGGTGGAGGTGCTACTTTCAATGCCAGATGAAGTGGAGGATGGGTGTGGCTGAATTTAACCCTGTTGTGCACTTACAGTTACAGCACCACTACTTGAGGTAACGGAGGACGAGCTGGATGGAGGTCCCTGCCGGCCCTTCTGA
The DNA here is from genome assembly GCF_964261635.1 of Lissotriton helveticus. Classification (NCBI taxonomy): domain Eukaryota; kingdom Metazoa; phylum Chordata; class Amphibia; order Caudata; family Salamandridae; genus Lissotriton; species Lissotriton helveticus. The sequence continues at coordinate 1,399,347,237 of NC_136059.1, read as the reverse complement.
AGAGAAAATATGGCAGCTGTAGGTCGTGTTGGTGTAGTGATTACCTGTGTTGGTGGTGGTACCAGTGCCACGCCGCCCACATCCTGCTCAGCAGCAACTCGTCAGATAAGCTACACCCTGCGTTGATTGAATGCTACTTTATTGCGATGAGTCAAAGCCAACATCACTGGTCGATGGTGATTGAGAAATTAAAGTGGCTGCCTCTGCGGCACTCATGGCCTTGGGCCTAACTTGGCGTGGTGGCACTGAGACCAATGAAGCTGAAGTGCTGCTCCCAGCTTGGTACCCGGCGGATACCGCTGCTGCAGGCGTAGTTTTCTTTTCCCCAAAAAAAGTGTTTGTGGGCACACCAGTCTCCTTGGTAAGTGGCGCCACTTGCTTCTTCTGCTCCTTCTTACTGGCAGTGGCACTGGCAACTTTCTTGGTAGCGGAGCTACTGCCGCCTTTCTTTGGGCCCATCTTCTTCAGATGTCAGAACAGCAGGCCGCAGTTGCACGAGTTGTACAGTTGTCTGTGGCCACACGGGATGTCACGTGACGTGGTGCTGCACACACCGCAGCAGGACTTCTTCCTGGCACTGATGATGAACGATGAGGATGATTCGTGGTTCTCTTCTTTGTGCACCTAAAAGCAAAGGAAGCCAGAGGAACATCATTTAAATAAATGTTGCATATGTCGTGCTTCAATTAATATTTGCAACTAGGCATTTATTATTATTACAACACTCCCAAAAACAGAAAGACCAAAAATAAAAATTGCAATTATTTCTAATCAAAAATGGATGTTTACATTAATAAAAGAGAGACCACACAGAGAGAGTTGCTTGTTTCATGCACCATTGAGTACCCCATGGCATAATGGATGTAAGGAGGCAGACTCGGTGCATGCCTATGGCACAAAGCACACTGCCTGGCTTCAAAATGGCCCCTTGACCCCCACCTACATGGCCAGGCCCTACCTGGACCAGGCCTCAAAATGGCCCCCACCCACATGGCCAGGCCCCCCCAACAACACCCCAAAAAATCGTAAAACACACAAAAATCACCACAATCCAATGCAATCCATGCCCTAAATGATGTTTAAATTCAAGACACCACCACAGAAAGACTTGGTCCATTCACCACTGACTACCCCTGGGCATATAATGGGTGAAAGCAAGGCAGACTGGGTGCAGGCCTATGGCACAAAGCACACTGCCTGGCTTCAAAATGGCCCTTTGACCCCCACCCACATGGCCAGGCCCTGCCTGGACCAGGCCTCAAAATGGCCCCCACCCACATGGCCAGGCCCCAACAACACCCCAAAAAATCGAAATCACCACAATCCAATGCCATCCATGCCCTAAATGATGTTTAAATTCAAGAGACCCCACAGAAAGACTTGGTCCATGCACCACTGAGTGACTACCCCTGGGCCTACTGGCTAATGTGACTTTACACGCACCCCAAAATGTAAAAAAAAAAACCACATATAACAGTGAGCTATTCATCAATTCCATGACATAAATGATTTTTAAGTTCAACAAAACTCACAGAAACAGTTGTATCATGCACCCATGACTAACCCTGGGCCTACTGGATACTGTGCCTATATATCCACAATATATATTTTTTTAAGTTGTGAAAAAGTTTAAAAATTGTAGTTACAGCAACTGCAATGCCCCAAACAAACAACACCAACTTACTTGTAAAATCTCAAATCCAAAAGTAATCCAAAAGTGATCGAAACAAAAAAGTATACAAATATCCAGCAGCAGCCACAAAGAGTAATCCTTCCAGCTCCAGATCCAAATGAAAAGTGACCAGGTCATGGACAAAGCACTGGGAGGAGCCTGCTGGACAGGAACAGGAAGTTGGAGACTCTGAGGCACTTCCTTCCTCCCACCCCCCCAAAAATGGACTCCTTGCACAAAAAAGTGCAGCCAAATGTCAATCTGAGGAGTTATTCTGATCCAAATCATCTTTTTCAGAAGGTTTATGCTGCCTGCGGTACATTTTTTGTGCAGAATTGCAATTTTTGCAAGTTCGGGAAAGCGAGCTGTTCAAATCTCCCGCCAGAAGTCAGCAACGCGTCGCATTTACGTGTTCGCAATTGTTTACTCCCGCGATGCGTGATCGCGGGCCCTTATGACGTAGTCGCGTTCTTAAACAGTACAAGATGGCAGGCCGCTATGACGTACTTGCGGTCGAAAAGTCTCGCACGATCACGCAGCTAGACCCAAAATGGCACAGCGCACGCAAACTGGGAGGAAAAACAACTCGGCGAATTCAGAATCACGGTAAGTCAACGCCGCGCGCACTATATTGTATTTTTGAAGCGCGACCAAGCAAAAAAATCCGCCAGCTTGCGATTTGTGAATTTTTTGACAAATTCGCGTGATTTGCGGACTGCGAAATTGCCAAAAATTCACAAATTCCGCGAGCGGAACAGATTTTCAGCCCACGCTCACAAAATTGCAAGTTCAGGCCGACTGTGATGATACGCTGGCTGGATACAGGGACCGGGTTAGGCACGCTGAGATTTGTACCTTATGTCTCTGATGCAGGGCATTGCGCTGAACAGCGGGTGATTCCGATGAGTGATGCAGAGTCCTTTTTTCGAGTTACATCGTGCTACGTTGGTTCCGACGAGGAGCTGCAAAGGCAGTGTTGCAAGGTCCACGCTGAGCTGCATCACGCTATGTCGGGGGCATCGTGCTATGTCGATTCTGATGGAGGCCACACTAGGCTGGCAGAGCACCTTTATACCGAATTCCAAGGGTCCAGGACTGGGGAGACACCACTTGGATGGTTAGGATTCATGGTAGGCAGTGTCCAGGTGCAGGGCTATAGGATGCTGGATCCCTTGGAGTCAAGTATTTGTAAATCTGGGATTGCGTTAAAATCAATGAGTGGATTTGTGGGAATGCTCATACTCCAAACATGGAATGCCTCCCTGGGGCAAGATAATGCAAGATATTGCTATGCGCTGCGTTACTTTTTTTCATAAAGCCACAAAAGGGGGCACATATCACCCCTTGCAAGGCTTTCTAAATCCCAGTTAAGGACCTACGTTTCCTTGTGACGATCTTATTAACACAAGGACAACACAAGTCCTTAGTAAATCTGGGGCTGTATTTAAAGGATTGTATATCACTTGTGGTTGTAGTGAATAAAGGGATGGACCACATGCATGTTAATGGGGAAGTGTGTCATCAGTTTGATATGTGGTGAGGCAGAATACATACTTCATATAATTCTGTCTTGGTGTATCTCTTTTCTCGTTACTTGTAAGAGAGAACGAGTTGCCACTTGGTCTGTGTCATGCAAGATTAATGGGCAGGCGGATCATTGAAACATGTCAAGTTTCTGCCTAGAAGGAACATGACATAAGGTATCAGGGCACATAACAGTTCTGCAAATGTGGCCTTGCATGCCCTCTTTTGGAGATTTTGAAATGTTATGTGGAGTATGTTCCTGGTGAGGTCCATTGCTAGATGATATCTTTGCACACACCCCGCAAATAAAGTCCTGCACTGCTTTACTTTTTTTAATACACTTCAGCTCTGTTTTTCCTCCTTTACCTAGCATGGCTCATAAGGAGGTCTTCCACTTGTAGTTCCAGCACAATGTGATGCAGTTTGTGTGAGAGGATGCCATCTTCGCTGGCTCAATTGTGCGTAGTGATCTCTCAATGTGATCATTTGATTATGGATGTGTGTGTGTGTGTGTGTGTGCGTGTGGTTGTGTCTGTGCGTGTGTGTGGGTGCACATGCATGAAATGCACAATGCTGTTGTTTCTTTTAGTATGGTAGCAATTGTACATATGTGTTGAAGGGTTTTGATGTCTGAAGAATGAATTTTATCTTCTGTTAATTAGTTTGCTGTGTTTTTTCACATATTCTTTTGTTCAGATTGTTTATTTGAAGTAAACGCACACATTTGCCATATCCATATATCCTGTGTTTGTTGTATGAGTTGTACACAAGACTGGCCTGTAAGGCAAACTGTTAAGTGCAAGAATAGCTGGGGACACGGCGTTTGTCGGGGGACTCCATTCCTCAGAGGGCACCACTTGATTTCTCCCGCCAAGAGGTGGACTGACTGCACCTGACCGGTTCAGCTAGTCCTCAAAAGGCCCTCCATTCTCCCACAGTGTGGGACGCAGCGTTTGCCGGGTGACTCCATTCCTCAGAGGGCACCACTTGATTTCTTCTGCCAGGAGACAGATTGGCTGCACCTGACCAGCCCCGCCCGCCCTAAAGGGCCTATATTCTACCACAACGCGGGATGCAGCGCTTGTCGAGGGACTCCATTCCCTTGAGGGCACCACTTGATTTCTTCTGCCAGGAGACAGATTGGCTGCACCTGACCAGCCCCGCCCGCCCTAAAGGGCCTATATTCTACCACAACGCAGGATGCAGCGCTTGTCGAGGGACTCCATTCCCTTGAGGGCACCACTTGATTTCTCCCATCAGGATGTGGATTGACTGCATCTGACCAGGCCACCACCCCTGAAACGGGCTTCCATTCTCCCACAGCGCAGGACACGGGCGAACATGCCCGTGCCTAGGTCGGCCCCATCCAAGCCCCTCAAAGCCAGGATAAGACAGGGCTGGGATTTTTGCTCAAACTATTTCAGTTCATCCACGAGTTTCAACCTATGTGGATGTTAAAGTTTCTAAAAACCACGTTTCCACTCCTTATTACATTCAGCTAATCGGTAAAAAGTCTAATCCCTCATTTGGTGTTGTTTGTTCAATTTTACTTCTATTTCTTTGCTGCTTGTGTTTTGTTTACTGTGGAGTAAAGGAAAGCTGCGACTAACCTTTTGAGCATCTCAGCCCAACCAAATCGTCCCAAGCAACCTAAGCACATGGCCACTAACTGTGCATCTAACGATATTAACATTTTAATCGAAGAAGTTAAAATTGTCTGCTTAAAAACCAATGTCCTGGAAAAAAACATAACTCCAAAAGGAGGGGAAGGTGGTTGATATCTTCAAGAGGAAACACACAACATATTCTGCTTGTAACAATCCGATTTCCTCCTGTTCTCTCCCTCCCGATGGAACATATTTCCATCCCTGCCTTGCAAGCCAGCTTAAAATCACCAAAAGGCATGGAGGGTGTGTCTGAGCAAGTTATTTCTACCGTTAAGTGATCCAATATGTTTGAGCTTCTACACCTACACCTACTTTCTCCCACCTCTCATGCCTCTTACAAAGATCTAACAATAAACAACTACGATTGCCAATACTGCCACTTATTAGACAAATTCGGAACAAGAAGAAACAGAGTTAAACCACTCCTTCTTAACCGCTCTTTCAGTTTGAATTTATCAATTCATTTTTCAATATGCAATTTACTCTATTTAGATTAGAAATCATTACAAAATTCAATAGTCACAGTACAAACTTTACAAAAATCCCCACAAGAAAAATCACATATTGCTATACATCATTCTTGACCCTATCTAAACAGACTCTCAGCAACATTTTCTCCTTCAGACTCACAAGCGGTGTAGCATTCACACTTGTATTCCAGCTCATTCACACATTCCTGCATACAACCTATTTACATTCACTAGAAACCCACCCTGGGGTGCCTATAGCTAACATTTTCCAAAACTCAAATAGCTCTATGGTTCAATAGTGAAAACTGTATATGCAATTTTCAATTTCAATTCAATTTATAAACTTTATTTTGATTTTAAAAAATAAATCACAAAAGTCATCGCGATACCACAGGGGGACTGAATTAATTAATAGCATTAAACTGACACAGGAACCATGATGTGAGTTTCACGAACAATTATAACATTGTTAAAACAATAAATAATTAAATACAACTGTAAAAACATACCAATGGTACCCAGGATCATTGTATCTTTTACATAAGAGCATCATCATACAAAAATAAAAACAATCCACAATCTTTACATTATGAAATATTAAAACCAGTGGAGGTTTGACTGTGCCTCCCTGCGGACCAACGAATCACCCACGCCTAGCCCAAGAACTTGGCTAAGGCAACCACAAGGAGGCCATTCACTGCTGTTTTCAATAATCTATAGGCTTCACTGTGGTCCCTTGGACCCATATTTAAACACACTGGTTTCAGCCAGCGTCTTCTCTGATTGCAGAGCGCTGGGCAAATGAATAACATATGTTTCAAAGTGTCACGCTGGCCTGGGCAAAAGGGGCAAACACTAGAGTTAGGACATAAATTAGACCATTTAAAAGTGAAGGTCTTTGTAGGTAGGGTTCCTACTCTGAATTGATGGAAAAGTTTTCTATCACGAAACGATGTAATGAGATCCCAATATTGTTCATACTTTGGATCGTGTTTAGTTTGAAGGAAAGTGCTCGACAGAGTTAGACTGCTTGAGGATGCAAATTGCCTGGAATATATCCAATGCCAATATGCACCCTTAAACTCTGTTTTGCTCGGGAATGGGCTGTCTGCCGGGGAAGTCCACAATTGGTTCATACCCAATTCGCAGAGAACATTTTTAACACTCCTAAACCACCCAATTTTGTTGCTCACAAACATGTCACGGAGTTCTAGAACAGCCGAAGCATAGATGGCAAGTTCAGGAGTCACCCAAAGCCTTCTCCAGTATAGTAGTAACCTGTAACGGACTACATCTCTGATGGAGTGGCGCCCCAAATCCCAGTAAAGGGGAATCAAAGGGGTGGATTGTGGCAACCCCAACAATGATCGAAGAAATTTATTTTGTGCCACCACCAGAGCCTCATAGTTCGCATGGGCCCATATCTCTGAGCCATATAAAATTGAGGCATTCATTTTTTTTATTGTAAATATGCAATACTGGACTTACGGGTTTGCTAAGTGAGCGACTATGCTCCCTGAGCAACACACCCGAGAGTTAGGCATGTCTGACCAATAGACAATCAATTTGTGGCTTCCAGCTCATCCTTTTATCTAAAGTTACACCCAAATAGGAAAAAATCTCAGTTTGCTCTAAAACCCCACCATGCATCCTAACTTCACCAATGGATTTACTAGAGTTCTGGAGAATCATGAAATTTGTTTTATCTATGTTAACTGCTAAGTCATGGTCTGCACAGAACTCTTCAAATCTATTTAGCGAACGGTGAAGCCCTTGGCGTGTCTTTGACAGTATAAGAGTATCGTCGGCGAACATTAGGAGTGGGATCTTTTTGCCGCCTAAGGTGGGGGCGTCCCTGGGGCAATTTTCAAAATATTCAAGTACCCAATTAATATAGATAGAAAAAAGGGTGGGAGCGAGAACGCACCCCTGCCTTACCCCCTTTTCCACCAAAAATGTATCAGTTGTATGTCCTAAGCTGTTCCATCTGACCTGGGCACAGTTTTCAGTATACAATTCGACCACAAATGCCACGATTTCCAGTGGCATGCCCAGCTTTATAAGTGTTTGCCACAGTTTAAAGCGTGGTACTAGACCAAATGCAGACCTAAGGTCCACAAAAGCTGCGTATATTGACCCTTTCCCCAAAGTAACAGTGCGCCAGTAGATGAGAATAAACCTCAACACCTGGTCCACCGTGCTAATCCCTCGCCGAAAACCTGCTTGTAAATCTGAGAGGATGTTAAAATCGTCCATCCATGCCTGCATCCTGAATAAAATCACTCTTGCCACCGCGTTCTGAATGCAGTCTATCAGGCTTATGGGCCTATAGTTTCCTGGTTGGGACGGATCCCCCTTTTTGTGAATTGGAAGGATAACCGCACCTGCCCACGAACCAGGGATCGCTGCTCCCTCATCGATGGCATTCATCATTTTTTGTATGTACGTTGCCCAAGATGTCAGGTCTTGAACGAAAAGATATGCAGGGACACAGTCAATGCTTGGAGCCCTGCCTTTAGGAACTTGGTTGAGAGCCTGTTCTACTTCCATTTTAGTAATATTAAGTGGAACAGGGGGTAATGGCACGACAAAGGCGTCCTGGGCCCCCAACGTGTTTGCAAATTGGCTACTATAGTGGCCAATCCACTGATCTGGTTTAACATAGTTAACTGGAACCTTACTTGGTGTACCGCTCCCCCATTTTACCAAGTGCCAAAAACGAGTCATATCCCTCCCTGAACAGGCCTCAAGAAGATCCGCCCATTGAGCCTCGTCCCATTCTCGTTTGGCTTTCGATTTAGCCACCTTGTAAACCTGCCTCTTAGCTTTAATTGTGGCCTGATCCTTACTCCTGATTGCCATTGCCAAGGATTTATAGGCTACACGATAATTAGAGTTGTACCATACTGCCCCCTTTATAGTGGATGGAGCTGGCCCTTCTTTGTTGTTTACAATAAAAAAACTTTTGAGTTGGTTAAAAAGATGCTCATGAACCTGAGTAAACCTATCCCATGCAACCCCCAATTCAGCCTCTGTCTGGAGAATGTCAATAGCGTTAACTACTACATTCTTCATAGCTAGCAGCTTCTCAGGATCAATTACAACCTTACACCATTTAAGTTGTCTGGTGTCATTGGTGAGGTTGGCTTCTACAAAGTCCGGACAATCTACTACTCCTTCACCACAAATGGGGCCCAATGCCCGCATTGAGACCAAGAGAGGATTATGATCACTCTCAGGCCGGGCTTCCACCTTCATATCAAGTAATTCTGGCCACATTTCCATATTTAAAATAAAATAGTCTATGCGACTAGATCGAAGACCATTGCTAAATGTAGGTGTCCCTTGTTTGCCGGACTTTGTATGCCCATTAGCCGCTCTATGCCCATGTTCCAAGCAGAGAGCTTTTAATTGGAGTGCTGCTCTCGTCCACTTTAATATTGCAGGAAGTTCCAGTGATGGTATCAACCACTGGTCATTTTCCTCAAAGCTAACATTCATGTCCTCACAATCAAGCGGTTCATATGTACAGTTAAAGTCCCCTGCTATTATAATGTTACTGTTGTCTCTTTGATGAGTTAAAAAATTATCTAAAAGATCTATTGTAGCTGATGCCCTCCCTCCTTGCTGGCCCATGGAGTAAACATTAATAAGTATGATGTCTGGGGGATTACCATGTGATAATTTCACTATAAGGATATCCTAGCTGTCAATAACAATCTCCTGAAGTTTATAAGAAAGGAGCTGTCTAACCCAGATCAATATGTCCCCCTTCGGTCTGCCCCTATCTCCCTGTACCGCTGGTTAGAAAAATTGATGAAGCCCTCATAGAATACTTGATCCACTGCCCAGGTTTCTTGTAGAAATGTAATGGCATGCTCCTCAATAAATGAGGTCCATTCGGTGGTTCAAGTTTGGTTGCAAGCCCCGCTAAATTCCACGAAATAATTTTAAGTGCTGCACCAGGCCCCTCTTGTGCAATCAATAATGGATCTCGATCTGAGTTTAGGGTTGAGGTAGTGGGTGGTTGGTCATTGGTCATGAATGATGGGTCCTCATTAGTGCCACCGAGTCCTAGTGTGACCGGGAGGCCCAAGCTTCTTTCGTATAATGCTTGGTTCCTATCACTACTTAAATGGGGAGTAACACTGCCACTGCCTTTACTAGCCTGACCTCGATGTGGTGGACATGACTGGGTCTCCACACCCAGTCAGTCTATATCCTCCAAGTTTGTAAAGGATTCAAATCTATTAAAGGTTGGGACAGAGAACTCAAATCGTCCCTGTACTTGCGGGACAAAGTTGCGTTCACCCATGGATGTCAATGGTGGCCGTGTATCTTGATAAAAAAAACCCTAATGGGACGATGTTTATACCATCTTCACTCAAGTACCGTGAGCCAGCTCTGTCAAGGATTGTTTTGACTATATGGGGGGACCCAAAGTTGACCACCACACAATCACCTCTGCTTGTTTTACTGGCAGGGCCTACCCAGCTTGTTCTGCGTGCCATTTTAAAGCTCCCAAATAAAGGGACCCCAATCTAGTTTTAGAGTTTATCAAATGGAGAGCCGTATTCCTCAAGGAGGCCCAGTTTTCCTCAACACCTGATTGCAAGTGGGGTACATTGGTGAAAACGATTGTGTAGGGGGTAGACTCGGGTGGCAGGTTGAGGGACTCATTGACGTGATGCCTAAACGTACCTCCCTGTGAAACCTTATTGTGTGTACTGCTCCCAGACATTACTCTCCCATTATGAACTAACGCATCCACTACCCGTGGATTGCCCAATGGAGGGGGCAAGGGTACCTTTGCAGAGGTGCCAACCGTAGTGTTGTTATTAACATGTAGTCTAGATATAATCATTGGAACAGGAACTGATGTTTTGTTCAAAGAACTCACAGAATTTCCTTCTTGCCTTAATAGGTGATCCTCAATGGTTGATAACCTTTGACTAATAGCATCCAATTTTACCACCATTGGTTCCAACATTTTCCCAAAAAATTCCTCAAGCCTGGCTAATAACCTGTCCTCCATATCACATTGAATCTGACTAGGAGAGTTCGAAACAGTAGGTAAATGACTGGGGGACTTAGATGTGGCAGCCTCTTGTACATGGACTTTCCTACTGCGGGCCGGGCCTTTGGTTTTGGCCACTTTATTGGCCGGATGCAGGGTAGAGGGGAGCCCACCCGCTTTTCTTTTCTTGGATGGGCAGGAGCTCTACCCTCTCCCTTCTTAGTAAAATGTTGGCGCTGCTGGCGTGTTAGTACCATGTCAAAGGGGGGATTGGTAGGTGAAGGGACACTATCAGGGCTCGAGAGAGCTGCTAAAACTGGAAGTGTGGGCCCCAGCGGTGATTGCTGTGGTGCATTAACTGGACCACCCACCTCCTCCAGAGAACACAATACAGGAGCCCCAGCTGGAGCTCTTCTTGGGTCAAGGGGCAATCCTCCTTGTGTAAGTTCAATTTCTTTAATAAGAACAGATTCAGCTCGTATGAGGAACGCATCAAGAGTCCCAACAACACCCTTTTGAGCAAACTTAGACATTATTTACTTTGGATCCCTACACTAAGTTATAATATCACAGGAAACAAAGAAATTGTCCAATAACAGTCACTAACCAGTTCACTGAGGATGCCAGTTGGAAATTGAAAAGGGGATGGCCCAGCCCTGCCTTCTCCTGGCTTTGACGGGCGCGGACGGGCCCGCCCTTGGCCCGGGATTTGCCCAGGCGCGCCCGCACGCGTCCCGCGCTGCGTGGGTCCTCCTGGTAATTTCTGCGCCTCCTGGCGCTGGGCGATGACGCGGTCTTCGTGCGCCACTAGGGGCTGATGGGCAATGCAGTCCCTTCTGGTGTGGTCCCGGTGGCGAATGCAGGAGCGGCAACAGCCGCAGGCACAACAGCGGACCCCCACCAGAGGAAAACGAGGACCAGGGCAACAGGGAAACAGCAGGAAAATTATGGGCTCGAAAACTCCAGAGCGTCCCGTGCTGCGTTGGTCCTCCTGGTAATTTATGCGCCTCCTGGAGCTGGGCTATGACGCGGTCTTGTATATGCTATATTTGTAAATTTTTACAATAGGCCATCCATAAGTACAAAACTCAAATAGTTCTTGAAATGATGACTTAACTTGATTGGCCTAGCAAAAATGTGGTCGACGCGTTTCGAATTCCTATGAAAAGGAATTCTCCTCAGAACCCAATATCTCTCATTAATCATTCAGCATGTTCTCTCAAGGTTATGCCTATTTGTTCCTTGTGATCTGGCAGGCGCAGAGCACCTCAATTGCGATGGTTTCTTCTTTTTATACGCAGTGTCAGAATGGTGATATTCTGTAGAGGTCCAATCTGACTCTGATTTCTTGATTAGTTGGAACTGCCCGGTTTCTCATTCGGAACAGCCGCCGTCTCCTTCTTGCATCCCGTAGTGATCTGTTATTTTCAATATTGACATTTTAATCGAAGAAGTTGAAAGTCTGCTGAAAACCAATGTCCTGGAAAAAAACATAACTCCGAAAGGGGGGAAGGTGCCTGGTATCTTCAAGAGGAAACACACAACATGTTCTGCTTGTAACAATCCGTCTTCCTCCTCTCTCCCGATGGAACATATTTCCACCCCTGCCTTGCAAACCAGCTTAAAATCACCAAAGGGCCTGGAGGGTGTGCCTGAGCAAGTTATTTCTAATGTTGAGTGATCCAATATGTTTGAGCTTCTACACCTACACCTACTTTCTCCCACCTCTCATGCCTCTTACAAAGATCGGCGGCCAGCGGGAAGATGCTCCAACCAATCAGTTTAAGCAAGAAGTTCAATACAAGAGAGTCTCCTGGATTTCTCCTTCCATGGAGACTCCTAAACAAAAGTCAGGTGCTCGATAGGATAGCACCTGATTAAAGAACAAGATCCTACATTGGATATGAGACCTCAGACAATGTTACTCGATCTTCTAGTATGGCGCTTTTCATCGCAGGGGTAGCAGTGGGATTTTATTGAGATTAAGCTTGAAACACAAAATTTTGAGGAGTGCTTGATTTCACTTGATTTTTGTACCTCCCTGCAACAGGGTCAGAAATTCCTTTTAAGTCGAGACCCCCTGGTGACACGTCCAGAGCTATAGAGAGTTTACTCAATTCATTCCTAGCCCAAGCCTCCCCCCTGTCCTTGCTCTGTTAGTGATAGCGGTCTGACAGAGATTGACTGACTATGCAATTCTATTTATCCCCCAACTAGCTTCTGGGTCCTTCATAACTTTCAATCCTGGCCTGTAAATTGTTCCCAGGCCCAGAGAGGACATACCTTCCTTTATCTGTGGGGAGACTTTTATTTCCAATCCTGCCATACTCAACGTGCAGGAAACCTCCTCAGCATGCTAAACTCCTACCCAAAGTTCTATTTCCCCTATGTAACAATTACCATCAAGTTTACAGATGGTTAGTTGGAACAAATAAGGACATAAATCTAAGTTGCCTGACCCTGAGTTGGGAGATGTTATTGAGAAATTTCAGATTTGCCTCGTTCAAGAGACCTGGGTGATAGATTTGGTCCTTAGGCAGGGCTTTAATTATTTTGGAACTGAAACTATGCCTTCAATAGCATGCCAGCCCTCTGGAGGTCTTATCACATGGGTTAAAACGTCTCTTGACTGTTCAATAAAGAATAGTTGACACCAACTGTACTGATCTTTATGAGCTCCAACTGACACCAAAAATAGGGACCCCTTACCTGCTGCTCAATGTTTATAATTAGAGCTCCCGGTTTTAAGGTATTTTTTTTAACATTTCCGTCTGTATTTAACCATGCTTATTTTTTGGCCATCTTATTGGTATTTATCCATATTTATTTTGTGTTTTGAGAATAAATGGAGCCGTAAAATGGTGTATTCATATTGTTATTTAACTGTTGAACATTCACTCATACATGGATGCTTGTTACAATTTAGCAAATTAAGCAGCCATGTGTAACAGAACACTACACTCACTAGTACACATTAGCATTGTACTACAAATATATGTTAACATATGCCTTAAATTAAGGAAATCTCAACTTTTTTTTTAACTCTCCATGTTGTCTATCTGCTCAGCTGTTACCTGGAATTCATGAAAGAGAGCATGGGGAGTCTATTAAAAAACATTTTCAATATATTTCCACTTTTAAAAATAAATACAGACAGGAAACACATTGTTTTCTGACTGCATTTATCTGTAAAAATCGAAAACCATAAGCCTTATTTATAATAGATCATCCCCCTTTATCAAAACCTCAGAAACCTTAAAATCGCTATCTGCATTCTTAGACGTATGTGGAATTTGCCACCTTTTGGTCAGTGCAGGTGACTTTAATACATCCTTTGAGCCCTATCCCCCTTTATTTGAGCTGTGGAAGGAAGAGGATGAAGGTTGGGGTACACCAGCCTATTCTGGCCTTAGGAAACAAAAGAGGATCAGATCAGCTGCCTTACAGATAGAGGATCTAGTTTTGGCTCATGGCGTAAGAGCATATAATGGGCACTCTCCATCGGATTTGGGAGTCAATTCAACCTTCAGAAGGGGGATTACAGGAGTCATATAGCTTATGTGCTACCAGATGTTAGTGCTTGGAATGAGATGGCATATATGGAGGTTAGTCTTCGCCAGGAAAGCAACTATTTCCCTCTACTACTCACCTTGGTGGGTTCCTACATAACAGATTTTCTTACCCTGTGATAGTGTCTTCCATTGAAATTGCTTTTACTAACAACATGCGTAACCTGAGATCGGTGGGCATTTGTAATGTACAACATATCCAGGAAGATATTTGTTTAAGAAATAGTGAGTTCCTGGCAGCATTAGTTGATTAAAACTGGTCACCCTCCCGCATTCTGGCGGCACATAATGATCTATTTTCTAGTGTGAAAATCTTTTTGAAAAAGAGGCTAAACCCTGGAAGAAATCCCCCAAACTACATGAGTGGTTTGACCACCATTGCAGAGTCATTTTGAAGATACAAGGGAACCCAAGGAAGCAATAAGCTAGGGACCTTAGGTAATTACGTTTTTCACAGTACAGTGGTCCCTAGACAATTGAATTATACATAAAATAAATACAGACTAAATAGCAACTATATTCATTGTCCAGCCAGACAGTATTTAATTTTTAATAAAAAGATTCAAAGGTAATATGGTGTGATACAAGCAGAACACCAGCCGATGCCCAACTAACACACACAGAAGAAAGACAAACAAGAGAATACAGGCAATTAAGGTAGTCTGTGTATCACAATTCACAATCAGACAGTACAAACAACACACTATTGCTTGCGAACATTGGCATAATAAATATGCATATAGTGTGACTAGGTCGACGACGTTTCGAACCCTATATTAATTCAGAGTTCATCTTCAGGACAAACGGTACATGCCTTTTTTGTAAAAAGTTCATAAATACCTTTTTGTACAACCCATACTATAGGTACCATTTGCCAAAACATCTAATAGTACAAAGGCAAGGGGGAAAAAGAAAAGGAATACAAAACAAAATTAGGGCATTTAAAAAAAAAAGACCACATTTTAAGCACATATGTACATTTTACTAGTCCCCATAGGTGATTAATGCCAGACTTCAAGAAACGCAAACCAAGCATAAAGTTATGCCAAGATGGATTAGAGTGCCAAGTCGAGCCGTTTTCAAGATATGAAACAAGAAGGTGAGTGAATTGTAATATCAACAGAAGAAGATTAATTAAGCCAAGTCACCATAACCCCGAGTGCAATTAAGGCAGTAGTCTAGTTCGGCATTTAGTCACTCAGTGAGAACATGCCTGCGGGGCTAAGGTTAATGAGTGAATTATAATATCAGCAGAAAAAGTTAAAACAAGTCAAGTCACCATAACCCGAGTGCAATTTACGATAACAGCGGTAGTCTAGTTCGGCGAGAACATACCTGCGGAGCTAATGTAAAGTGCCCTAATTTTGTTTTTTATTCCTTTTCTTTTTCCCCCTTGCCATTGCAGAGTGGCAAAATCCAGCTTGATGAGAGCCCTAAAAAGTAATATAAGGTATGACATTTCTATTGCGAGGTAGACCTATGCTCCAATGATTAAATCCAGCAAGGCCTGGTGGGAAGCTGGGATTAGGGAGGATATGCTGGAAGCAGCAGGAGTGGAGGATAGTAGACGATTCTGGCTGCTAGTGACGCACAGGGGATCTAGGGATTATGCTTGCCCTGAATGCCATATCTCTGCAGGGAAATGGGTTGGATAGTAGACAACCCTCCATGCTGAGCTTCAGCTTCCTGACAATTCTCACAATCCTTTAACTCTTCCGCTGGTAGAGGGAGGGGCCCTGTTGCTTTTACACTGTAGAAATTGCTTAGTGCGCTCTCAGCACAGAAGATGGAAAAGGCTTCTGATTTAGTTAAGATCCCTGTTGATATGTTTAGATCCGAACACTTAGGGGCCGATTACGATCCGGTAAAAAAAACGTCCGTACGAATCGTGTCCGGAGCCCTCTCCGTACGACTCGTACACACGCCGTACGACCCGACGAGTACGATCCAGACCAAGGCATCAGGATGCGATCCGTATGGTCCATGTCAGGTAAGGGCGATTCGTACGGAAAAGCGCACAACCTCATACACACCGTACGGTGCATACCCCTCATGATCGCAGGGGTATGCCCCGTATACCCAGCGTACATGGGGTACGGTGCATACCCCTGCGATCATGGGGGGTACGCACCGTACCCCATGTACGCTGGGTATACGGGGCGAACCCCTGCGATCATGGGGGGTACGCACCGTACCTGTTTTGGCGCAAATTCTGCTTTTACAGCTGTCTTCAGCTCCCGTAAAAAAAGGATCGTACGGTGCGAACCCGACACGTATCGTGCTTCCTGGGTCGTATAAACCAGCCGCGAGCCATACAGATCTCACATACAGCGGGTTCCGACGGAGACTCGTACGGGAATTCGAGTCGTACGGTTTCTGTACGATTCGTACAGAGTCCGGCTCCTGGTACGAATCGTACTTCGACGTAGGTACGCGGGACGTTGCAGGGTACAATTCGTATAGGAAAAACGCTCCGAGCGGCTATTCGGAGCGGTTTTTCCCGAATCGGAATCGACCCCTTAATATGGAGTCCCTATATTAATTCTTTGTCCAACGCAGTTGCGGCAGATGCTCCCATACTGCGCTCTTGGAGAGGGGCGAAAATCATACCCATCTTCAAGAAGGGAGCTAGGCAAGGCCCAAGGAACTATTGTCCCATAAGCCATATAGATAATGTACACAAATTCCACGGCATACAAATATTGATTAAGCTTTGAGACTGGATATGTTCAAATAATGTCCTGACGCACTTCCAGGCTGGGTTTAAACCTGGTATTGGTACATTGTGTCAGGTCCTCCGCTTTCTTACTGTAAAGTGGAAATCGGTTGACTTTCTGAACCGGGGTCTCTATTTGTTGCATGTATCGACCTGCGGGCGGCATTTGACCTTGTCTCCAAGAGGAAATTGTCGGAGGTCCTTGGGAAAATTGGGGTTTCACATGGCTTACTGTCCTTTATCCAACAACTCTATACAGGGAATTTTGCTGAATGTCTGACAAAAGATCGAAACACAAAATATCGAGATACAAAAATATCGGAGCAATAATATCGATGTCAACAATGTCAACATCCTATCTACAACAAGGTAAGTACAAAAATATCGAAAAAATATATAGATGTCAAAAATATAGTTTAAAAAAAATGTTGTTTTTTTACTTAAAAAAATATGTAAAATGAATTAAAACACTTAAAAATATAATAAACATAGTTAGAAATATTTTATATTATTTAAAATTAATAAGTAATATACATAATTTAATAAACAAATAATGAAACATATACATATAATATATAATATATATACTTAATAATCCGTTTTAATATTTATTGTAATAAATAAATTACAAATTCATCTATACACATAAAATAATAACATAAATAAAAATTAAATAATTATGCAAAACAAATCAAAAAAATTAAATTGACTTTTAATATTTTTAAAATTAATTATATACTACATTAACTAAAACAATACAAAAAATATTAAGTAACAGAGAGAATAAAATACTATTCCAACTCCCAAAAAAACACCAGTACGGAAAATGTTGGATAGCGTAGGGGTAAAAGTTACTATTCCCACTCCAAAGAGTGCAACAGTAGGGAAAGTGTTGGATAGCGTAGGGGTAAAAATTACTATTCCAACTCCAGAGAGTGCAACAGTAGGGAAAGTGTTGGATAGTGTAGTGGTAAAAATGACTATTCCAACTCCAGAGATTTCAACAGTAGGGAAAGTGTTGGATAGCGTAGGGGTAAAAATTACTATTCCAACTCCAGAGAGTGCAAGAGTAGGTAAAGTGTTTGATAGCGTAGAAGTCAAAAATAACATACTTATAAATTAATTAATATTTTAAAATATTAAAAAAATGATTACTACTTACAAATACTAATAAATAATTATTAAAAAATAATTACCAATTAATAATTCATATACAATAAATTATCAATACCCAACTATAAATGTAATAACTACTTAATTACATATCAATTACTTTACACATTATTCCTCTATGAACGCACAATAAAGGCCAATAATAAAATAATATACTTAACATAATTATCAATTGATCAATTAATTAAAGTTAATTACCAGTTATTAAAAATGAATTACTAATTAATAATTAATTAATAATAATATAATTAGCAAAAACAATTAATGAAAATAGATTATTACTTAATTATATTTAAATTACTTCCCACCCTTTCCGCCTATAAACCCATAACCCACTACAGAACATAATTATCAATTAATCAATTAATTAAAATAAATTACCAATTTAAAAAAATGTATTACAAATTAATTAAAATTAATTTATCATTCCTAAAAAATTAATAATTAATTTAGTATAATTAAATTACTTCCCACCTTAATGCCCTATAAACCCACCACCCTCTACGGTACTAAAATACAAAATTTACTTAAATTACATTTAAAAAAAATACATACTAAATACATAGTAATATATATAAAAATCATATAAAAATTGATATTAGTAACATCGATATTAGTAACATCGATATTACTTACATCGATATTAACAAAATCAATATTATTTACCTCCGAAATTCTGTCCCTTCGATATAAAAAAATCAATATTACTTACCTTCTATATTCTGTCCCTTCGATATTAAAACATCAATATTATGGTAGGTTGATATTAAAAAATCGATATTTTGTCTGCCTACCAATTTTGCTAGGGTAAGATGAGGTCCTGGTAGTGAAACAACCACTGACATCCCTATTCAGTGTGGCGTTCACCAGGGGTGTAAATCGGAACCCACCTCATTTTTACTCTTTATTGGTGAGTGCATCCCTTACCTAGCAAACTGCCAAAATGATTCCCCCAAAATGGCAGGGACTAAAGTGCTATGTCTGCTTTTTGCAGACGACACTCTCCTCCTCTCCAAAACCCTGTCTGGATTAAACATCCTTTGGGGAAGTTCATTTCATTCTGTAGGGATTATGGTCTGGAACTTAATTGTAACAAAAACATGTTTATAGTTTCCTAATTGCGAATCTTTGTGATTCAGAATTAGGAAATCACAAAACGGAATGCATGAAAGTGTGTTTAACACTTTTAGCGACACCTAAGGGATCCCAAATGACCTACCTCATGAATATTAATGAGTTAGGTCGTAATTTGAAACCCCCTAGGAATTGCAAAAATCACAGGGATTGTGGCCTACTGGGCTCAGCAGACCACCATGTCTGTGATTGCTTTTAAATTAAGCAATTCTTTTTTTTTAAATGCAGCCCGTTTTCCTTAAAGGAAAACGGGATGCATTTCAAAAACATAAATGAAAAGTTTTCTTTTCATTTTTAAGAGCAGGCAGACCACTGCCTGATCTTTAACAATGATTTTACTAACATTCAGGACCCCTTTTCCATTTGCGAATGGGTCACCACCTACTTGAAGTAGGTGGTAAAATGCCAATGTTTTGCAACCGCATTCACGGTCACAAAATATTCATGCATACTGTTAGGATTCGCTATTTGGAAGGGACGCCCTAAACACACCCCTTCCAAATAGCGAATTGAAAACCCACTTTGCGATTCGGTAACAGGTTACAGAATCGCAAAATTGGGTTTGCTGCATCGGAAATGCTTTTTTGCAATCGCAAACGGGCCAAACTGGCCCATTCTTCGAATAATGCTTGATGCATCTGGCCTCTGGTCACCACAAAAAATCCGGTGGACCTGGCCCTAGAGGGTGCTAAAATAAAAGGGACGAGGAATTCGATTACCTGGGCGGTACATTGAGTGATTTCCACAAATGGCTGGCCCAGATCAGAAAAATTGTATTCTTTCTCAAGCACAGAACTAAGCTATCCTTAAGATTTGTTAACAAGTCAGCGTCATATCCTATTTCCCCAGTGGTAGAAACTTATAAGGCTCATGCCTGTGGGGCAGGGGTATATGGGGCTGACTTGTGAGGTTATTGGAACCTCGATTCATTAGACACAGGTGAAAATCATCTTCTTAAATCACTCTTAACATTACCAAAAAGCACCCCGTCACTTCCTCTGAGGTTTGTCAGTATTCTCTCTGACATTGCTTGTCTGAAACCTATCTTATACTGGACAAGACTCTGGTTGACAGAGGAACTGGTCCTTATAGAGACTGGCACTTATGATCCCCTTGGTATCCCATATAAAACCCTGGCTGCTCAAGCTTGCCCTCTCTGAATGCTGGCGGAATCCTTCTTCTATGCCCAAGATTGCCTGAGAAATTGATAAAGCGAGCTACTGGAACATTGTTTTTTTGCCATAGGATTTTGGCTGGTCTCTCGGACAGTTTGTCTGATTTTTATTCATCTTCAAAGTGATTCCCACTTTGAAGATTTCATGGACTAAGGGTCATGCATCATTGTTTTTTGCGCTCGTAAAGTGGCAGATTCCTCAGTGGTGTGTTTTGGGGTAGCTAGTTACATCACAGGGGCCATCAGGCAAAGAGACAAAGTACAGCTACACTAGTAACCGTCCTCTACCTTTTTATCCGTAGTGATTTTTTAATAAACAATTTGTGGTGTGACGATTTAGCTGATGAATTATTGGATTTTAAATGGAGAACTCAATGAGTTACAAACTTTTACTTTGTATAATTGTATGCCAAGTGTTCCTTTTTAGGTCTCGGGCCTAGCGTCACACTGCGTAAGCAGTGTGGGCGGAGCCCGAGATTTAATGACTTCAACAGTGTGCTTTATTCCGCCTCTCTCTTCCATTGGCTAGCTTCGTAAATGGAGGCTAGCCATTGGAAGAGAGGTGTGTCAATTACTTTTTTCCCCGCCTAGATGCGATCCGTGGGCGTTTCTGTCTCTTTTTTTAAGTCCCGCCCCCCACACCCTCCCTCTCGTTGAGGTCCCATACTCTTTTCCCCGGCTTGATGCGATCCGTGGGCTTTGCGTCTGTGTCTGTGCCTGTCTCTCGCCTTTTCACTTGTTGAAAACATGTACATGAGCAACTAGTTGGCATTTATCAGGTTAGAGCTCATCATGGCGTGAGACGTTAAGAGGGGTTTCTGTGCCAGGAACAGCATAAACTACGTTTCACTCTTGACTGCTTCAAAATGGCACCGCAACAAAATGCTTCCCTATAATTATTGACCACTCCACCTGTACACGAAGCTATCCAACTACTGGGAAAGCATGGACGGGTCCTTTTCACACTATTGTGTCTCTATAGCTAAATATAACTCCAAAGCGAAAGCGCTATGTTATAAGCACCTTTTGTATGATACAAAAAGTGCTTATAACATAGCGCTATCTCACTTTGCATTTCTATGGAAACTTGGCACGGAGTCAGAGTTCTCACCGCACAGTCATGAAAATGAACACAGAACCTCAAACCATTGCCACATTAATATAAATGTACATTTCACTACTACCGATTAACCCCGTGGATGGCGTCACGCCTCACCTAAAATACAGCCAACTCATATCAGTGTTCCCGAAACTAATGGTGTGACTTTTTGGTAAGGACTAGCATATCAACTATGTGTCACACAGTGGTTTAACACCAGGAAGAGGTGTGGCGCTGCGGATAGGGCGACTGACTCCGGATTCTGGGTCACGGTTCGATCCCTGGCCCCGGCGGCAGATTAGCCCAGCATCATATGACTCTGGGCAATAGCTTGCTTAATCTTCCCGACAGCGCCTAGAGAGTAACTGTGCGCTTTACAAATGTGGAGTATTATTATTATTATTGCAGCATCATATGTATCTTGTGCGTGGCAAACAGCTTGATAATCCACTCTTTGTTGTGCACGCCATGGCTACTAAGGTACAAACCAATCACAACTAACTCCATGCCACTGCCCCTTCCACAGTTGGTGAGAACAGTACTTTTCGTAGATCAGGTGCCTCTCTACAGCAAGCGTGACGGCTGCCGACATATTCATGATGAGGTCAATAAGGCAGCGCATCCATAGCTCAAATACACAACAATGCATATTCTACTTCCACGATAAACTGCATAATATATCGGCATAAGAAGACTAACAAACAGCACAACAGAGGCATCATAAACCGCAAGCCAAACTGTAACCATTATACACGACCTAATTCCTAGCATTTGGAATTGCATTTTTATAGCGTTTACTCCATTGGCAAGCCATTGGCTTTTGGTTATCGTCAGTTTCTGGGATTAGCCTTGTGCTCTCAAGGAAATCATTCCATGCATTTACTCAACTTTCTTTGTGGATTGTTACATTAATAGTGTTTAGATATTATCATTAGTGAGCTATGTAAGTTTGTACAAGCGGTTGTTGGAATGAACAGACAGGCTAGAGGAAATGAAGTAATGTTGGATGGCATGGATGTAGTTAAAAGAAGAAAAGGTTGTGTCTATGAAATGTGGTGTAGCCAGCTTGCAGAGATCTAATAATAGATTAAGACAAACAGGCATGAGACTTAGAGTGGACTACACTCAGCAAGAGGATGTATACAGAGGATAGAAGGTAAGGAGATGATCATTCGAATGAAAAACATGAGATGGGACAAAAAAGTTTTTGCACTACCAATCTACATAAGGGACAGTAAGTGCTATATAAATACTATACTATGTCATCCATAAACTTTAAAAGTGGCTCATATAGCACCAACACGCATCAGTGGCCACCAGACTTTCACGCCTTCAGCCGTCAGCGCACACTACTGTTCACAGATAAACCAGGCTTCATCCATTCAGGTTGGCGGGATTTCAGCATCTCCCTATAGTCTGCCAGAGTGCCACTTCTACCTTTATTAATATGAGTGATATTAAAAACTTGCTTTCCTGCAGTACCTAATGCTGCATCATTAGCTCAATGCAGGCACTGTCAATACAAGGTGGTGCATCCACCGTCCAAGGATGAAAGGCTCAACTGGCCTAGCAGTATTGGAACATGTGATCTGCGGATGTCAGCAGGGAGTGCTTAGCATACTGAGCCATCCAGCCCACATACCATGTTTAAGCTAACACGGAGTATCCACTCATATTAAAAACTTTTGCCTTAAGACTCCTCGTCAGAGCCCATTGCGTGCCCGCGCGTGGGAGCACTGCCAAGCAAGGGTCTTGGGGCAGGCGTCTGGCCTTGCTTGGATATATGGCAGAACATGAACTCAGAAAAGGTCTGGTCGTAGTTTGCCCTTTGTTGTTGGAGGCTGATTGTCTCACTGTAACTTGAAGTGGTTCGGCCAGTCTCATTTGTTTACTCGGAGCAATTTCTAAAAACCTATATTTTTACTTTTATTAGATTTCCTTATTTTATGGTAAAACAGAAAATAGGGTGTCATGTCTGATAGCACGACTCCCTCTGTATGCACTTTTCGATCACTTACAATCTTGAAGTTGTAGATGATCCCAATAACATCACAGACTGCAGGACAGCCCCAAGTTATTTTTAGTCTCCGGGTACTAAGAGGAAAAAACCAAGGTCACTAGCTTGAGCTGACAAGAAAACCACTCCAGGATTCTAAAAGGGACATGTAACTCATGCCACACTAACACACACACTCACACATCAACTAACACACATTTTTTTCTCTAATTACGTTTCACCTACGCATACGCTGTTTGTTGGACACGTGCAGGGGCCTGTAGAGTGCCCATTCCTGTCACTATAAGCATGATTTTTATTTATTTCCTAGCTTGTCAATCTTGTGTTTGTCCCTCCAATGGGGCATTGCCTCTTTACCATCACTTTTGATTAAGTGAGGGAGAAAGACACGACGCGCTGAAAGCGAGACCCCATGACTCACTGCCCCCGCACCTGGAAGCTTGGACCGCTGGGGTTGATGGCGGTGTGAGGCTCAGGGGAAACTTAGCGTGCAGAGTGGTGTGAACTCAGCGGAATTCGGCGGACTCACCCGGGCTCGTTTGGTCTTGATAATTGCGGGTTGAAAGGAGGAAGCGTGTGCCGTCTTGGCTTTGCCCTTTGTCCTCCGCCCTCCGTCTCTGCCGGATGAAAACTAACTCCGCTCTCAAATTTCTACACTGTTGCATTGTAAGGTTACATTACTTTGTGGAGAACGGTGGTGTAGCGGTGTGAAGATTTAGGCGGGCGTAGAGGAAAAAAATTTTTTGAAACGACCCAGAGACAGATTGGTCGACACTTGATAAAAGAACAGGTGAAAAAACTGCTTTCTCTTTTTCTAAAAAACTTGGCATCTGGATATTTGAGAGGACTCTGACTAGCGGGCATAGGTGAAGAAAAACTTGCCCCCCCCCTTTTTTTAGGTCTCGGCTAGAAATGCGCAAAGCGCGTTCTCGCCAGAGAACTATAGCTGTCGGCTCAGCCGACAACGAGAGGAAAGTGGAGACAAGAGCTGGCCACGCGCATCACTTTGCCATAGGATTACATTGCGCGCGTGAACTTCTGCTGTTTTCAGCATGGCAGAAAGAATCGGATCACGTCGCGCGCCTCGGGAAGAGGTCACGTGACTGACTTAGGAATGCAGGGGGAGTCTGCAGAGGGGTGCGCGGCACTGATAAACAGGCAGGCTTTATTTCAGGAAGCAGCGGTATTTGACTTGTTGCCTCATGTGACTTAACGTTGGCTTTTTTATTTAATTTGTAAACTTGTAATGTTTCTCCTTCATGTATCAGTTCTGTTCCTACTGTGAAGCGCCCTGACAGATTGGGTAAAGTCAGCGCTATATAAAAACGCATAAATTAAATAAATACATAAATAAATAAAAAATGTTTGGCACAGGTCTGAAGGGGCGGGTGTAGCGAAGCAGAGGATCGGACCCAGCTCTTCCCCCGGAGGTGGAGACCAGCGCTACAAGGGCGCTCAGAAGCGGCGCGCTCACTGCTCGTAGGCGTGTAAGATGTACCGGCTGGAAACTGAGGAGGAGACACACAGAATACCCGTCTGTGGAAGTGGGTGACAGACCGCGAGGCGCTGCATGCATCGTAGAATGTGTGACCGGAAGCGGCGTTAGCTGGTGACGTAGCTGCACCGCCAGACTTCATACTTTCCCATTTCAGAGCATTGCGTTGCAAAGTTAATTAAAATATACATTCTTGTCCAGAGGTCTCAAATTCCACTCTTGTGGAATATAGCAACAAGGCAGCATTTAAACTTAGTGGTACAGCTTTCCTCAGCCCATTGCTTGTAGCACTGAACCCCACAACCTATTAGAGGGGTGTTCACACCAGCACATGAACACACATGAACACACCCCCTGCCTTTCTGGTCTCTTGCAGGGGTGCATCCCCGCTGCGTGAGCGCTCTTTACAGGACGGAAACATATCAGCTCAGACCAGGCATGAAAAGGCCGAATACAAGAAAGCCAACCCTTCCCGCCAGCCCCCGGGATTTCCCTCATCCATTTCAAAAGTCCCCACCTATGCATGCCCTCCCTATACATTCATCTATGCCATGCAGCCCGCACTGATCCCCGCTGAATGAACGCACGCACCACATACATACATCCACCCCTGACGTGCCCGACCCCATCACACACAGCCACAGCCCCCTCATCTGGAACGGCGTTAACTTTTCACCTCCTCCCCCGATCCCCCACCCTCCTTCCATCCCCTCCACGCCAGCATCGGACTGGCCTTTGTAGTGTGTTGGGGTATACCAGCGTGGGGCACTATACACTTCTTGAAAACTGTGTTCTGCTGTACAGTGCGTAGACGCACGTAGTGCCCCACCACAGGTACCAACAACCAGGAAAACAAGCATTTGCAATGCAATAGGTCTCGCATTATTAAAGTTTGAGCTATTGGCATTGCTAAATAATGCAACACCAATAGCTTTTGTTGCAGTTGGTGTTGCAATATGTAGCAATGCCAATAGCTCAAACTTAATTAACCCGAGACCTATTGCATTGCAAATGCTTGTTGATGGTGTTATGGACTATTTTTGGTTTATGCTTTGTGGTTAGTATTTATTTATTTGTAATGTGTTAATAATATTATCAATGGTTTGTAATGTGATTATTTACATCATGAAATATTGTCCTGTGCTTTGATGGTTTTAAATTTTAACCGAATAATGTAAACTTTTGACTTTGACTTTGACACTATTTACTCTTTTGTAAACCTAGAATTCTTGTAAATGAACATTAACTACAGTGAAACGGAAACTGATTGAAATCTTTTTTTCTTCTTTCAGGTAGTGCAAGATTGGAAATTTGTTGCTCAAGTCCTCGATCGGATCTTCCTGTGGTTATTTTTGATTGTGTCAGTGAGTGGTTCTGTTCTGATATTTACACCTGCTTTGCACCTGTGGTTACACAGCAGCAATGTATAAAAGTTTGAACTTTATGATACATCTAATTTTAAACACAAAGAGACAGTGAAACTGCACAGGAAAAATATTGTTTGTGGAAAGTATAAGTAACCTTTTGAAATTGAGTACAAAATTCACAGAAATTATTTTATAATTGTTCATAGGAACACTACTTAATTTTATAATTCTTCATAGGAATACTACTTGATTATTTTGTTAATTAGAAAGAAACAGTTTTCTCACTTGTCTTTGTTACAGTAAAATGAAGCCTCAAAGCCAGGGCTTCGAAGGTCAGATAACACGGAGTCTTGGTGAACGGTGTCCTCGGAGACAATCTACTCAAACGTGACATGGAGACAAAAGTACCAAGATAGAGTGACTTGGGTCGCGAAATGCCAGACACGGGGGATAAAATAGCAAGACTTGACACAAATTGAAACAGATGACAGATCTCTCCCATCAGCAGTGAGGGAGAGCCTCAAGAAACCTAGGACAGATTATGCCTATTACATCCTAGATCAAGAACAATATGCTCCATAAAGAAAGAGGTGGTCTATAAAATCTGCATTGAGAAAGCTGCAAAATCAATGACCGATTACACAGCAGAGATAATGATAATTCACTCGGGTTAAGTTGATGGTCCCCAATTTACGTCATCCCACAATGAGACACCACTATAGGGGAATACTTCACTTCTCAGACTCATTCACCCAAAGTTATCTATGCCACCGAAAGTTTGAATCTCCTCCCCCACCTAAAATATTCCACTGGGTGAATTCACAACTGAGGACGCCAGTCTACCTTTGAGATTCCAAAGAGGCAAGAGGACAAGGAATTTGCATATAGTATATTATACAAAAAACATGTAACAACATAGCAGAACCTGATACCATATAACATAGATGTTGTTTCTTCATGCCTGCCAGTGTGAGAGTGTTTACTTCCACTCGGGTATATTTAGAGTTTCATAGCATTGTGAAGTTGCTTCTTTCGTAGAAAGTAGGCTGGTAGAGCAGATCACAAACTCTGGACACACGATTGTACTCATCTATAACCAAAGTATTTCTCCCCTGTCACCCATTTAATGCATAACGTCTGCTTATTGATCAACGTCTTTAACAACGTATTCTTAATATGCCTGCCCTGTAACTCCATCATCAATTATGTTATATTCATTTTTTAAAGATATGTGATTGCTAGCCCTGGCAACTAACACCCTCTTTTATTTTTACTGCCACTTTGACTTCTATTGGGCGGGAGGAACAGGCTTTTCTTTGAGGTGCATTTCAATACTATTTTAGTGTCTTCGTGTCCTAGACATAGCTTACACTATAGGTAAATATTACCAAATGCTTGATATTTGAAGTATTAGTTATATAATGTTTTTAATTTAGGATTCAAGTGAATAGTCGACTCGATGGAAATGTTGAAGCTGGTCGCACCTAATTCTCCAAGGGGATGCTTGAAGGATAAGGGCAGATAAATCCAGTGCAGCTCACAAGCTCAGTATTTCACATTTGGCATTAGTCGAGACCTTTTGTTTTTCTGAAACATCCTTAAAAAATAAATGCATTTACATACAAACATACACAAGCTTTTAGTCAACCCTCTTCATCCATTGGTCTCATGTGGCGGCATTCACATTTTGCTTTCACCCACCACACGTTCAGCATGGGGCAATGGGGGAGTCCATATCAGCCATTAGTTCCTGTAGGAGGCTGGCATAGTATATGGTGCACACATATTAAGTAGAGCACCTTGCACTAATTCAGACAACCTTCATGGTGATTTTAGTGGTCTAAGACAACCTTAGAAAGCTCTCTAAGTGGTAGCTGTGGAGAGCAGCTTGTTTTACCAGTACTAATCATATAGTGTAGCTTAAGTGAAAGAGAACCACACAGTGTAGTTATAAACATATGTATTCATTATAAACATTCACTAACACATTGCAATATTTCATCCCCAGAGATATAATCACAATACACTCAATACTTCAGTAATAGAACACGTAAGTAGCCAAATACACAGTGGTCTTCAGATGGAGACCAAACCATATACTAAGAAAGTGAAATGCAGCCAAAGACTTAAGTCAAGACTGGACCCAGAAGACTTAGAAGAGCCGGGGACCCAAGGAACCATCCAAGGTAAGCACCCAGGAACCCTGCGGAGGTCGTTTGCAGAGTGGGAACATGACATGGGGAAGTCGCGGTTGCAGTTTTCAAAAAGAAGGATCCTTCCGAGAGGACCTTGAAGAAACCCTGTGAAAGATGGAAGGTGGGAGAGTCACCCCACCCATGGATACCCTGGGAACCAGGATACCTACACCAGGGAAGCCGGTTGCATAGGTGAGAAGGGACGTCGGAAACTGCCGTAGACTAAAACGGAGGACTTCAGCAAAGATGCCTCTGGTGAAGAAGGTGAAAGAATCCGGTAGAATCCAAGGGTGGCCGGAAGCTTGTTTCCTTTCCAGTAAAGAATTGGCTTGGTAGTTTGGTCTGCCCTGTTCCCATGATGCACTGGGCCAGGGTCAGACTAATTTGCATGTGGCCAGGTTCTGAACTGGGATGGTGTAGTGAGCTAAAAAACGGTGATGGATCAAGCCCTGATCTTTTGACTGGGTAGGAGTGTTCTGCTTAATTCAGATACTCTGTCCATCACCGCCCCCTTTTATGAACAAGGGAACACCAGTAGCCAATCTGGGGGGTACCCAAGTACTCACCATGGTCCAATTTAGGGAGGATGCACAGACAGAGACTGGGGTCCTGATTAGCAGGATCCCAGTCAGACTAGTAAGAGAAATAGAATGACACCAGCAAAAGTGGGGTTTCCATGAAAGCAGGTCCTTCTTTCCTACAGTTCCCTTTTGAGTGTGTCAGGAATCAGGTTCACAACAAACAGATGTTGAAGCATATTGCTATCAGGGGTTAAAGACTTTTGAGAACAGGACAATGGAAACTGCAGAGGCTGAGAACACTAGACCACTAACTAGCTGACTCACTAACACACTCACTTCCTTATTATTGATGTACTTCCAGGGTGTTAAGGATAAAGCCAGTGTTTAAGACCATTCGTGACATGCAGCCCTCACTGGCAAGTTATTTCTCTCAGTTCCCTCATGTTAGATTCCCTTTTAGGCATCTTTTCCCCATCTTGTGCTTGATACCTTTGGGAATCTATCTCTGGTTTACCTCCTCAGCTCATGACCACCCAGTGTACAGTGGCATCCTGCGGTCTTTGTTAGTTATCCGGTCTGCTCAAGGGCTCAACATGGGTATATCTATCACTGAAACTGGTGAGGCAGCATCACTTTTATATCTGATGAGTGCACTCCAGCTTATACTATATATCTTTATTTCGGCATTTTAGCCATAAAAGAGAACCAAAACATGGTTAAAATATACATGGATGACAAATCAATTCATTTTACATACATAATAGATTGGTGGCTATGCTAAGACAAATGTATATAAAAAAGATAGACAATAAATATTATGGTTTAAAAGCATAACACTTGTAGTATTTTCATTTTTTCCACCTAGCAGTATTCCTTCATATTTAATAGTTTAGGCAGTGGTAATTAGGAGTCTTCGCTTGTGCCACATGGCTGCCAGAAATTGCGACACGGCAAATACAATGGGTCTGTTTACTTCTGTTTTAAGTATTCTAAAAGCATGCATACACTGGGCAAAACCCAAGTTATTGCACAGAGGTAGGAGCCAATACCTCCTGGACTTACAGTATGTCGGACAAAAGAATAGAACATGTAGATCATTTTCTGTGTCACAGTTCCAACCAGGGCAGTTTTTTGGGGAGGAGGGAGACCATCTGCTAGTAAAGGCTCTTATTGGTAGGGTATTATCAAGAACAGTGGTCCTTAGAACAACAAGCCAATACACGAAAGAATAAATATAAACCAAATGGTAATATATTCTGGGGAAGTGTCCAGCAGGACAGTTTATTTCCCTGATACAAAAGTACTATAACAAATGTAACACTGGGTGTGGTAGAAACGGGGCACCGTCCGGTGTCCGACTAACACACTGGAAGAACATACAACATACACAATAACAGGCAATAGCAAGACGTCTGATTATAGTAAGACATACACCAGACAATCTAAAATATACACATATGCAAGAAAAAAATTGTATCTGCATTCGTTGCATTTAGTGTAATATGTCGACGACGTTTCGAACCATACTTAATAGAGGTTCATCCTCAGGACAGAGGGTAATTGCCTTAAAGTTACACATTTGCGAATGTATCACAATGGTGTCGCACTCTTGTAGGAAAATTCCTTAAGCTAGATAGTGTAGCTTAATTATAGAGTAAATCTTAAATGAGTGCCCTCAGTACTGTGGTCCGAAAGGAATAGTCAAGGTACCAAAGTCTGGAAAAAGCTGGGAGCAAGGCCACAATGGGGATTCTTGCTAGCACCGGTAAACAGCGCGGCGCTGTTTACCGGTGCTAGCAAGAATCCCCATTGTGGCCTTGCTCCCAGCTTTTTCCAGACTTTGGTACCTTGACTATTCCTTTCGGACCACAGTACTGAGGGCACTCATTTAAGATTTACTCTATAATTAAGCTACACTATCTAGCTTAAGGAATTTTCCTACAAGAGTGCGACACCATTGTGATACATTCGCAAATGTGTAACTTTAAGGCAATTACCCTCTGTCCTGAGGATGAACCTCTATTAAGTATGGTTCGAAACGTCGTCGACATATTACACTAAATGCAACGAATGCAGATACAATTTTTTTCTTGCATATGTGTATATTTTAGATTGTCTGGTGTATGTCTTACTATAATCAGACGTCTTGCTATTGCCTGTTATTGTGTATGTTGTATGTTCTTCCAGTGTGTTAGTCGGACACCGGACGGTGCCCCGTTTCTACCACACCCAGTGTTACATTTGTTATAGTACTTTTGTATCAGGGAAATAAACTGTCCTGCTGGACACTTCCCCAGAATATATTACCATTTGGTTTATATTTATTCTTTCGTGTATTGGCTTGTTGTTCTAAGGACCACTGTTCTTGATAATATAGTACCTACCCATGGTCCTTAGCTTACTGCGCCTTGGGTCCCCTTGTTCCCCAGAAATAATAACTTATTGGTAGGGTGCCATATCTCCATTGTAAATACAGTTTGCTAGCTAGGATAGGGTAAATGTCATCCATAAAATGCTAAAAATTATAAGAATCTTTAACCCTTAAAAGGAATCAGTTAGAGTGCCGACCTGAGTATTATGGAGGGCGGCAGTGAGTTTACTGTCGTAGAACAGTCTCGATAGGTGTTTCCGTGAGACCGCGTTACAGCCGCTCTCGGGATCATACCATAGGGCGGGTATTCCCAACCTCCTACATTCATTCTTACTATACATGAGCCAAGGTATTTTCCCTACATAGGGGAGACTTAGTATTTCTTTAAGTTCCAGCCTTTAATTTAGCAGCTCAGGTGTTATCCAGAGACTGCGCCAGAACCTTAGAGGTTTGAGTCCTAGCGCCTCATCAATCGGCCTCCCACCCAGGTCAAGCCTCAGTGGGAAAAGTGGAGTACTAAGTGGTAGGGCCAGCAATTGTCTTAAAAATGTGTTTTCTATCTTACTAATGTCAGTCCTACATGTGTAACCCCACAGTTCTCCCACGTACATCACCGCCCCCTGGCTTGCATTTTATAAATCTCCAACGGTGGACCAATAGGCTTGATGGTCGACGTATTGGAGAGCTTGAGGATACCCCCAGCCAGTTGAGCCAGTTTCATTTGGGACTTGATTTGCTGAGGGCCCCACGTCATGCTCTCATTGACGGTTACCCCCAGATATTAAAAAATCTGGACCCTTTCCAGTCTAGATGTACCTATACTGGGATTTGGATGAGTAGTGGCGGGGGGTTAAAGATCATAAATTTAGTTTTGAGAGCATTTATCTCCAGACCCCGTTCACTACAAAATGCCTCAAATCCATCCAATATACGCTGTATTCCGATTGGAGATTTTGACAGCAAGAGGGTGTTGTCTGCAAACATGATTGCGGGGACCCTACTTCCCGCCAGCTTTGGGGCATCGCTATTTCGGACACCGTTCAAATGGGCGATTACCCCATTGACATAGAGGCAGAACAGGGTAGGTGTCAAGACGCACCCCTGCCTTACCCCCCTGTCAACTGAGAATCTAGATGACAATGTTCCATTCTTCCCACACCTGACCCGGGCGAAATTTGCCTCATGAAGCCTCATTAACATGTTCAAGAGGTGGGGCGGTATGCCCAACTCACGAAGCACAGACCATAATTCCCCCGTGGGACCAAGTTGAAGGCAGCGCGTAGGTCCACGAACACCATGAAGATGCTGCCACCCTCTAGCTTAACCGTTTCCAGAATAGTAGGGACAAACGCAATATTTGATTCATGGTGGACGTGTTTTTCCTAAACCCTGCCTGATATGGGCTGAGGATTGAATGGTCCTCTATCCAGTCCTGTAAACGATCTAAAATTAGCCTCGCAGAGATCTTCTGTGGAAGGTGAATGAGGCTGATGGGCCTGTAGTTGTCTGGGAGCAGAGGAGAGCCCTTCTTGAATAGAGGGACTATCTCTGCGCCCAGCCAAGTACAGGGTACCGCCATACCTCTCAGGACTGCATTGAACAAGATTTGTAAATATGGGCCCCATATCTTTGGTTCATGTCTGAAGAGATCTCCCGGGAGTTTGTCCAAGCCCGGGGCTTTGCCCGGTGTGACTTTATCGATTGCACCACAGACTTCCTCCATCGTGAACTCGACCACCTCGAGCTGCGGGGTAAATGTTAACAATGTCATTTCTGTTCCCCCGAGTTCCCGATCATCCTCCGAGGAGTACAAGGTGCGGAAGTGCTCTTCCCATATTTCGGCTGCTATATGTTTGGTTCAATAGCCGATACAGGCTCTCCTGAACCAGTCTTGACAATGGACCAAAATTTCCGGGAATCTCTAGCCGCAAGAGCGGCAGTTAGGTTGGTCCACTTGTCATGGTCCCACTCTGCCTTGGCACATTTGATCAGCCGTTTGTAATCGGCTCTCCTGGCTTGGATTTTTAGTTTATTATTATTCAGTTTGAGAGCCTGTGCTAACTCTGCTTTGGCCTTTCTACAGGCTGCGTTGTACCATGAGCTTGGGTGAGCCCTTTTAGTTCTTTTGGTTGCCAAAGGGTTAAACACCTCAGCCAAGGTGCTTGCTAAGACAATGTGGAGTGCCTGCAACTTAGTATGAAAATCAAGGGGGAGAGGTTGGGTAATTAAAGCACTAACCTCTTCAAGTAATGGGACTATCCCAGAATATAGTTTACAAAATTCTTCCGGGTGTGCTGCCAGTTTGTCCCACCTGACTCTCCGTCTATCATTAGATAGAATAATCCTGGTATCGGGGACCTCAGGGCCTGTCGCGTTATCCTTTATGGATCATGGGGAACTCAATTCCAGGATTAGAGCGTTATGATCGCTCACGGCTCTTGAAGTAACCCTTGAATCAATAACCCTAGGCCATAACCTTGTTTGAGCCAGGATATAGTCCAGACGTGACTCGTGGCCCGGTTTGTTGAATGTACACTTTGCTGGCATATCCGAGGGCATGCAACCGTTGCAAGCCCTTATTGAGTGGTTTAAAGTTAGAGCCGTGGTCTGGATGGCTAGGGGAGACCATGACCTTGGCACAGGAGCCTGGGGCGATGGTATCGCCCAATAGTCATCCTCTGCCATGGAAACAACATCCCTCAAGCCTGCTAGAGGCTCGTAGTGACAGTTCAGATCACCCCCTGCCAAAAGGTGAGTGTCACTTGCAATGGTGTGTAAAAAAAGAGACACCTCCTCAATAGTTCTTGAATCACTAGCTAAACTAACCGGTCGGGAATATACATTGACAAGTGCAAGCTTGAAAGCATTAGGCCATTCAAGAACAACACATTGCACGTCTTCAGAATGGATGGTCAATATCTTAGCCCTACAACCCAAGTGTGAGCCCACCCAGATGGTAAGGCCCCTCTGATGGACGTCCCTTCCCCCCCCCAGCGAGCCGGCACATTAAACGATGGGTAGCCCCCACGTAGCTGATCATCTCGGGCCCATGTCTCTTGAAAGAGACATACATCATTTTTATCTATGAAGGATCCCCACTCCGGGCAAGCCATTTTGTTGGGCAAGCCTGCTACATTCCAAGACAGTATCGTTAATGTGGCTCGTTTGGCACCCCTAGAAAGGCTGCCCTCCCCTTCCCCAAGGCCCCCTTAATTCAGTCTTGGTCCGGCTAGAGGGCCTAATGAGTTGACTACCGTGTTTACAACTAGAACCGGTTCACTAGGGCCCATGGTGGAGGATAATGGGTAAACTAGCGGGACTGGAGACTTTGTAGTTTCTATACTGTTGCCCTTGGTCCTACCTACTTGGTTGTGTGGTGAGCGCCCTCTAGATGCAGTTGGTAGTATGCTCCCTCCAGCTACTTGCCAGAACCCCGATAAGTCCCCTTGCTTGGGCTGCAGTCAATCTACCATATCCAAGCAACTATACCGATTATAAGTCGGAATGCGGGTGGATGTATGGGGCTGAACAAACCTGTCCCTATTTTTCCTACCCACCCCTCTATGTACCACTCTCGTCCACTCTGTTTCCGTCCCAGATTTATGGCATGGGGAGTAGGAGGATAAAAATAGGACAGTGGGAGTGTTTGTATGGCTGTCCCAGTATCACAGTGCAACCTGTCACATATGTGGGCTACAGTCCATGGGTCCCTAAAATTTACCACAATGCAGTCGCCATTGATGTTCTTTGGCCTATGGCCCACCCAGGCCACCCTACGGACCATCAAAATCTCACTGCTGATGTGGCCTGGGAGCGGTCTGTTTTTATTAAGCCAGTCGGCAGCTTTATTTTTTAGGGAGATAAAGGATTCCCCGGACGGATCGTTTAGCTCGGACACCCCTGAAAGGACCACTACATAGGGACTTGAGTCTGGGGGTAGGTCAATTATAATTTTCTTAGTCGGAACAGTTCCCTGTTCGGGTTGGTGTGGCTCGTAGGGTTTGGCCTTGTTAGCCGTTATTGGAGCGTTATGAGGGAGAGCAGCAGATAGATCCCGTGTAGGGATAGTCGCCAATGTAGTGGCCGGGGGTGATGGTAATACATGATTTTGTGGCAGTGATCCCCCCTGGACATTATTAGTCTGCACGCTACCCGGCACAGCTCTATTAATTTTTAAACAATCTGCTGTAGCTGAGGTTGCTTTTTCATTTTTTGTTAACCTTAGCTCTATCTGGGAGAGTCGAGTCTCCAGAGGATGAAGTAACAACCTAAGGAGATCGGCCATTTTTTGAATAGATAAATCCTCACTTAGTAGTATTGCAGTGGAGATAGTCTCCTCTCTTGGGTTAGGTAAAGGCAAGGTTATTGGTGGGCTAATATTCGATGCAATAGGAGCCTCCATATCCCTGCCTAAACCAGCAGGATCGCAATTATTCGAATGTTTAGGAAGCTTTGGCTGCCTTCCACCAACCGTTTGGGCACCACGCTTCCTCTTAGATACTGCCCCCTCCCGATTCCCCCGTGCCCGTCGTGTATTAGGCCTTACTGGACTATCAGCTGCCAAAATATTGTCCGGGGTTGTTACTGAGCTTATCTCTGCTATTGTTGGTAACTGGGTCGCGCCAGTTAGTGGTAATATACCTAAGTCCTGTGTGGTTTCAGAGCATAGTGAATTCTCCAGGGCTTCGGGGGCTTCAATGGCAATCATTTGTAATGTTTGCTCGGGTGAGCGTACATTCGCTATGTGTCCCAGCGAAGATCTTTTTACTAAGGCAATTTCTTGAGAGAGCCGGCGCTCCAACAGAGTTATTTCATGTCCCAGCAGTGAGTTGGCTCTAATGATGCAATTGTCCAGCGTCCCTGTTACATGGCCACCCGAGTTTAATGCCTTGCTCCGGCTTTTCCGACCAGACATTTCCCTGTTAGAAATGCTAGGGCAAATAAGAACTTACAAAGAGCCTGCACCACCTCAGAATAAGACAGGCGGGATGAAAGAGGGGTGGCCCGGTCCGGTCTCATCCGGGCTACAACGGGCTTAAATGGGCCCGCCCTTGGCCCGAGCTTCGCCCGGCACGCGCCCGCACGCGTCCCACGGAGTGGGAGATCGGAGTGTCTTTAATACACTAAGTAGGAGGCGGGCAGGAAGAGGACCTAGCTGAGAGTAATTCTAGGGCTGCTGGTCCTTGCAGT
The DNA here is from genome assembly GCF_964261635.1 of Lissotriton helveticus. Lineage (NCBI taxonomy): Eukaryota > Metazoa > Chordata > Amphibia > Caudata > Salamandridae > Lissotriton > Lissotriton helveticus. The sequence goes on along the minus strand of NC_136059.1, from coordinate 1,399,310,866 downwards.
CCCGGTATGTAGTCCTCACAGGGCAAAAGAAGGCAGCAAAGTCCACAGTGCTTCGAGCAGCTCCCGCGAAGCGGGGGCCGCAAGCAGTTTTGAGGCGGCAGGAGGCGGGCGGGAAGAGGACCCAGTTGAGAGTAATTCTAGGGCTGCTGGTCCTCGCAGTCCCGGTATGTAGTCCTCACAGGGCAAAAGAAGGCAGCAAAGTCCACACTGCTGCGAGCGGCACCGTATACTATATACTTACCTTTGTTCCTCTGTTTTCCCTACAACCAGTTCAATGTCCTTCCGTTACTCCAGCACCAAGGTTATTCTGTGCCATCCTGAGGAAAATATAGAAATTATGGAAACAGAATTCACCTACAGAGCAGTTTGTAATAAAACATTACCACATTTGATAGCAAAGTAGACTAGCCTTGTGAAACTGTTTTAATGACGCACCCATATTTCCCACAATCCTGCGAACAACATGGCAAAGGTCAGCACAATCATCAAATGAATAGAGATACTCAGACTATTATATCATACATCTCCCACTTAAGAGGAGGCAATGAATGAACATAATTCTTTACCACCGTCTCTTATGGTTTTCTTGAATATCTTCAGCAAGAATGGCGCTGATATGCTGTTTCACCATAGGGAATATGACTGTATGATAGACTTAATCACAGGGGAACCTATTCCACATGGAAGCATATGTGTTGATGGTGAAAGAAGATGCTATATTGTGTCAATACCTAAAAGAAAATCAGGAGAAGGGTTTTATCCAATCTACTCAGCTGCAATCTTCTTTGTGGTCAAGTGAATGGGAATAATGACCCACGTATTTATTATTGAGAACTGAACGATATTAGTATCCAGAAACATTATATTCTCCCTCTAATCACAGTCCTCTTAGATAAGGTCAAGAAAACAAAGCTCTTTGCTAAACTTGATCGGTCAGGAGGATGCAGCCTGGCTAGAATACGCAAGCCGGATGAGTGGAAAGTGACCTTCTATACCCAGGACATTCATTTCCTGTAAATACTGATGTCCTTCAGAATTTCTAATGCTCCTGCTGTCTTCCAGCACTTTCTTAATTACATCTTCTATGACCTCTTGGATATTTACATAGTTGTCTACTTATATGACATCATATTATGCTCAGACATATTACAGCAATATTGCCTCCAAGTCTGAGAAATTCTTAGCCAACTGAGGAAATATTCATTATTTGCTAAAGCAGAAACATCCTTGTTTGAAGTCTCCAACATCTTCTTCTCAGATGTGAAATCTTAGGTCAAAGAATCAGATGGATCCTTCCAAAATGAAAGCATGCTTGGAATGACCAACTAGTCGCTCCATCAAGAAGGTTCAAAGGTTCATCTGGATTGCTGATTGCTTTTAACAGATCATACAAGACTTCTCAACCATCATTTAGCCTCCAGATGATCAAGAAATAATTTTCTTTTTGTTGAGGTGAAGGACTGGAGCAAGCCTTTCAAAAACATAGGAATGAATTTACATCAACACTGAGGCATTCGGATGATCTCCTGCCATCTGTAGTATGATGTCTCATCATTTGCAATAGTAGAGGAGTTAACTCATTGAGAAACTCAAGACTATGGACTTGCAATCTCTAGCCTAATATTCCTGAATTCTTCCAGAACCTGAAAGGAATTATATGATCCAAGACAGTGAATTATTAGCAATCAAAGAATACTTATCTCATTGGAGACATTATCTAAAAGGGGCACAAAATATGATCACAGAGTGGACAGATTATGAAAGCCTAGTATGTCTTACTTCCATGTAATATACGAGACATGCATGATGGTCTTGGTTCTTCTCCATGTGGCCTAACGGCTAGAGCGGTCGACCTCAAAGCTGTGATTCCGGGCAAATCACTTAATCTCCTACAGGCACATGCATCAACCTTTTTTGCGACCGCAAATGGTATGATTCACAAAAAACGGCTGTTTGCGCCCGCAAAGAGGGCCTCTGCGATGCATGCAACTATAAGGCTCTTGCAATTTAAGAAATCGCAATTTATTGGGTAAAGCTTTTATTTGTAAGGGAGAGGCTGGTGGGCTCATCCTGAGAGCATCTTCTCTGGTTGTTGGTCTTTGGCAGAATCAGTCTCTGCATTTCAGTTAATATTGTGGTAGTTTAGACTGTGTCTACTGTGTGTATATGTAAGGTGCACATCAGGAGCAATTAGGGAAACATATGTCTCCAAGCATTTGCCCTTAATAAAGTGTATATAATAGTCCCTTAATATATGTTCTCCTCTCAGGTACTGGGCATGAAATGTGAGAAATTGAATGTATATGTATTGCCTAATAGAGGCTCTGCTTCAATATTCTAATTTCTCTCTCTTGAAAAAGGCTGCTCAATGGTGCTATAGGAAGATCTCCTGCCTCAGATGCAGAAGGCCTATGCAAGGTCATCTTTCAGGGTGCATTTAATATTGTAGTAGGGCAGCCATGAAAATGCCCCATGAGAAAATCTCCCAATATTCCTAACTCACATGTAGAAACCTGTTAGCTGATTTCATCTCCTATCCTTAGTGCGCTCTATAGGACCGAAAACATGATATGCTTGCGCCCCTTTAAGCCTAATTTTTAACCTCACCTGTCTTCTTTGCCTCAGTATTCGAAAACCCTTAATAATTGTGGGTATTTTGGAAACAATATTTTCTCAAAAACACATCTCCCCTTTCAAGAATCAGCCTCCTTTCTATACCGCAGCTATACGTCTCTCTCTTTCGTTAGGCACATCAAATATCGTATATATATATATATATATATATATATATATATATATATATATATATATATATCCATGTAACGTGCAGCCATGGCTACACTTCGCTCTGACCCCTCCTCTACCAACAGTGGTCCGTGCTGGGCAGCGAGCCCATTAATTTCAGAAAATCACACTCACGTCCTCACAATCCCGGGACAGCGTGAAGCATGGACACAAAGTAGCGTGTTCACAGAATATTTAATCAGCAGATGGCAAACAAAAACAATGTCACTCGACGCGTTTCGGGGCTCCTCCCCTTGGTCACGAGTAGTTGACAGAGTAATAGGATCAACATAAATATAGTGAAAATCACATGGTTATTGTGCAATAATAAACATAAACAAAATACTAGCGCGTTTATACACGCAAACTAATGAAAAATAATCATAAACTGTACACATTAGGGACAATGAAGTAATGAATTTTCATGTTTGTCAAGGAGCACATAATAACAGTATTCATGATATGCCATGTGACATAATTAATTCCATGATATACAAATAATAAACATAAACAATAGACTTGGAATGACATATGCGTCAAAGAAACAGTGTACTTGACCTGCATAGCGCTCATTGCTTTTTGCGAAAAGGCTAGATTGACAAATAAGATCGCCCCCAAGTGGGCTAAATTAATCATGAATTCACTGGAATTAACAAATGTAACGATCTAATAAATTGTAAACAGCCACTTCAATAAGTCACTCTCCCATGTGGGCTAGTGAACTAAGTACAAACAATATAAATCCCAAGCTTCAGCAAAGTACTGCCCTTGTGGGCTTAACCATTCATGCATGTCGGTCAATCAGTTTTCGGTTCCAAGTCAGCTCACTGTTTTGCTATCTAATAGCTGATACTCCCCTTCAAACAAAAATAGATTTTATATGAGTAATCCCTAAAAGAAAGAAAGAAAAAAATAAAAAATAATGAATAATAAAATAACGGCCAGTGATACATAAAAAAGTTACCTTGTACCCTTCACAACTCTTGTAAAGGACATAGAAGCTAAAAACTAATATGGGCAATACATCCTGAATACATATTAACATCTTTCTACCAAACCCAAAAGCAACTCCTACTGGACATAAACTACAGAAAGCTCAATGAAACTATATTATTCTAATAAATCATCCTAAGTGTACTTCCATTTCTTCATCACAATTATGACCGTTCGGGACCATGGTTTTATATTGAATAATCATTTTTGATTCCAGTCTTCGCAAGTTCTGTACCCGATTACCACCCCTCTCATCAAATTTCACTGTACTTAACACACAGAAGCTAAGCAAGTTTGCATTCTGGTTGTGATGACTATGAAAATGTCGTGCTATCGGGTAAGATTTGTCCATGTTATTAATAGCACGTAAGTGCTCTAGCACTCTCAATTTAGCTGGCTTAATGGTACTCCCTATATAGGCTTTATTACAGGGACAGAACAAAGCATAGACCGCATGGTCAATGATACAAGAAGTATGTTCTTTAATTACTAGAATTTTGGATGAGGGTGAGAGTCGTACTTTTTTCAAGTTACGACTGTTTTTTGCACGCCTTGCAATTTCTGCAGGTAAAAAAACCTTCTACCCCAGTAGTTTTTGGTTTTTTCGGAATCACCGCTGTACATAACTGATCCTTAAGAGACCTTGCTTTTCTAAATGAAATTTGTGGGGAATCGTTAACACATTCCGCCAAATCAGAATCATTTAATAGTACAGGCCAGAATTTGTTAAGGCTCTTCCTTAGTAGACCAGCTTGACTGCTAAAAGTGGTGATAAACCGTGTCTTGTTGTCACTCACTGGTTCGTTTGTGATTGGCTGTAGTAACGACTCCCTTGAGCGTTTTTCTACTGCTTTCTGTGCATCGGAAATTGTCTTGGTGGAATAGCCACGTTTATTATTGCACAATGACCATGTGATTTTCACTATATTTATGTTGATCCTATTACTCTGTCAACTACTCGTGACCAAGGGGAGGAGCCCCGAAACGTGTCGAGTGACATTGTTTTTGTTTGCCATCTGCTGATTAAATATTCTGTGAACACGCTACTTTGTGTCCATGCTTCATGCTGTCCCGGGATTGTGAGGACGTGAGTGTGATTTTCTGAAATATATATATATATATATATATATATATATATATATATATATATATATATATATATATATATATATATATATATATATATATATATATATATCATTTCTTTCAAATATTCACAACCATTTCTACTTTGAATTTGATATTTTTCTTGCTATTTACCACACCCCCTGCAATATCAGATGCCACTGCCTTATAGACAAGGCTCAACGCTCAACAAGAAGATACTCCTGAGGACCATGGAAGTGTTTTGGATAGGCTTTTACAGGTTGAAGCTGCAGGTTCTCGTAGGTAACTGTTAGAGATTTTAGTCAAATATTAGTATTCCTCTACCGTGTAATTTTAAGGGTAACCAGCAGGCAAAGAAGAATGTACTGCAACGTGAATTCACATAAACTTGAAACTTTATAGAAATGTAATTACATTCCTGCTCTACTCGTCCTCTGTGAAGAACAAAACAAATCCCTTAAACCTGAGAAATGATGGTGGGCTAGATGTACTAAGATACTGGTCACAAAAAATGGTTGCAAATTATGACTGGACTTTTTGCAGCCAGAATCTAATTTGGAAGCTGACCTATCGCTCGAAAAAAATAAGTGATTTAAAGGGGTCTTAGAACCACTGCCTAGAGAATATTAATTAGGACATAGGGCAGCTTTAATAAAAAAGGTTTCAATTTGGAAAAACATCAGTGAGAAATGACAGTGAACCTCTGGACCTGAAGTTGCCATCCTTATTCCCAAAGAGTAATGAGTCCAAAGGAAATCTTTTTCTCTTTTTGAATTTGTTACTGCCCCAGTTTGTGAGTCGGTAACTGTTAATGGTTTGTAATCAGAATTAAAGTTGATAATTATGGTAGAGAGTCACAATTTGGAAGGAATGTCGAAACATGTCCCCTGAAAATATCAAATCGGTACTCAGTTCTAAGCCCATTTTACAAGTCGCTTAAAATTGATTCCGTAAATACGAAGAGATTTTGCAGACACAAACCCTGTGATTTTGTGAATTGCAGGGTTGCGACTGCAAAATCCCTCTGTTTATATGGCCCTATATTCCATAACCCTTGAGGGATCTGTGGATATCTGAATCCCTGACCACTGGGACAGGATCATGACTAAGCCCCACTGAAACGTGTTCCCCAAAAAGGTGGTAGACCTTTCTCAGCAAGACCTCCTTGATGAAGAGTAAGCACCAACCTCCTTGCTCTTACAAGTGGACAGCTCCGAAAACCAATTCAGACTGGCTGGTTACACAGTACCAATTTCTGCATCTAGCTTGTTTAGATGTACTGAACTAGGTGAACCAGACAAAAAGACCAAATGCAGAGCTGACAGTAACTTGATTTTGAAGTTTTGCTTTCCTTCAGAAATCAGTTTTCACATTGTTCCTTCCTCGGAGACTCTGAACGAAAATATGACACAACTCTCAACTCAGATACTGACAGGCTTGCATACATTCACTGTTTTTCTTGATACACGCACCACCCTTACAAACTAGGCGAATGCTGAACTGGTAACCATATTACGTACTCGTATGTTGTCACTCTCAATTACCTCATTCATTAAGGCATCAAGGTTGGCCATACACACCTTAAACCAATCTGCAATCTTTCTCCAGTTATGGCACATCTGATATTACATTCTTACTTCTGTAACCCACTGCAAGAAAAAGGTCATGCAGGATTCACCCTGTGGTACTCAAGCCTACTGTGCACAGACCCTGAGTTTTACATGGCTATGCACTTTAGCAATTTGTCTATCCATCTGCCTGTAGAGGAAAACGACTATAATAGCCTCACTGTACATTGGCATACCTTTGAAACTCTCCAAAGGCAAAACATTACAATACATTTTCACACAGTGTCGCATTGTACCCCTCATTTTGTTTTGCTCAGTCTTCTTTTCATCTTAGTCACACTTTTTTGTATCCGTACAATTTATTTTAAAATTGCTGCCACTTATCATCCTATACATCTCTACAACTATCTAACATGATTGTGCTGTGTAAGTTTTGCAACCTCTCCCGTGTTTTTCACGTCATATAAGACTTACATGTAATGATTGCATTTGTAATGTACATATTTTAAGTATCCCTTTTTTCATTTTTAACATGTGAATGAATGAATGAAAATTGCATTTGTATAGCGCTAAACTACCCGGAGGCCTCGCAGCGCTTGTGACTGAATACTCAACGCGAGCCTCGGGCAGTTCAGCAGATTTTACTATACAGGTGCGTTTTCAGGGCTTTCCTGTTTAGTTGTCTGTAACGATTAGCTATCCTGTGCAAAATTTGTGCTGCCATAAGATCAAAATAATATTGCAAATCATATCCTGTATGTATTTGAATGATTTTTTGGTACTGCCGGAGACTTTGAATTTATCATTTCAGCAGAAGTTGTTTTTGCTCAATATTGTAAAACCTGTGATTACAAGCAATACAAATGGTCTTTTGCAATCTATAATACTTGGATTGATTATATCCCGATGGTTGGTTGTCTCTGAACCTATCTATGCTTTTGAAATGAAAGTGATAGAAAAACAAGGAGTTCAAATGAGAAGTAATTCATAAAGTGAGTTAGGCAGTTTAGAAAACATCCAGCACCCGTCTCTTACACTTGCATACTTTTGGTGACAGATAATGTTATTTGTTCAAAGAGAAATATAATTTTTCCTTATCCTCATCTGTATGAGATTTGTTCCTAATTATCACTGCTTTACCACAAAATATCTACTTGTCTTACTGTTGTTGCTAATGGGTTATTTCAGGCGTGCTCATGGTAAACTCTGGAGTGTGGATCCATTGCAGGCTCCTAAGACAGCCAATGCTAAATACGTTTCAATTAGACTAATTATATAGAAACCTTTTCTGTTTAACCTAAATGTGATCATGGATTCATCCCATTTGGACCTCTCTAAGTCACTGAACACCAATGGTTTATTTCATCATCCTATTGCTTTAAATTTGAATCAATTAAAGCTGCTGAGCCATAGAATTGTATTTTCTTGTGTCTGTATCTGCCACAATGACCTAAAGATCATTGTAGATGTGAAGTAATAAGCCCTGATTTCTTTGTAATTTCATTATTTCTGTCCCCTTGGATGTCTAATTGATTAATCCTGCCCTCTGTGCTATGTGTACTATTCTGATATATTTAATGTGGTCATTCATTCTCTTCTGTGATGGCTGTGCCACATTTCGCTTCTTTGTATATTATGAATTAATCATGAATAAAATTAACACCAATATGTTGTGTTTGGAATTATCATTTGTGTAGTTCCTGGTGAACTTAGAAAGATTGGTCTATTTCAAAATACAGTATCGAGTCAGACTTGAGGCAGTTCGTGAGCTTGGAGTCATTTTGCAGTTGTCTCACTCATACTCTTTGGGTTTTGAAAAAAAATATATAACCTAGTGCCACCAAACTTGGTTGTGCACAGCAGACCATCCCAATTGGATCTCCCATTGCCAAGGCTGAACCTGTGCATAGCAAACAAAGGGTCTACGGTTAAAGCCTCACAAAAGAAATATAAATAAGAGGGATGCAAAAACATCAAAGATAAGAAATGAAAGTCGTTTGAAAACAAATGAATGTTATGATAATGAATGTGGGCAATGCAGAAGCTGCAAAGACAAGAAACACATTAAGTAGAAAGGTATGGGCTTGATTTCAGGATAAATGTGGTTTAGACTACAGATTCATTGTTTCTCTTTCAAGACTAAATTCAACTATGCAGAGTGGACTTGTACACTTCCTCTTCCCCCAACCTCATATGGAATCACCAAAGGTATGTTTTCATCTTCATGGATAAAACCCTTTTAATTCTGTCTTTACTGATGGGCGGCAAACATTATTCAATCAGTGAAACACCAAAACTGCAAGTGGGCAGACTAGAAGGCCGACCAAACTAAAGAGAATTCAAAGTCTTGTCACCACTTATCATACTGTTGGACATATTTGTCTGTTTCCCTCCCTATTCCTTCTAGTTTTCCCTAAGATTATGGTATTTTAATGAACTTTTTAACAATTGTTTCTTTTCTTTCCAAAATTCTTATTTAATTTTAATCAGGTTATTTTTTAAATTGATGTACCTCTGAAGTATTTCCTTTTTCTTGTTTTCCTCATTGATGCACCAAAGGCACCAATAAAAACTTTGAGTGCATATTTCAGTAGTATTCAGAGACATTAAGGTGTGATTCCCACATGGCTTATCATTTTAGAAACATGACTGCTTGTATCCACTTCTTTGAGTCCATCTGAACTTACCAGCAATTTCCTTTAAACTGTACTATTGGACTTACGGAGGTCACTAAACTATGAGGTGGTGGTAGGAGGCTGGAGGTAATCGGCAGGTCCAGTCTGTACATTTAGCATTTTGTTACGTTTTCATTTTTTTTAACTTGCCTATTCAGATTGTACCTTCCTTTACATCACTCAAGGAATCGTTGATACAAGACAAAAAATTGACCTACTGCAGTAAACAGTGCAAAACAACATATGCATATACAGAACTGTTTGATGAGACTAAGAACCGATTCAAAACACTACTGTAGGATACCTTCATCAATGACCATTTCAAAGCCATTCTTGTTGTTGGCCATATGTTGTTGCAGGGGTTCTGCACATACACAGAACTATGCGCAGGAAAACAAGACCTCAGTGAATAGGGGTGTACCAACCTACCACATTAGTACCCAAAATCCCAAATCGACTAGCTATAGTGTCTCATTTGTTCTCTTCCAAATATCACGGAGCTACATATGATTAGACAACCCAGAACACAACACTCCTGACTCTCTCGGGAAATACGGGAGCAAGACTTACTCTTACGCTCACTCACTCGTACTTGTCCACAATAAGAATATGCAGAGTCACCGAAATAGTTAAAAATGTTTATTTTAATGATTGTGCTCTACAATACACTATACGAGCCACTACCAGCAGCAAAATGCATAAAATTAGCCCAGTTAGCATTGTCACAATTCCATAGAATACAAAGGGAGAAGTCATTATATAAAGACTGTGGAAAAAGGGTATTAAGGCCTAACCACCCTCTCTTTGACTAGAAGAAGTTGATTTTGTATTAAGGAAGATCTCTGGGCTTTGACAGTAGACCCCATACCTTAAAGCCTGGATGTAAGGTTTACATAATAGGAACAGTGGAGCTCTTCTCCATGGAACGGCTTTCTCCAAGTGTGTTAAAATAACATGCAACAACGTAATATCAAAGCACAAGTCTTCAGTACTGCGGCTGTGTGTAGCATGTTATGTCTAGGTGCTAGGGACTGACCAGAACAGAATAACAAGGGGCATTGTTTATCAACCTTGCACATTGTGTTCAGACTAAACTCCATGGAAAGGCAGAGAACGTGAAAAGCAGCCCATTCTCATGTGAAAGGCACAAACTGAGTCTAGCAAAAACAAAGTCATGTAGTAAGGTGCGCAAAAGCAGCATCATGGCGGCAAAGCTCGTTGCTAACATAGCAATGTCGACAATGTACCCCAGGGACATATAACACCCTCCCCTTGGTAAGGTCATGGGACATAGACAAAGGACCAAAAACAGAGGTCAAAGCATTTGAAAAAAACAAATTCGAAAAAATCAACATTTCAACCCCAAAAAAATCAATATTGGTATTATTGGTTATTGAAATAGAGTTGTCTCAGAGATAATAAAGTTATTATGAAGGAGTTATTATGAAGGAAGTGGGAAGTCAATCAAGGTGCGTGAACCGATGAATGCAATTTCCTCCAACAGATCATCCCTATCGTCGGTAAAATAAAGAGATGCCACCCAATGAAGTAAGTCGAAGATACCAACGTGCTCTTCATAATCAGACGCCTCTAAAAGCAGAAGTGGGCAACTTTGGTGATATTCGATGAAACTCTGTTGCAGGATGTTCTGCGCAGCCGCACAGACATCTCATTCAGCCAATACACTAAGTGCAGCCGCGCACTCCATATGGCCATCTCCAGAACAAGCCTGGTCATGAGCCTCTATGGGACCTATCAACTGGTTAAAATCCGGGACTGGACATGACGTGTTGGAGAGGCATATATCCATTGTCCAATAGAAAGGGCATCGCCAACAGTAAAACACTGGTTGTACGCAAGTAAAGTCGGCAAAGCGAAAAGTAAGTCCATAACTGATGCCAAGCGTTGCCAATGGAAAACACCCAAAAACGTGTTGAATGCGATCATGGTACAGATGCAACTGGCCTAGGCTGTGCATTACCACAAGATGAGCAGTCATTGCGCAGAAGGAACAGGAAAGGCAGGATTTCAGCATCTAACACCAATACTAAGGGGAACTCTCCGAACATGTTGGAAACAATAGAATGAATAAAAGCCAGTATTACTCCAAATATCATCTGAAAAGAAGTCACAAGGTCGGATCCCACATGTTTAAAAATATGTGCTAAACCTTTGGTGTCAGATGCAATAAATATTTGGTGTATAAGCTCCCCAAAGTGAACTGGGAAACTGGGAAACCGTTACTAAATATGGGACTCCTACCCGTAAACCACAGCAGTCTTGGTTATTCAAAATAAGATAACTGCCATTTGTAAGCAATGTAAAAGTGGGAATTATTGACAGTACTGGAGTCCCTTTCAAAAAACAAGCCAGATTGGGCACTGACACGTTGCAAGCGCTGTGCAACTTAGTGTGTTTACAAACCAGGGAATGTATTACTGTGGAATCGCAGTCCTCCCCTGTAAGAAAAACTTTCTTATCCACCCTTTGACATCTGTAAGTGAAAGGTAGGGACCACAATTCATATAGAAATGCACAGTGGTTAAAAACGGCCAATCTGAAAATGTTGCATGCATGATTTAAATTGAAACAGGGAAAAAGGGAGAGAGATAACCTCATGAATTAACCAAACAGCAGAGTCCGTTTCGGCTACTGAGAATGGCAAGGGCTCTAAGGGCCACATGTAGGAGCCCTAATACCGGTCGGAAACGGCCGACTTCGGCCGTTTCCGACCGGTATTAGGGTTTTCAGATGTAGGAGCATGCTTTACAGAATCGGTATTTTACCGAATCTGTATTTACAGATTCGGTAAAAATACCGATTCTGTAAAAGCACATGTAGGTAGCACATCTTTGAGTGCCGCAGGCCTTTCAGATTCGGTATTTTACCACCCAATCCAATTGGGTGTTAAAATACCGAATCCAGGTGTGCATGCACATGTGTGCATGCACACCTAGCCATGTGATAGACAGACATGCCCTTAGGGCATGTCTGTGTGCCGCATGGCGCACATGACTATTTTTGGGGTGCCAGAGGGTGTCAAAGTGACACCCCCTGCACCCTTGCAAGAATCGGTATTTACCGATTCTGTAATTACAGAATCGGTATTGCCCATTGATTTCTATGGGCTTCAAGGCCCATAGGAATCAATGGGCAATACCGATTCGGTATTTACAGATTCGGTAAATACCGAATCTTAAAGATTCGGTATTTACAGAATCTGTAATACCTACATCTCCCCCCTTCATATTTACCACTTCTTAAATACCGAATCGGTAAAATTCGGTATTTAAGAAGTGGTAAATAAGAATTACCTACATCGGGCCCTAAGTGTTCAATTTGCAATAGTGTATATGCAGCATCCTTCATGGACATAAGTCTCTGTTTATCAGTTAGATTAAATGGCAAAAACAAAGCTGTGGCATTCAAATAATCCCAAGATATGTTTCCCATTTTAAGAGTTTGCAATGTCCAAGCAAATTGCATAACAGACCTTAACTGATTTTGACTATGTTATAACACAGAAATATCACTTTGACCAATATCAATGATAGATGAAACAATATTATCAAACGTGGAAATGCGCGAGGAAAGTGTGTTGATTCTGTTGTCTACTAGGGCAAGGACTTTTTCTAAATTAGCTTGATCAATTTGGCGCAGAAAAAAAGCAGCCTCAATCTGCGAAAGCTTCCAGATTTCATTGTATGCGGCATGAAGAAATCGCTTAGTTCTAGGATTCCTAGGTCCTAAAATGAAATCTGCCAGATTGATATCATGCGACAACAGAGAAAGATTTTGTTTCACTGATGCCAGCGTGGAATGTTTCAACCATTATTGGCATAACTTACCCACTGAATATGTGGTGACTGAATGTGTAAGGGTAAGACGAGGATCAGGTCTAGTCTGAATGAAACCAGGCGTAACATTGTAAAAACGTAATTGCCATGCATTTGTATTTTTTTGCCACACCAACCACCCGGAAGAATCAATTTCAGAGACATTTAAAGTGAAATTTCGAAGCAAAGTTTGCAAAGCCTGTATAGTATAAATTGTGTGATACCGCCAATCGTCATATTCTGCTACGGATGGAATTGATGGGATATTTAAATTTTTGACAGTTGCCAGGCCAAAACAAGAGGTCTGGTATACTGTATCATTCAAAAATTAAATATGAGCTGGGATCAGGCAGGCATGATGTAAAGCCTCAAATCTGAACCTGCCAAGGCTTCATGCCCCAGATTGATTTTAAATCAACGGTCTCTTTCCAGTGATCATAACCCTGTGTTGCCAATTTAGTTCTAAACAAGTTGGTGTAGATCAATTTAGTGTGGGTCAACATACATTTGGATTGTGGAGATGATTGGAGTTTAAAAAATAGGATTTCGGATTATATATGTCATAATTTGTGATGTATGTGAATTTATCCCTAAGAGTTTTAGAACTCCCTCTAAAGAAGTAGGACAATTTTTCCACAGTGTGTAATTAAAAACAGGTCTTAACCTGTTTGCTTTGTGTAGATAATTATGCCCATAATGTTGATAGCAAAATAGATCCCCATAATTGGCAAAATTTTAATACAAATCTTCTGTATCAAAAGCAGCATAATATTTTAAATCTGAAAACGATGCATGTACTACTTGCACATCCGAATCATCAGAATGTATGTCCAGTGTTACCACACCTCCTAATGAGAGGCGAAATACGTATGGCACCCTGAGTACCTCGGTCGGTCTGTGGATTTCGAAGGCAACTTTGTCCCAAACGATGCCATATGCAACCGGGAATACTGAAATGTTCACAAGAGTCGGATCACGTTTCCTGATATGGGACGATGTGTGAGGGTCAGAATACCATGAACCAAGTTCACAGCAGAGCGTTCTGGCAAGTAATGACCATTAAGGAGTAAAAAGTATACTGTGACAAATCCAATTTGACATGAAGAGGAAAATCAGGATAAGCACCAACCAAATGTAGGTCCATGGAGGGACCAGGTAAGTCTTTTTGAACCAAGAGAAGAAAATACTTAATTTAGTAGGTGGATCTGCCAAACTGGATGTCGAGAAGGGCAAGCCATAGTAGCCACTCATAGGTTGATTAATCAGAGGTGGAAGTGCCGGGTCTGCATGATGTTCTTGAGGACTCGTCTGCAGCTCAATCAGACTCATCAGGGTGATATATATACTCGACATCCATAGTGGAAGATAGTGGTGTGACGGGGAAAGATCAATTATAGTGTCCATCAATTTCTTAGTCAGACGAGGACCAGTGGATGATGATTAAGTCAATGGATCTAATGAAATGGCATTGTACGAAACTGCAGCCGTGACACAATTCAGAATGGGCCACTCAGTGTAACTTGACATTCTCATCCAGGGGATACTCATCAAAGCCACTCGCCTTCAGTAAAGAAACGTAAGGGACACAGCGGGCCGATTTCAGGTAGGTTTATTTTGCATGGCATAACGGGTTTTGGAACAACTTCCTTCGTCAGATGCCAACAATGTTATGCAGGTGCCTGCCACAGTCCCTCCGTTAATGGCAACTACCTCCTCCCCATTGGTGTAACGCGGAAGGACTGCAAGGTCCAGCATCCATCTTGGCGGATGGCAGGAAGGCTACCTGGATTGAAGAACAGTTTCTTACATAAAACCTCAACACCTGAGCTGCCCAACCCCTTCTGCAGCCTCCGTAGCGGGCAGCGTTCGTGAAAACCTGCGACAATGCTGCGAGTCTCTCTGTGTAATCACAGTCCCGTTGGGGCCAAACACATGCCCTCCCGTGGCCGCAGCATCCCAAGCACCATCCGCTACCACGAATTTCTTCCTCCGGTTACCACTGGTCGTGCTTGTGTCGTTAGGGCAGGTCCCTTAACTTGCGCAGTGGACACTCAAGAATACATCAAAGCCACTTGCCTCCAGTAAAGAAACGTAAGGGACACAGCGGGCCGATTTCAAGTAGGTTTATTTTGCATGGCATAACGCGTTTTTAACAACTTCCTTCGTCAGATGCCAACAATGTTATGCAGGTGCCTGCCACAGTCCCTCCTTTAATGGCAACTGCCTCCTCCCCATTGGTGTAACACGGAAGGACTGCAAGGTCCAGCATCTATCTGGGCGGATGGCAGGAAGGCTACCTGGATTGAAGAACAGTTTCTTACATAAAACCTCAACACCTGAGCTGCCCAACGCCTTCTGCAGCCTCCATTGCGGGCAGCTTTCATGAAAACTTGCGACAATGCTGCGAGTCTCTCTGTGTAATCACAGTCCCGTTTGGGCCGAACACATGCCCTCCCGTGGCCGCAGCGTCTCAGGCACCATCCGCTACCAAGAACTTCTTCCTCCGGTTACCACTGGTTGTGCTTGAGCCATTAGGGAGGGTCCCTTAACTTGCGCAGTGGACACGCAAGAATACATATATATATGTATATATATATGTATATATATATATATATATAATATATATAGCACTCTGAACAATTATTCACTGGATATTGACTGTTTGCTCCTCGCAACACTCTGCCACACAAACGCATTTCCACTTGGACACACCGCTAGCAGCACTTACCTGGCTGATGCATTATGGGGCCTGTAGTTCCAATGAACAGCAGGCATTGTGATTTCACTCCATTGGAAGGTGTGGCGCCCAATAACGAATGGGACAGTGGCAGGGACTATTCAAACCAGCAGCAAAGTCGCCAGAACATTTCTGATGGCATCTGAGGAAGGCCTATGTCAGGCCGAAATGCATTATGCCATATTTCTGCATTATTAAAGTGTTTCCTCCGGTTTCCCCGCAGTGGCCTCTGCTTCTTTAAAGGTGGGATAAGTTGCTTGGACATATATATATATATATATATATTCACTGAAAAAACCATAGGTTATAGACCATATATAGTTAGGAATTAGCATTTAAAAAACCTTATTTTACTCACACAAAACCATTGAAATTCCATATATAGTTAGTTGCACTAACTATATATCGCGCACCCGCAATCCACTGCTGAGCATGTCACATATTACATCATTCATGACATGGTCAGTGACATCACTGATGACATCACTGATGACATCTCAAATGACATCACTGATGACATCTCACTTGACATCAATGATCACATCACTGATGATATCATTCATGTGATAATACAATGCATCTCCTCACACTCTAATATAACCTCCGTTACACCCAGTGTTAAATAGAGAGTATCATTTTTGAAACCATTGACACACCAATACTAGTTACTACATACGCACTCACTGATTCCTATGTCTACACACACATTCACTCATACAATCATTCATACATACAATCACTCATCTTTACAACACTATCATATGCACTCATACACCTATACAGACACTCACACTCTGCCACTCATCCATGGAGTTACTCACACACCTAGTCAGTCCTGAAAAGAATCAATCACACTTCCATTTTCTCATCTATACAGTTAAACACAGAACACCTTACATTTTTGAAACATATACTAACACATAGTTACTCTCTTATAGAATCACTGATACAAGTACACATTGATCTGCACAGAGTCACACACCTCCCAGCCAGCCATACACACACTCAGTCTCCCATACAAATACTTGTGCAACCAATCAATAACCCATATAGCTACTTATATAGCTACTGATCAACACGTGCAGCAGCTTGCACAACAACAGACATACTGATGCACACTTTTAGACAGTTTAGTCACTAACCCGTGCATTCAGTAAGACGCATTTAATCACTCACTCATACAGTCAATCACGCACCTACTAAAACCTTCATTCAGACACTTATACATCCACTCATTCTTCAATATGTAAAACATATTTAAACTTTACAGAAACACATAATCACTGGATGTTGTCATCAGTGATGTCATCAGTGATGTCACTGACCATGTCATGAATGATGTAATATGTGACATGATCAGCAGTGGATTGCGGGTGCGCGATATATAGTTAGTGCAACTAACTATATATGGAATTTCAATGGTTTTGTGTGAGTAAAATAAGGTTTTTTAAATGCTAATTCCTAACTATATATGGTCTATAACCTATGGTTTTTTCAGTGAATTTTCAAGGTTTTGTAAATGCTAATTCCTAACTATATATGGTCTATAACCTATGGTTTTTTCAGTGAATTTCAATGGTTTTTTAATAGCAAATATCATAAGCTGTCGAATGTCAAGTACGTGGTAAGTGAAAACATTTTCGTGTTTATGCACACTGATCTGCTTTGAATGGTGCCCCCCCCCCCTCATTTCTATTAGGAGTACTCTCTCTTTGCAGATAGTGAAAGGTAGTTAACGCAGGCCTTTGCCCCCGTTGTAATCCGTCGTGCCTGCTTCTCTCTCCATTTGATTGATTGTTATCCAAGTATTTACTGTTTTAGAATTAGTTCTCTTTGGTTCATTCTCTATTTACAAACAAACACAGAGTCGCAATACTCTGTTTAGTCTTTGCAGATAACGAAAAATCGTGTAAAAAAAAAGAAAAGGAATCGAGCAAAATCAGTAGGCCACTAATGGGATCTCTTTTTGACCTCGCTAAAATAGAAACATTAGGAACAACCCCTCATGACAAATACAAAACTAGTGAGATGAACTGAACTCCACACAATGATGGCTGCAAAACAGCTCGGCTCCGCCACCCACCCCGCCCAAAATAACGATAAAGAGCGGCTGCCATGATTGGTTGCGGAATGGCCACAACGGAGCTACGAAATGGTGGTGCTCTCATGCTAACCCCAGCTTCAGTCTGAAACATCCAGAAACACTGTAGACTACCAATTCGATCAGTTCCGGTAGCGCCCCAATGTAACCCGGTAGAGAAGAACTAGCCCTCCCCTCTTTGACTGATGGTTCTTGTTGCCTGTCCCTTCTGTTGTCATTTAACAGAACTATTTAGCCTGCTGAAAGGGGTTGTGTTTCGACCGCTGGTTGGTGGAGACATTTTGACTATATTCTGGACCTGCGTTGTCGCGTAATGCGTCATATGACGCGCTGCGTTAGCGCATCCGGAAGTCATCCGGGGCGCGCAGCGCGTAACGTAAGCATAACAAGTCATGTGACTTGTTAATAAAACTTTTCATTGGTTCATTTTACTTTTCTTATTCTAATGATGAAAGCCTTGGTCATATCACCTAAAAATTACGCTTTTAATTACTTCCGAACATTATTTTTTCTTAAATATATGTTATAATGTTCCAGGCTAATGTACTTTCCCGGAAATTTTACAACTGTCCTGCAAGTAAAATATATTCTTTTTTCGAGAAAAAGAGCGTTTCTTCGTCCCATGACGGAGCCGTTGAGCAAAAGAGGGTCGACCTGCTGTCTTAGTCGCCGATATGCCTGAATATGAGATTCTTAGCGATCACTTTATGTTGCAGGAATAGAAAACACAACAGCCCTTGACCATTTATCTTTACTGCGTTCCTTCGTATTATACCTTTTACCCTTCATGTAATTGGTCTGCTTTATTTCACTTGCCTTTTAATGATTCTAAAACAGTGACTATTATTAAAAACTTTACCAATGTATATACTACTACCATGTTTTCTTTTAAAAACCTTTATTGTGAAAATTTCATTATACAAATACGAGCCTATAACCACGTGGGCCTGCCACGGAGCAAACTGTAATCGTATATGATGAATAGACATTTACACTGTAGAGGAACGTAACGGGCGGGCCATTAGGTTGCAAGAACTAAGGTGTCTAACAGTTACGGAATCGGTGGACGTACATTTTATAATTAAAATACGACAGGGCCAGTTACAATAAAATTATCTAGATATACATTTGCGGGCAAGTACCATGGGTGACGTTAATTCGAACTTTCAACAGTACAGTAATCAATAACACATCAGAACTTAATATCAATAGGGATGTCGAAATATTCAATCAATTCTCGTCCCCGCCCGCCATGTGCTTCAAAACTGCATACGTATCTCGTGATTTCAAGGTTCTGCAACCAGTACACAACAAGGAGTTACGAGTCCCATTTATTCCGGCGCCATTTTGGGCGAGGACGGGCAGGTCCAGGATATAGTCAAAATGTCTCTACCAACCATCGACTATGATGATGTTCATATGCTGTATTTATTAGAGTAACACTCATCTGTCCACATGAAATTAATTTACCACAATCTAAACATGTCATTTTAATCTTTCCAAAGTTCTTCTAAATATTTGGGACCGTTTCCCTTGCCTCTGAAGCTCTCAGTGCCACTTCTTTGATGAATGTACTAGCAGGTCAGGGGTTCTCCTCCAAATCTCTCTTTTATGCAGCACTATAATTAATTGGTGCCACCTCTCCATATGACGATGCATGGTATAGTTACCACAACTATATTTTTTTTCGGTTCCTCTGGAGAGTTCATCGTGGCAGATGAAGCGTGTAACGTACCGGGCATTTACCTTTTTTTGCATGTACAGGAAAGGAAAAAAAAATCGAGCGTCCAAGTTCTAAGGTGTCCCAGGGCCATTTTAGTGGACCAGGCCCAAATCCAAAGAACAGGCCGCCATTTTGAGAGTCCTCTTGCAGCCGCCTGTCGCTGTAGCATCAAGAGCAGCCGAAACTCAGCTGAATGGCAACTGAAATGGTAAATGGGCGCCCCACTACATTTCAGCATTGTAGGATGACCACACCAGTACAGCAACTTGCTAGACATCACCTCGGTGCCATCCGGATCTCGGCGCCCCACTGCAGATGAAGTGCCTCTCAACTATGAAACCACCACGGTGACATCCGGATCTTGGCGCGTTGTGCTGCCTTCGGCCTATTCGCACATCGGTCCGCTACTGACGCCATCTCACAGGCTAGTGGGATGACCCACGCCGAGTTTCAGCATTGTAGGATGACCACACCAACTTGCTAGACATCACCTCGGTGCCATCCGAATCTTGGCATCTCAACGCCTAGTGGTATCTTCCATACAGAAAATATTGTTACGCAGCCTTTGGCCCCATTCGCACATCAGTCCGCAACTTAGACATCACCTCGGTGCCATCCGGATCTTGGCATCTCAGCGCCTTGTGGTGTCAGTCAGAAAATATTGTTGCGCTGCCTTTGGCCCCATTCGCACATCAGTCCGCTACTGACACCATCTCACAGGCCAATAGGGCGCCCCACGCCGACTTTTACCATTGTACGATGGCCACACCAGTGGCACAACTTGCTAGACATCACCTCGGTGCCATCCGAATCTTGGCATCTCAACGCCTAGTGGTATCTTCCATACAGAAAATCTTGTTACGCTACCTTTGGCCCCATTCGCACATCGGTCCGCAACTTAGACATCACCTCGGTGCCATCCGGATCTTGGCATCTCAGCGCCTTGTGGTGTATTCTCTTCAGAAAATATTGTTGAGCTGCCTTTGGCCCCATTCGCACATCGGTCCGCAACTTAGACATCACCTCGGTGCCATCCGGATCTTGGCATCTCAGCGCCTTGTGGTGTCTTCTACTCCGAAAATATTGTAGAAAATATTGTTGCGCTGCCTTTGGCCCCATTCACACATCAGTCCGCTACTGACACCATCTCACAGGCCAACAGGGCGCCCCACGCCGACTTTTACCATTGTACGATGGCCACACCAGTGCCACAACTTGCTAGACACCACCTCGGTGCCATCCGGATCTTGGCATCTCAGCGCCTTGTGGTGTCTTCAAATCAGAAAATATTGTTGCGCTGCCTTTGGCCCATTCGCACATCGGTCCGCTACTGACGCCATCTCACAGGCCAACGGGGCGCCCCACGCCGACTTTCAACATTGTAGGATGGCCACAGAAGTGCGACAACTTACTAGACACCACCTCGGTGCCATCCGGATCTTGGCGCGTTGTGCTGCCTTCGGCCTATTCGCACATCGGTCCGCTACTGACGCAAACTCACAGGCCAACGGGGCGCCCCACGCCGACTTTCAGCATTGTAGGATGGCCACACCAGTGCGGCAACTTGCTACACACCACCTCGGTGCCATCCGGATCTTGGAATCTCAGCGCCTAGTGGTGTCTTCTATTCCGAAAATATTGTTGCGCTGCCTTCGGCCCCATTCGCACATCGGTCCGCTACTGACGCCATCTCACAGTCCAACGGGGCGCCCCACGCCGACTTTCAGCATTGTAGGATGGCCACACCAGTGCGGCAACTTACTAGACACCACCTCGGTGCCATCCGGATCTTGGCGCGTTGTGCTGCCTTCGGCCTATTCGCACATCGGTCCGCTACTGACGCAAACTCACAGGCCAACGGGGCGCCCCACGCCGACTTTCAGCATTGTTGGATGGCCACACCAGTGCGGCAACTTACTAGACACCACCTCGGTGCCATCCGGATCTTGGCGCGTTGTGCTGCCTTCGGCCTATTCGCACATCGGTCCGCTACTGACGCAAACTCACAGGCCAACGGGGCGCCCCACGCCGACTTTCAGCATTGTAGGATGGCCACACCAGTGCTGCAACTTGCTGGACACCACCTCGGTGCCATCCGGATCTTGGCGCGTTGTGTTGCCTTCGGCCTATTCGCACATCGGTCCGCTACTGACGCCGCCTCACGTGCCAACGTATTTTCTCCGCATTTTACACCCTATGCCGCATAACAGGTCATGTGACTTGTTTATAAAACTTTTCATTGGTTCATTTTACTTTTGGTTTCCTAATGGTGGAAGGCTTGATCATGTGACCTAAAAACAACACTTTTCATTGGATGAAAACTTTTTTTTTTTCCCAAACGATGAAAGCCCCACCTTGTTTCTGGATGTTTCAGACTGAAGCTGGCGTCAGCATGAGAGCACCACCATCTCGTAGCTCAGTCGTGGTCATTCCGCGAGCAATCATGGCAGCCGCTCCCCACCAGAAGCCTGCAGGAGTCGGAGCCCCCAAAACTTTTGATGAATTCTCAAGGCGGAGGGGACGCTTTCGAGAATGGGGTCCAAGACCTAGCAGACAAGCGTCCGATTTCCAAGGTGTCCCAGGGCCATTTCAGTGGACCAGGCCCAAAAAGGAAACAGCCTGCCGCCATTTTGAGAGTCCTGTGACAGCCGCCTATCGCTGCACCGCAAGAGTGGGCGCAACTCAGCTGGATTGCGGCTTTTGACACAGTGGACCAAAAACGGACGGAATGGCAACTGAAACGGTAAAGGGGCGCCCCACTACAACAGATGACACTCCACCTGGAGAGGCCCGTTCACGCCGCCTCCCCCGGAGCGCCCCACGCCGTTATTCGGAGCAGCATTGTAGGATACCAAAACCAGTGCGGCAACTTACTGGACATCACCTTGGTGCCATCGTTCTGCTGCCTTGGAACTATTCGCGCAACAGTTTGCTACTGATGACCCACCCCCCGCGACGCCCCATGCCGTTATTTGCTGGGTGGCAACTTACTAGACATCACTTTCGTGTCATCTAGATTTCAGCGCGTTCTGCTGCCTTGGAACTATTCGCACAACAGTTTGCTACTGATGACCCACCCCCCGCGACGCCCCACGCCGGAAATCTGGACGTTGTGCTGCGTTGGGACTATTCGCACAGCCGACCGCTACTTCGTTGTTTTTCCCTAAAAATGTTTATATGTTATTACTATTTTTGTTTTCTTGTATATATTTATAAATTATTAAAGTTTTATAATCTTACTACTTTGTCGGAGTGCTATATATTTTTAATGTGACACATAATTGTAAAAACTTTGATGTACAAAGAGTCATCCCTGGAATCTTCCGCTTCAGGCTCGGTCCCCTCCCCAATCACAATACAGGATGGTTTTCAGATAATAGCAACGCTTCTGCTGTGACGGATCTCATCGAGTGTGGGCCTTGATCTACTATAACTCCTTTGAAGAGGGGTGATTCTTTACAGCTGTGGCCATAAACTACATCTGCAGGGCTAGCTGATACCCTAGGACCAGCCTGGACAATCGGACACAGAGGAAAAGGAGTGTCAGAGGGTGCGGTAGTGAATAGGGCGAAAGGGAGGTGTCGGGCGGGCACAGGGTGTGATTCTCAGGGAAGAGCAGCGCAGATGGGGGGAGGTTTATTACCCATGCATAAGACAGAGAGCGGGGGTGACCACTGCCTGGGGGAGATGCTTGCGAGGGTGGGGAGCCATGCTAAGGATCGACAGCGTGCACAGAGTGGGTCTGGTCAAGGCATCTAAAATGGCTGCCGTGCACGACAAAAGTGTGGCATTTGAAAAAAGACAAGATGGCGCAGACAATGTTTTTCAACACTTCCTGATTTCCTTCGAATCGAACGTTAACAGACATTGGGGCATATTACCAAAGTTAAGCGATATTTATCCCTAACGATGCTTAGCAACGATTTTTTTACCGTCAGAAATTATCGCAGATAAACCTTGCTATTATCAAGGGTTATCGGAAATATGATAAAAAACGACCGCAATGCATTAATATCGCTGAAAACTCAGCGATATTCATGCATTACCGAGCTAATGCTCTTAGCCATGTTATCCACCTCCCATTGGATAACATGGCTAAGAACTGCTCAGGGCAGGTGGTAGCTTTTGGAGATATTCGCGCTTATCTCGAATATTTCCAAAAGTTGATAATAGGAGATAGCGATGTTAGCGACTGTTTCCAGTCGCTAACATCTTGGCATGCCCACTTTGCATGTCATTAGTGATAAATATCACTCACATGCAAAGTGGGGCCCAAGATGGTCGCTATATTCTACTAGCCGTCGCTAACTGGTGTTAGCAACAGCTAGGTAATACACATATAATTTTATCTTCGCGAAGCGGAGCGCTGTTACAGATATATATCTTGTTTCTGAACGTTAATTTCTCAAAATGCACTGAAGCACATATATTGAGACCTAGCAAAGGCACATCGGGCTACCAGTCCCTACAATTTTGCCAAGTTTCGTGCAAATCCATTCAGCTGTTCGATCCTACCGAGAGACAAGATGGCGGCCGCTACGGACTGTTTGGAATGTTTACAGACACCGGAGAGCCAATCAGCTTCGCTTCGCAAAGCTCCGTAACGCGAAAAGTACGCGAAGCGGTGCGCTGTTACAGATATATATCTTTTTTTGAACGTTAATTTCTCAAAATCCACTGGAGCACATATATTGAGATCTAGCAAAGGCACATCGGGCTACCAGTCCCTACAATTTTGCCAAGTTTCGTGCAAATCCATTCAGCTGTTCGATTATTATTATTTTTATTTTTTTTTGCCCCGCGGGGCCCTTTTAAAACCTCCACATCAAACCTAGGGGGTGAGCGACAATGTACTATGCCCCCTTATGGTCATTTGCCCCTTCGCTTTGGCCTCCTCTTGTCTCTCGATCCTACCGAGAGACAAGATGGCGGCCGCTACGGACTGTTTGGAATGTTGACAGATGCCGGAGAACCAATCAGCTTCGCTTCACAAAGCTCCGTTGCGCGTAAAGTACGCGTCCTGGGACGCTGCCAGGTCCGCTGTTACAGATATATATCTTTTTTTAAACGTTAATTTCTCAAAATCCACTGGAGCACACATATTGAGACCTACAAAAGGCACATCGGGCTACCAGTCCCTACAATTTTGCCAAGTTTCGTGCAAATCCATTCAGCCGTTCGGGCTAAAAGTGAGGCCAACAGCCCTATGGAAAACTCAATGTTAAAAACACGTTTTGGGACCCCCCTTTTTTCTTGGCCCCCCCTTGACGAACCCCCCCAAATTTTCAAGGGCTGCTCAGAAACAAAATGTGCCATTTTCCTGAAAATTTCAGCCAATTCCGTCCACAAACGCCAAAGTTATTAGACATAGAATTTTCAAAAATCCCATAGAGAAAAAATCCTAACTATATATACCTACTGGCGACCGCCAGTAGGTAATATATATATATATATATATATATATATATATATATATATATATATATATATATATATATATATATATATATATATATATATATATATATATATATATATATATATATATATATATTACCTACTGGCGGTCGCCAGTAGGTATATATAGTTAGGATTTTTTCTCTATGGGATTTTTGAAAATTCTATGTCTAATAACTTTGGCGTTTGTGGACGGAATTGGCTGAAATTTTCAGGAAAATAGAACATTTTGTTTCTGAGCAGCCACTGAAAATTTGGGGGGGGTTTGTCAAGGGGGGGCCGAGAAAAAAGGGGGGTCCCAAAACGCGTTTTTCCCATGTTCATTTCCATAGGGCGGTTGGCCTCACTTTTTGCCCGAACGGCTGAATGGATTTGCACGAAACTTGGCAAAATTGTAGGGACTGTTAGCCCGATGTGCCTTTGCTAGGTCTCAAGATATGTGCTCCAGTGGATTTTGAGAAATTAACGTTCAAAAAAATATATATATCTGTAACAGCGCTCCGGGCAGCGCCCCGGTTTGCGTACTTGACGCGTAACGGAACTTCGCGAAGCGAAGCTGATTGGCTCTCCGGTGTCTGTCAACATTCTAAACAGTCCGGAGCGGCCGCCATCTTGTCTCTCGGTAGGATCGAGAGACAAGAGGAGGCCAAAACAAAGGGGGAAATGACCATAAGGGGGCATAGTAGATCCTCCCTGACCCCCTAGGTTTGATGTGGAGGTTTTAAAAGGGCCCCGCGGGGCAAAAAAAAAAAAAAAAAAATTGTTTTTTTTGCGTGGGGAGCCCCCGGTTCGCGCACCGGGAAGCGGTCCGGGGAGCGTACTATAAGGAAAAAAGAATGATAGACTATGATATTTTGAAATATTGTATGTTTATTGATTGTTCTTTTTGTTGTTTTTTTTTAATATAAGTAGCAGTATTAATGATTATTAAATATAAATGTATTTTTGGAATTGTGCAGAGTATACTATAAGTCTGACTTTACATTATAATCAATTTGGTACTAGCTTATGAATTACATATAAAAATGATTAAAGACTCAAACAATTTTTTAATATTAAATATAATTTAATTTTTCTGATTCTTTTTCAAAATTTAATAGAACGTCTAACATTTGACTGTCCGATATGTCCTCTTGTTGAGTGAACATAACTTCCCACATTTGACCGTCATCATAATGAAGTAAATAATCCACAGATTCTACACATTGTAGAAGTTCATGGTCTCGTGATTCATCCATGAATTCCAAGTCAATGGGTTCAATTATTTCCTCATTATTCATGTCTAGGACAATTTCAAAGGAAACGTTCTGTTCTCCTTGCATTTTTGTGCTGAAATTTGAATAGAAAATAAATATATCAGTAGAGATAGGGCACTGTTGGGTTTAAGTTCAGACAGGTACTTTTGAGGCATGAAGTAGTACTATTAAAAAGTGCCTGTGAGAAAGCCTATGTAAATTCATAATTATACCACAGAAACCTAAATCAATCCATAATTATAATAAACAAGCATTTCTCAATGTCTAACTCTTACAGAGGGATAGTATATAACTATCTGAAAAAGTTTTCAAATTTATGAAATAATATCTTACCTTTTAAAAACAAGTTTAAGTTGTGAGTGAAAATGATCTTGCAATGTAGTTCAGGAAGTAGTAGTCAAAATGGCTGTGTTTCTCTCTCTTTTTTTATATATATTCAGGTACATAACCAATCAAATGTCAGGTAAAAAAAGTAGAAAATGAAAGTAACATTTTAATTGGTTGTCAATTCCAACACTTCATATGTGTTTTGTGAAGTAATTTACCTCAGGGTATTTAGAGAGGTCTACAGGCTAAATGGCTAAATGGAATTCCAACCAAATTTGTGAAAATGGTAGGGATTGGTATGTAGTATGAGCAAATCTATATTTGGTGAAAGTGTCTCCAGGGTTTCTTCTGTAAATTACTTTCCCACCTTTTTTAATGGAGCGCTTCCCGGTGAGCGCCCCGGTACGCGAACCTGCAGCATTACGGGAGTCCACCATTTTGTGTTTCGGTCGAATTAAGATACAAGATGGAGGGCAAATAATGTTCAGAATGGGTAGAAGGGGACACGGTAGACGTATTTTGACCCCCTAGGTTTTCTGAGGATGGCTGAGGAGGCCCATATGTGCGAGAAAAAAAAACATTTTTTTTAAAAATTTCGCGCGGTTAGCTTCCGGTTCGCGTACCGGGTAGCGCTCCGGGGAGCGTACTTTGTTGAAAATTAGTGAAAAAAGTTAGAGTAAAATAATAATT
This sequence comes from Lissotriton helveticus, assembly GCF_964261635.1. Taxonomy (NCBI): domain Eukaryota; kingdom Metazoa; phylum Chordata; class Amphibia; order Caudata; family Salamandridae; genus Lissotriton; species Lissotriton helveticus. The sequence continues at coordinate 1,399,283,612 of NC_136059.1, read as the reverse complement.
GTGAGTGATCAGATGTAGGGTAGCTCTGAGAAGAGCTTTTGGGTTTATGGTACATTTAGGTACTTATAAGTAGGTACCAATGCACAGTCTTAAATTCAGAATGAAAACTCTGTTCCCTTCATCTGAGAGGTGAACTCCATCTCCTCTGTAGATATCTTGCATGTAGTAACGCAAGTTATTGTTGTACATGGAGCTCATTCCATGGTCTCTCATGTAAGCTGAAACAGATTTGCTTACATGCTTCTTCAATTTCTCAATTTGTGGACAAAATTGGTTTGACCACCTCCATTTCTGTCTTTGGCATATATTTGAATATACCAAGGCAGTTTGAGGAAAAAGTGCCATCAATTGCTCAAAGGTGTCCTTTAAAAGCATTTCCAGACCTACCCCAGTCAAAGTGCCCAAGTCATTACCTCCACAGTGCAAAATTAACAGGTCAGGTTTAGGCAAATGCATAAAGGTTTTCACCAATGGTATCAATTGGTGACATTTTAATCCTCTGTTGCCAATCCACTTAATTTCCACATTTTGTAAATTGAGGTTAGGTAAATTTCTGTTATCAGCATACCTCTGAGCCCAGTAGATGTAACTATGTCCAACAATCCAGACAGAAAACATGGTGAGAGAAGGTTCTGCTGCAGTCAGATGAAGTGCGGCAATGAAATGGCAGTTGAAAAAATAAGAGTTTAAAATGAAAAAAACTGTGGAGTTTCTGTGTTAAGGAAGCAGTAGCAGTGATTGGTGGATTTTGATTGCTGAAAACAGACAGTTAGGGTGCATGGATGAGTTCTTTGAAAGACGTAATTTGAATGGTCAAGAAAAAATCATTTTATTAAAGATTGCACTGGATATGCAGGTGCACTGAGAGTTCAGAGTTCAATTGAAACATTGCTGTGTGAACTTGCAAACATCAGAGGTCTTTCAGGAGGTGGTTGCTATGCAAAAAAGGCAGAAAGGGCAGAAGGGGGAAGGGTGTTGATTTGAAAAAAGTGAGGGAAGAGTTTTGATTGGGTGACATGAGAGATATGTGTGATGAATTACAGCATTTCTGTGCTTTTTATGGCTGCAGACTCTGGAGTGCATACCTTTTGCTCTGCTAAAGACAAATTGGTGTGTTTCTGGGACTGTTTTGAAACTCATAAAGTATTTGCTAAGGTGAGAAAAGATTCATTTAATTTAGATAGAGAATAGTATGCTTTAGGGAGAAAATTATGAAGAAAGTTGTGTATTTAAAATGTTGCTTTGTGTCAAGTGTTTTACAATTAGATTTTGTTTCTTTGTGTTACATAGCCATGTTAAAAGTGACGCAAAAATAGTGCAAGGGTCTTACAAAAATGCTTTCATGTGTCTTAGGGTATTTTAACTCACTTCCCCATGAATGTATGATTATAATTTGTTTACAAGATGTGTTTAAAAACGTTTTTTGAAATCAATTAGGTTTCTTGATATGTACTGCTAGAGTTTCATAGGTTGCTTGGGGCATATTTTCAAGGCTTTTGAGTTCCTTTGATGTTATTTTTCCAATTTTAATTTAAGACCTTTCCCCGTGGTGCAAGCTCCTTGTAAATATGCCCCCATTTGTGCTTGGCAAATTTAGATTTTAATTCTTTGACTAACATAGCCATGTTAAAAGTGACCCAAAAATGTTGCAAGGGCCTTAAAAAAAACGCTTTCATGTGTCTTAGGCCATTTTAAGTCATTTCCCCTTGAATGTAGGTATATCATTGATTTACATGATGTGTTTAAAAACGATTTATGAAAACAATTAGGTTTCTTGATATGTACTGCTAGAGCTTCATAGGTTGCTTGGGGCATATTTATAAGGCCTTTGAGTCTCTCTGATGTTATTTTTACCATTTTAATTTAAGACCTTTCCCTGTGGTGCAAGGTGCTTGTAAATACGCCCCCATCTGTGCTTGGCAAATTTAGATCTTGATTATTTGACTTACATAGCCATGTTAAAAGTGATCTAAAAATGGAGCAAGGGTTTAAAAAACGCTTTCATGTGTCTTAGGGCATTTTAAGTCACTTCCTGATGAATGTAGGTATATAATTGATTTAGATGATGTGTTTTAAAACGTTTTTGGACATCAATTAGGTTTCTGGATATGTAGTGCTAGAGTTTCATAGGTTGCTTGGGGCATATTTATAAGGCATTTGAGTCTCTCTGATGTTATTTTTCCCATTTTAATTTAAGACCTTTCCCCGTGGTGCAAGGTCCTTGTAAATATGCCCCCATCTGTGCTTGGCAAATTTAGATTTTAATTCTTTGACTAACATAGCCATGTTAAAAGTGACCCAAAAATGGTGCAAGGGCCTTAAAAAACGCTTTCATGTGTCTTAGGCCATTTTAAGTCATTTCCCCTTGAATGTAGGTATATAATTGATTTAGATGATGTGTTTAAAAACGATTTTTGAAATCAATTAGGTTTCTTGATATGTAGTGCTACAGTTTCATAGGTTGCTTGGGGTATATTTAAAAGGCATTTGAGTCCCTTTGATGTTATTTTTCTCATTTTAATTAAAGACATTTCCTCGTGGTGGAAGGTCCTTGTAAATACACCCCCATGTGTGCTTGGCAAATTTAGATTTTGATTATTTGACTTACATAGCCATGTTCCATACAGTTCTCACCTTCTGCGTAGTCTTTGATATGCTAGACTCCATCTGCACTATGAGATACCTAAGCAAAGGAAACACAGGTGATGTGATTGTGAAATGAGGAAAAGAAACTCCACATTTTTCAATGACATCACCTGTGTTTCCTAAGTTTACGAATGACATTGTGCAGATGAGGTTTAGGTCTGTCCATGGACATAGAAGAGGTCTGGCCTTTGTTCAAGAGTGAAGTGGATATGACTTACTTCATTGGTAGGCCTTCACATATATTATCTCCTCTGTACTCTTCAACAAGCGTAAATTTCATCTGCAACCCTGAGTAGGCCTCACCTTAAACAAACCTCCGGATAGGCCACACCTTATCGTCATCCTGAATCAATCATTTGAAATGTTAGGGACAGATTTATGATAGGTGTATGCCTGTTTTGCGTCTCTGTGCGTCATTTTTGTGACGCAGCGGCGGTGCAAAAGATTTGCTATGTGGCGACATATTTACAACTTGATGCATCTAGGCAGATGTGTCATGCTTTAAGTCCCGTGCCACATGAAACCGATGCAGCAGTGATGCAAAAGATGCACCATGTTGCAAGACAGGCCTCACTTCATCTCCAACAAGATAAGAAGCTGAATCTTCTGTAAATGTCAAAATTGTTGTATACACTGCTGAACTTCTGTGTACTCTTTGATATGCTAGACTCCATCTGCACTATGAGATACCTAAGCAAAGGAAACACAGGTGATGTGATTGTAAAATGAGGAAAAGAAACTCCACATTTTTCAATTACATCACCTGTGTTTCCTAAGTTTACGAATGACATTGTGCAGATGAGGTTTAGGTCTGTCCACGGACACAGAAGAGGTCTGGCCTTTGTTCAAGAGTGAAGTGGATATGACTTACTTCATTGGTAGGCCTTCACATATATTATCTCCTCTGTACTCTTCAACAAGCGTAAATTTCATCTGCAACCCTGAGTAGGCCTCACCTTAAACAAACCTCTGGATAGGCCACACCTTATCGTCATCCTGAATCAATCATTTAAAATGTTAGGGACAGATTTATGATAGGTGTATGCCTGTTTTGCGTCTCTGTGCGTCATTTTTGTGACGCAGCGGCGGTGGAAAAGATTTGCTATGTGGCGACATATTTACAACTTGATGCATCTAGGCAGATGTGTCATGCTGTAAAGTCCCGTGCCACATGAAACCGATGCAGCAGTGATGCAAAAGATGCACCATGTTGCAAGACAGGCCTCACTTCATCTCCAACAAGATAAGAAGCTGAATCTTCTGTAAATGTCAAAATTGTTGTATACACTGCTGAACTTCTGTGTACTCTTTCATATGCTAGACTCCATCTGCACTATGAGATACCTAAGCAAAGGAAACACAGGTGATGTGATTGTGAAATGAGGAAAAGAAACTCCACATTTTTCAATTACATCACCTGTGTTTCCTAAGTTTACGAATGACATTGTGCAGATGAGGTTTAGGTCTGTCCACGGACACAGAAGAGGTCTGGCCTTTGTTCAAGAGTGAAGTGGATATGACTTACTTCATTGGTAGGCCTTCACATATATTATCTCCTCTGTACTCTTCAACAAGCGCAAATTTCATCTGCAACCCTGAGTAGGCCTCACCTTAAACAAACCTCTGGATAGGCCACACCTTATCGTCATCCTGAATCAATCATTTAAAATGTTAGGGACAGATTTATGATAGGTGTATGCCTGTTTTGCATCTCTGTGCGTCATTTTTGTGACGCAGCGGCGGTGCAAAAGATTTGCTATGTGGCGACATATTTACAACTTGATGCATCTAGGCAGATGTGTCATGCTGTAAAGTCCCGTGCCACATGAAACCGATGCAGCAGTGATGGAAAAGATGCACCATGTTGCAAGACAGGCCTCACTTCATCTCCAACAAGATAAGAAGCTGAATCTTCTGTAAATGTCAAAATTGTTGTATACACTGCTGAACTTCTGTGTACTCTTTGATATGCTAGACTCCATCTGCACTACGAGATACCTAAGCAAAGGAAACACAGGTGATGTGATTGTGAAATGAGGAAAAGAAACTCCACATTTTTCAATTACATCACCTGTGTTTCCTAAGTTTACGAATGACATTGTGCAGATGAGGTTTAGGTCTGTCCACGGACACAGAAGAGGTGTGGCCTTTGTTCAAGAGTGAAGTGGATATGACTCACTTCATTGGTAGGCCTGCACATGTATTATCTCTTCTGTATTCTTCAACAACCCTAAATTTCATCTGCAACCCTGAGTAGGCCTCACCTCAAACAAACCTCTGGATAGGCTACACCTTATCGTCATCCTGAATCAATCATTTAAAATGTTAGGGACAGATTTATGATAGGTGTGTGCCTCTTTTGTGCCGCTGTGCGTCACTTTTGTGATGCAGCGGCGGTGCAAAACATTTGCTATGTTGTGACATATGTACAACTTGATGCATCTAGGCAGATGTGTTATGCTGTAAAGTCCTGTGCCACATGAAACCTGCGTCAGGTTTCATATAGGTGTTTTGTTGCAGGGTGGGCATTCATTTGCATTAAAGCCCTGTAAAACTAACACAGTGAAATTTAGAAGATTTCACTGAGTCAGCTTTATAGCATTGCTGAATCAAATCCTTATGCCTGTTTGAAATAGCCTAAGGAGTGATGCACCATGCAATGTGTGGCTTCCTCCTGTGCATTGCAGTAGACATGTCGTGCTTATGACGTGATTCCTGCAATGTGCTGCTTTTGCGGCACAGATGCGTGACGCATCTGTGCTGTTTTTACTCAATGGTGCTCCACATTGTAAATGCGGCACACCATGGGTGGCAGAGCAGCGGTGCACGTTAACTGGTGCATCCCTGGGGATGTGCCAGTTAACATAAATCTGCCCCTTTACATTTAAGTATGTGCAGGGGACACAGAGTCGGTGAGGCTTATCCAAGGTTAAGAAGAGATGAGTCCTGTTCACTGAAAACTTGGACATAGGCCTCACCTCCTCAGCATCGCTGGACATGGCTAAATAATAGCTGCAAAATGTTACTCTTGTTAAACAATTTTACTATTATAGTCTCTGAGATTTGTGTCTTACTCTGCATCATCTCATTGTTGTTCTCTTTTTTTAAAGATAACAACAACATCAAGCATGAGTGATAATGAGCAATCAGTTGATCTCGATCTTATCGTTGAACTTGTCATTGAAACGTCAGTGGAAGTAGATCCCTTAGATGATTTAAATCCTGAGGATGATGAAGAACATGATGAGGATGCCGATTTGTCAGAATTGTATAACATAGGGTGGGAAGCTGACCTGCTTGAGCCTATGGAACTATAAACATTTATTTTTAAAATTTAACAGAAATAAAAAGTAAAAATGTAAACCGTTTCATTTAAAATTAAACACAACTTCAAAAACAGGTTATGTGTAGTGTCTTTAATAAAATAGTATAATATGCTCATAAAATTAGATCAGATTCACATATAAAACAGCACAGGTAAAATGTAGAAGCATTCCATTTCTTTGCTACTATTTGTGAATACTAAATTTGCCTATGCACTAAAAATTATTCTAAGTGAAAATGACAAGTAGTGTGTTAAGTTTTTGACGACTGTTATTGACTTACTGTTTGGTAATAGTGGTTAATAACATTTTTTATTATATTTTACCACAGATTCAACTGCAGATCATTTCAAAAGTAGAGAATGCCGACTAAGGATAGAATCAGAAAGGCTACAAAACGTCAAAGACAGCAGGTTCATCAATTATTGCAGCAGTCCTCTACAATAAAAAATCATCAAGTCACCAAGAAAGCACCGGGTAAGACAACTAAATCATTCATAAGAAACATTTGTAGAAAAAAAAGTATTACTACAGAAAATGTTTCAGTCCAGAAAAAGAGAAGCATTTTAAACGGAAAGGAAAGGCCAATCAAAAATGTTACTGCTAGAGCAAGAGATAACTCTGTGCATGATAGTAGAAGGAAACAACAGTTTAGGGACATTCGTAAACGAATGTTCCGCAGCAGGATAATTGGCAATTTGTTAAAAAATATTAAGAAAGGTCAACAGAAAGTGGTTTTTTATAAGAGAAAAAAAAAGTTGAGAAAGTTATTGATCAGGCATTTGAAATTAAACGAAAGTTATTTATTTTGATAATCAATAGAATTAGGAAGCTAAACAAGGCAATTTATGATTTCAAAAGAAATAGTAGATGGAAGAAAATAGTTAATCGTAGTAATTTTTGTGAAGTTTTTTCCGGAGAATGGATGCATAGTTCAAGTTGTGAGGCATTTTTTAAAGAGGAGAGTTATTTCCAGGATAATGATTTGGTGCATGCAGTTGACACCAGTGGTCGAGCTTATGAGGTGAAAGATGGTTGTCCAGTTGAAAAAGAAAAACTTGTGACAACAGAGACAGAAGAGGTGTTAGGTAATGAGGTTTTAGGAAGACGTCCTAAGGGTCCTGTGTACACCTGAAAGTGTAGTAGTATTTGCAGTGTACGACAGGATTCCATCAATTTGCTTTGTGATTTTGTACGGACATTTAATAAGAAAAGTTTGAAGCAGAAAATGATGTTGTTGCAAGAATTAGATCCTTGCAGAGTGAGAGAAGTGACAGGTTTGCATGGTCATTCACTGGCTTGTCTTTCCAGGAGAGTATGCCAGAGTGTTTTTCATCATTTCAGGATGCTAGCAGTGCATCATAATAAAGTGAGGAAATTAGTTAGAATGTTGTATTATGCTAAGAGTCCAGCAATTATGCTTAAACAATTATGCGCTGCTCTTTTGCATGGTTCTGAAATAGATGTGAAGAATATTTGTGAAGAAATTGAGTTTTGTTACTTTGGAAGTAAAGAGGAGAATGTTGAAATTGACCCAGAAGAAGAGGGTAATGTGGAAGACAGTGTACAGGTTTCCAGTACAGATAATTTTCAGAAGGAAATTGCCACGTTTCAGGTGAAATCAAGTGAGAGGCCTAATTTCACTTGTGTGTGTTGTCGACGCACTTATTATAAGAATCAGACTAAGTTAGTGGATTTATATGCAAAAAGTGAAAGGGAAAATAATAGTGAATGGAAGGATTTTGCAACATACTTGATGGTAGAAAATTGTTTTGATTTGGGATCAGATCAACGTGTGTGTACTTATTGTTGTAACAAATTAAATCAAAACCAGATGCCTGCTAGAGCGGTTCATAATAATCTGGAATTGGTTGAGATTCCTTCTGAATTGAAGGATTTAAATACTTATGAATCTATTTTGATTCAAAGTATCCATCCCTTTCAGGCTATTGTAAGAATGGAGCCAAAGACAGGGAAATTGCCTCCATCAGATTTACAGAGAGGATTAAAGGGAAGAGTTGTTTATTTGCCTCTAGATTTGAAGAAAAACATTAATACAATTGGAGTAGAAAAAGTGGAAGAGGAACCTCTGGTTATCTTAGTTAATGGGGTTCCGACAAAGAGTAAGAAAATATGGCAAGATTTAGTGGATGTTAGGAAAGTCAAAAAGGCAACATTGTATTTGAAAAAAAATAATAAGTACTATAAGAATGTATATATTGCAGAAGAGGAAGTAAGTGAAGAAGAGGATAGCAATTTGTGTGCTGGTCAAATTGAGAAAGTAGAACCCTCTAAAAGTGAAGAAATATATGAACATTATAGGGTTCATCCTTTGCATTCCAAGGAAGTCATGGGGAATGCTATTGAGTTGTTTCAAATGAAACAAGCCAAAGGGAGTCCAATTAGTGTTTGGGAGGAAAGTTTGGAAGCTCGGTGTTTCCCACAGCTATTTCCAACAGGTCAAGGAGGAAGATATGATGAGCGACCTCATCAAATTCCTGCTTCTGAATACCGGACTTTACGATTGTATGCAGAAGATGCTAGGTTTCGACAATGCATTCCCTATTTGTTTCATCTCCTGTTTGAAAGCGATCTGTCTGGACTGTCATATGCAGTGAACCACATCTTGAAAAGTGGTATACAGATGCAAAACATCTCTGCAAGTGACTTTATGGATAAAGTCAATGTGCAAGACAGTATTTTGGATTGTCACCTGATTAATCTCATGGCGTGTCAGCGTGGTACTAATGAGTACTGGTACCGTCGTCATGGTGATTTAAAATGTATGCTGAGGAACTTAGGAACTCCCACATGGTTCCTCACTCTGAGCTGTGCCGAGTATGGCTGGGAAGACTTACTTGAATTTCTACGAGAGGCAAATGGAAACATTGAAAATATCGAATTCAAGACACCCGGAGAACTGTGCTCTTTGGATCCAGTGAATGTATGCAGGTACTTCAATCATAGATTTGAAGCTATGATGTCTTTCACCATGAATAAGAAGAATCCACCTCTTGGAGAGGTGTTGGATTTCTTCTGGAGAAAGGAGTACCAAGCAAGAGGTGCTCCTCATATACATATGCTGCTGTGGATCAAGGATGCACCTAAATTTGGAACAGATCCAGAAGACTTAGTGATGAGTTTCATACAACAGTATTCTACGTGTGCTGTTCCAAACGCAAAGGAGAAGAAAAGCCTAAGAGAACAAGTTCTACGTTTCCAAAGCCATCGTTGTGGAAAGTACTGTCGTCGTAAATTCAGAAACAAGGACAAGTTCTACACCAAATGTCGTTTCGGCTTTCCACGACCGGTGATTTCTAAAGGAAGAGTAAACAGTTTGATGTCTTCGCTGCGACATAATGTGATGAAGAAATCACCTAAAAACACATACAATTTGAAAAGGAACGAAGAGTCCAAGTACATCAACGACTACAACCCAGTGATTTTGTCCATGTGGAATGCTAACATGGATATACAGTTTGTGGCTGATAACTGTATGGCTGTGGCTCGGTATGTGACATCTTACATCACCAAAAAAGAAAAGACAGAATTGAAGGCTATGTGGGAGGACATTTCCCATGAAAAGAGCCTCAGCAAGAAGTTGTACAGTTTCAGTCTGAAGATGTTGTCACATCGAGAAATTGGAGCTTACGAATGTTCTGACCGGTTGTCTTCAGCAAGTCTCTATGCCAAATCCAGGAGTATCATTTGGGCGAGTCTTGGTCTTGCTGCAACGCGTAATCGAGTTCTGAAACCTGTGCGGGAAATTGAGTATTTGGGGGAAAAGGAGCCGAACAGTACCGATATTTTGAAGACCAACATGTTGGATACATATTATCCAAATCGAAGCAGTCACCTCGAGAATGTTTGTCTGTATGAGGTTCTACAAAATTACATATTCAAGAGGAACATCAAAGAAGATATTGAGAAAGGAGTGTATGCTGTAATTGGAAGTGAGGGATGTCTGGTCAAGCAAAGAAAATGCCACTTGGTAAACCATCGAAAATTGAGTGGCGAATCTCCTGAAAAAAAGGAGTTTTTCTATTTAGCACTTTTGCAACTTTTCAAGCTTTGGCGTGCAGAAGAGGAACTGCTTGGAGATTTCCTCTGTTACGAAGACTCTTTCACTGCCGCCAAGGAGACCATAGAATGTCCTGCTTTTCCCAAATATCTAGAAATGTTGAATGCGGAAATCGAGCAGGAAGCAACGATTGCAGCCGAGATTGCCAGAGACAGTTCTCAGGACAGTCAGAGTTCTGTTTCATTGAGTCAGGATCCACTAGGAGGACCTGTTATAGTCATGAGAAGAAAGAGTGCTCATGTACGTCGTTGAAGCCTGTCCGACTGTACGTGAGTGGAGAAGCGGGAACTGGAAAAAGTTTCCTCATTAAAGCAATTTCATGTTATTTGCAGGAAAGGACTGAGTCATCGCTGTCTTGTGTTGTCACCGCTCCAACTGGACTGGCAGCACATAACATTAAAGGTATTACTTCTGGGGCGCTAGAGGGCGCACACGCTAATGGCCGCACTTCTGTGAGGCTCTGGCTGCCTGGCCAGAAACATCCTGCAAATATATGCTTCCCCAGTGAGTTGAAGCCTGAAACTCGCACCGAGTGTGGAAATACCTGTGCTGCTGGTTCTGCCCAACTTTGGTGAGGATCGGAGGTCCGGCGCCCGAGATACGGCGCGGTGAGCGTCCGCCGGGAGAAGACACCACGGAGGGCTGCAGCGGCGCACTGGACACTGGCCTACGCGAGGCCGCGGCTCCCCACGAGGCTGCTAGGCCTCGAAAGCTCCGACCACGGCCTGAGAGGCGGGCAACTGACAGACGGATCTTCGGGGGCTGGTGGAGGTGAGTCTTGCCACCCCTAAAAGTGCTGCGACGAGTGGCGTGCGGGATCACTGTATCTGAGACCGGGTGACACTCCCGGTATATACGGCACACCTCGCCTGGCCCTGCCGGAGGAGAAAGCGGTGCACCCGGCCCTGCTCCACGCTTCCCCGCCGGCCTCCCTGATTTACCTGGGGGACACTGCTGCCACCAGGCATAGCGACTAAGGACCCGGAGGACCATTCGGAAGGTCGGACTTACGGTCGATTGTAGGGGCGGGGTGGGCCCTACATCACTGCACTGCCCTCCGCTTCCTGTGTGCCCCAGCCGGTTACGACTGCTCGTGCCTACTTGGACGTGCTGAGGCCTGGCTGCCAGCGCGTACGCTCCTTAGGCGCCCTGGACATTATAATTAGGGCGAGACTTTGCCGACCTGCTCATTGCCTTCTACTGCCCTGGGGGGATTCGTCACGTTGTGGGCTGCCGGCTTGAGTGCCTTTTACTGGCGGAGGGACACCAACTAGCTGCTCGTCAGTTACCGGCCCCGATTGGCACCAACAGACTGGGCACCATGGGCAAAAATGACGCTAAACAGGCGAAACTATCTTTCGAGCCCCCAGCCACCAAAAAAACGCAGCGAGGCACCACGGCATCCAACGGAGCCCCAGGACCATCGAACGCTGAGGCGGCCCCTACACCAGTGGCTCCAGAATTGCGACTGCTTATCGACGAGGTGCGCCAGGGCTTCGCAACAATCGTAGATAAGGTTGACCGCTTATCTTCCAGAATGGACGGAGTTGCACAAAAGATAGAAGTCCACGAAGAGCGGCTCTCGGAGGCGGAACGGCGCATCTCCACTGCTGAGGACACATCCAACACTCACGAATTGCGCCTAACCCGAATGGATAATGTCCTCAGAGTAATCGCAGCTAAGAATGAGGAGTTGGAGGCGCGGAGTAGACGCAATAACATACGCGTCACGGGAGTTCCAGAATCCACCAACACCGGACGGATGGAGGACTACGTGGAGCGCATACTGATCACCGCAGTAGGGAAGGAGGCCTTCTCTAATCAGTTCATTGTGGAGCGGGCACACCGCTCCCTGGGCCCGGTCCCCAAACCAGGGGCGCAGCCACGTCCCATTATTGCCCGGTTACTCAATTACCGCGACAGAGACGCGGCGCTGAGAGCGGCCCGAACAAAGCGGAACTTGACCTGTGATGGGGTGCAGTTCTCCTTATACCCGGACTTCACACCCATGGTACAGGACCAGAGGAGAAAATTTCTGGATGTGAAAAAGAAACTAAGGGACATGCAGGTGGACTACGCCCTTCTATACCCGGCACGCCTCAGGGTGACCCATCAGGGCAAACAGCACTTCTTTACGAACCCGCAACAGGCTGAGGACTACATAAAAAAACTTCGCGCTACTAGGAGGGACAGGCGCAACGATGAGGAGGAAGAGACCGCAGGAAACCCAGTCGAGCAGGAGGACTCATGATGGGGTGCTTATGCTCGTCTGGTCGATAGCTCCTGGATGCACTACGGATACTAATTCAGAAACTGTATGCTTTGGATGCTGGAACTGCCTTGCACTACCTGCGGAGACACCACTGAGGGCTGCCTTGCATCCTGAAGGGACTGCTGACCGATAAATGGCTTTTGAACATCTTATCCCAATGCAACTGTGGTGCTGAGATCGAGCGGATGTCTGTCGCAGCAGGAGGACATGTGGGCAGCGGAAGGCTTACAGGCGTCAAGGTTTTTTCTTGTATAGTACACTGATGGCCTAGAAGGAGGCCGGGGTGATGAAGCCCTCATGAACGATTGATTACTGTACCGTCGCTGCACTGATGGAACTCGCCCCAGGACATTTGCCCGTCCTCCGGATTAAAGGGTGGTGATGAGGGACACTGGGATGGCGGGAGGGCTTTGACCTGCAGGGACGATACATGCCAGGCACCACCCCACCTTCTCTGTCTTTCCCGTATGTTACATGCGGGTCGGGGGGGGAGAGTTGGGGTGTTTCTGTGCGTACCTCTGATGTTCCCAAGAGGGAATTCCCCACATGGTTTTTCTATTGTTCTTGAAAACGCGGGCTGGGGCGGGGGGGGGGATCATGGTACTGGCAAGTTTGGGTTGCTTCAGTGGGAGGGGGGAGGGGATGGACAGCCAGGGTTGGGTGGCTGTGCATGGAGTATGAGGGGTTGTTCGTGTGTTGCGCTGCTAGTTGTTGGAAGTGGCGAGTTTGATGCGTATGGCGTTTTTGGCAGGAATACAGGTACTGTGGGGTGCATGTGTGTGAATATGGTTGTTCGATTGGCGAGACTGTACTGGGCAGCGGAGAGATTGACAATTGGTACATTTCGATTGAGAGCTGGAACACCAGCTGTTGGCTTCATTCAGGGATATGGTAACGCATGTAGGTGATGATACTTTGGATACAGTCACCGTAATGTCTTGGAATGTCCGGGGACTCAATGACCCCCGGAAATGCAGGAATGTACTTGCATATCTAGATCGGCACCATGTGCAAATAGCGATGCTTCAGGAAACCCACCTTAGCCCGGGGAGTGCCCCCAGGTTTGCGAGCAGATGGGCATGTGTGAGAGAGTTTTCCTCCTATTCCACATATTCTAGGGGGACGGTAATATTGGTCAATAAGAGGCTGCCATTTCAAAAGTTGGGTGTGCGAGTGGATAAGGAGGGGAGGTATGTCATCCTTTGGGGGAGGCTGGGAACCGATGTGATAATGCTTGTGAATTGCTATGCACCTAACGTCGATACTCCTGGTTTTTTCTTGTCATTATGGGGCCACATGTTGGAGACCGAAGCCACGCACATTGTCTGGGGGGGGGGACTTCAACTTATCGCTACGTACCACGATGGATAGATCGGACGGTAGTGGACATTACAACACGAAGGCCAGAGACGCTCTTCAGGGGATACTTACGGAGGCAGGACTAGTGGACAGTTGGAGGCACACACATCCAGCGGCTAGGGAAGGCACTCACTTCACAACACATGCACGCTCATGGGCAAGGATCGACTACTGCTTTGTCTCACGGGGCCTCGCTGGGGGGATAGTTCAAGTGAAACACCTGCCTCGCACGTACTCGGACCATTGCCCGGTACTGACCGTCCTCGAAGTGCCAGGTCATACTAGGGTAAGGCCACCATGGCGGCTTTTCCCCTCGGCCTTACTGGACCCTGTCTTTAAACACGAACTCGGAGAAGAGATCGAGGCCTTCTTCCCTAGGAACAAGGGGTCTGTGGATAAGGTCGAAACCATTTGGGAAGCTTTTAAAGTCACTGTGAGGGGAGTCACGATCTCCAAAAGCTGTGGAATATTGAGAAGCATAGTGCGCACGTTAACTACACTAGAGGGGGAGCTTAGGGCACTGGAGGCGGAGATGGTAGGGAATCCCAGCCCTGACCTGGCGGCACGATTCAGAGCTAAACTGACGACCTATGAGGAGGAAGCAGCCAGGGAGGTAAAATTCCGGGGTAAATACTGGACAGCTAGGCGCTATTGCGAGGGGGACCGACCGGGGAAGGTACTGGCGGCACTCACGAGGCACCAGCGCTTTGCCTCCCATATCCTAGAAATCTCTGATAAGGAGGGGAGGATCCATCAGGACTCTAAGGGGATTCAAGACACCTTCCTACAACACTACAAACGCCTATACTTCACACAGCAGGAAGGTGAGGTAGAGTTCGGTAATTACCTGGAAGACATAGCGCTTTGCTGGTTAAGTGATGGTAACAGGGAATTCTTAGGGTGCCCTTTCGAACTGGACGAGATTAGAGAAGCGATCATGTCCCTCAGTAATGGCAAAGCAGCAGGACTAGACGGCCTACCGGCCGAATTCTATAAATGTTACATCGATATCATGGCGCCGGTACTGAAAGAGGTCTTCGAGGAATCGCTGGAGGTGGGGATACTGCCGGGATCCATGAGGGAGGTGGCGATCACCTCGCTGTTGAAGCCGGGAAAGGACCCAACGGACACTGATGCCTATAGACCCCTGTCGTTGCTGAACTGTGACACGAAGATTCTTGCGAAAGTGTTGGCAACTAGACTGTCCCTACTTATGACTACTCTTGTACTGCCGGACCAATCTGGCTTTGTCCCGGGGAGAGCCACATCTCACAATCTGCGCACGTTATTTTCTCTAATTCCTTCCATTGCACCCGAATTGCCGGTTGCTGCTGTGTTTCTGGACGCCACCAAGGCGTTCGACTCAGTGGAGTGGGGTTATCTGCTGGCTATCTTGGGCAGAATGTGGTTCCACCGGATATTTATTGCCTGGGTGACATTGCTATACACTTCCCCAGTCGCCAGGGTCGTCGTCAACGGGGTGCTTTCGGCACAGATGCCGATCACGAGAGGGACTAGGCAGGGGTGCCCCTTGTCGCCCTTACTATTCGCCCTGGCTATAGAACCGCTGGCCTGCAGAATACCACAGTTACACAAAGACAAGGCCTTTAACTGTAACCAGCGGCAGATTGGCATCTCCCTCTATGCAGACGACGTCACCCTATATGTGCGCCATCCACGAGACAACCTCAATCCGCTTCTGAGGGAATTTGTAGCGTTTGGAGGCATATCCGGTGTACATATTAATTGGCAAAAGTCGCAATTCTTCCCCCTCACGGCCTCGGTCACCCGATTTCCGCTGGATTACCCCTTGGAATGGTGCAATTCTGACTTGAAATATCTGGGGATTGAAGTATCGCTTAATAAGGAGGACACTATCCGCTTAAACTATGGTGTAGCCATTACACGACTGGCTGACAATGTGACTCGCTGGCTGGCACTCCCGCTCTCGATGGCAGGCAGAGCCTCCCTGATCAAGATGGTCGTCCTCCCACGCTTCTTATATCTATTTCAAAACATACCATACTACCCAGGCACTTACTTTTTCAAAAGACTTCGCTCTGAGCTGCTTCGCCTTTTCTGGGGAGCTAAACAACCACGCCTTAGTTGGTCGGTCTTGATGCAGCCGTATGATAGGGGTGGATTCGATGTGCCCGACTTGGAAGTATACTATCTCAGTGCGCAGGCGCAGCATGCTTATCACTGGATTCGTCCCGTTCCCTTTATGCCACAGGTCGCTGCGGAGGACTGGATCGTGCATCCGCTCCCGCTCAAGGGCATGCTGATGGGACTGGTTGGGGATGTTGAGTCGCCCCCCGCTACTGTGACCTGTACAATTGATGCCTGGCGGAGAGTGACCAAACTGCTGGACGCCCCCATGCTCTACTCGCCGGCATTGCCTCTGGCATACCATCCGAGACTATCACTCTTACTGGAGGGAGGTTTCCGATCGATGTGCCACCGCATACACCTCAATACGTGGGGAGACCTATTTCAGGATGGACTGTTCCGCACCAAGGATCAGATGTTCCAGAATGCTCCCCCGACTCCTATGGAGGTGTTCTACTACATCCGCCTCCGACAGGGTATGCGAGATATTCTCCCTAACTTCCCGGAGGAACCAGGGACGATATTACCATTGCATGTCATGCTCGTGTCGGATAGCACGCACTTGGTGTCTAAAATCTATGCTGCCGTTCGTGAGCAGCGCCCGGTTGTCCTGTCTAAAGCACGGACTGACTGGGAATCGGAACTACCAGTCGCACTCACGGATGAACAGTGGAGGTACTGCTGCTCGGTCACGGCTAGAATATCCTCCAGTTGCCGAATGAAAATTATTCATTATAAGTTTGTACAAAGATATTATCATACACCAGTCAGAAAATTGAGGTTTCGCCTTTCGGCGGATGATAGGTGCGCTAGATGTCGAATGGAAGGCGCGGGTTTCCTGCATCTTGCCTGGGACTGTGGAGCAATTCAGACTTACTGGAGCCAGGTACATGCCGCCCTCCAAGTTATGATTGCTGACCCTCTCCCTATGGACCCGATAGTGATGCTGCTAGGATATACCAGGAATGTGCCCAAATCGGATCGTAAATTTGTTGACATTGCGTTACTCCTCGCTAAGCGGAGGATTGCTTGCAGATGGGGAAGGGGGAGGGCGCCAAAGTTTAAGGAATGGTTGGACGACCTCCAATACTGTCAGGAACAACATGGCGTGTATGCGGAACTGCTACCCGCCCGCTGTGCTCCCGGTGACTTCTGGTCCCCCTTACAGGTATACTGGCTGGCTCAGGCGACGCAAAGTGACTCCTCTGGAGACGACGAGCCGGTCCCGGGCCCATGAGCGTATCGGTACTTTACACTTCATACACCCCACTACACCCCACACTACATGCTGAGCATAGTGCCACCTAACTCGGGATAAGACGACGAGCCTGTTGGTGGAGTGCTGTGGGGGAGACTTGGGTAATTGTGGTCCATGAGATACGGCTCTAGTGACAGAATTCCGCTAACCCTCCCATCATCGTGGCACTAAGGGATGGTGGGAATGTATACACAATGTATACTGCAATAGCATGGAGCGAAGGGCGACACAGTGGTGGGAAAGTACAGCATACCGTCCTCAGTTGAATATCATGTTCTACACTCATATACATATCACACGCTGAGGTACAGAGCGGGGATGCGCACACTAGATACACAAGGAGCGTGCCACTGCACAAGGCTACGCAGTTAGCTGACTGATACAGACAATGACGATACAGGATTGGGACGGACCGCAATAACGTACCTATTTGACTAATGTCCCAACTGTACGCGGGGAGAGGTGGTTTCCCTTTTCCGTGTGCCCTCCCCCCGGTTGGATAGGATGAAAGGACTCT
The DNA here is from genome assembly GCF_964261635.1 of Lissotriton helveticus. NCBI lineage: Eukaryota > Metazoa > Chordata > Amphibia > Caudata > Salamandridae > Lissotriton > Lissotriton helveticus. Next base: position 1,399,266,047 of record NC_136059.1, on the reverse strand, counting down.
AGCCACTTGACCGCCCACTGTGGGACGTTGGGAAGTGTGTATACATTGCGCTGGCCGCAGTATTGATGGTGAACCTAATGCTCTGAAACACAAAGAGAGAAGACCAGGTCAGAAGTGGTGTACTGTCCTGTATAGTGTGTGGAAATCACATGGGCACACATTGTGAAAAAAAGAAGAGGCTTCACTGCGCTATAGGAGTCCCATCAGACCACCCATTATGGCGGCATTTCATCATATGGGGATTCGTGGTCGTTCCAGGCATCACCTGGATCAATTCATGGCAGTGCATGAGTAGAAAACGACCAGTATAGCCACAGAAATGCTCAAAGAAAATCATATAGAAAATCGTGCAGTGCTATTGAAGATGTGCTAACTAAAATTGACTACCCAGATAACTAATTGTGATTGATCTGGGTGTCAAGATTAAAAACACGCCTGGTAGTGAGTGAATGAAACTACCTTGTGGCGATGTGCAAGCGGTCGACTAGTTTCAGCTAACAGGAGAATTACTCCAGCTTTCATCAGGACCTAAACATCATAAATGAGAAGCTACTGCAACCCAAGTGGGGGGGTATATACACATGTGAGAGAAGATATGTTGAAACAATAACATGTAGTATACTCATGGAATTCATGTCCCCATTCAATTGGAACCCCAGTATCCACTGCTCACAGGAGAAGATCTTCTTCCTGTCAAGGCAAAGAAAAATACATTGTATTCATTCACACAAATGGAACCTTATGACACCACACACGACACCAAGACAGGGAACACCTGCAGAAACTATTTGCGTTCTGCCCAACATATAAGCATATTAGCTTAATCACTAGGAGGCATTTCCTCAAAGTGAAACTCACCCAGCTTTGTGTGGATGAAGACCTCACCTCGCCCGGCAACTGCTCGGGAAACCTAATGCTCATCTTTTTCTTTCTCTCTAATGAATGTACCAAACATATTGCCATATTGAATTGCAGATGCTGTAACTGTCATGCCTTTGTGTTGAACGCATATAATAAAGGTTTAAAAAAAAAAAAAAAACATTAAAGGTATTACTTTGCATCGTCTACTGATGCTGCCAGTGGAGCATGACAACAAATTACAATACCACAAGTTATCTGGAGATGCTTGTTGTGAAGTTTCAAGAGTCTTGAGGAAAATGAAACTTCTTATCATTGACGAAGTAAGCATGGTTTCCAATGTCATGCTTGCCTTTGTGCATTTGAGAATGCAAGAAGTTCTTAAAACAGAGTATAATGTGTTATTTGGTGGCAAACACATCATTGTTTTCGGAGATCTTCTGCAGCTGACACCAGTGAAAGGACAACCTGTGTTCAAAATGCTCACGCATGAAGATACCAGGAAGTGCCTAGGGAGCATTGGCAACGTCAATATATGGTTAAACTTCAATTATGCTGAACTGCATGAAAATATGCGTCAGGCGAAGGATGAAGATTACAAGAATATTCTACAAGATGTTAGAATTGGAAAAGTGACCGAGCATGGGAAAGAAGCTTTACATGCACGATTACTGTCAAATTTATATCCAGAACAAGACGTTGTGCCTGAGAATATTTTTCAGAAAATTACTGAGAAGAAATCTGGAATATGTTTGATGCCAACTCTTGCAGAATGTGCCATCTTCAACAACAAAATGTTGCATTTAGAAAACCAAGAGATTGTGAAACTGGAAGCTATTGACAGAGTAGAGCATATGGGATCAACAATTATTTTGTCTGAGAATTTGAAAACAAAATTGGATTCATTAGAGAAGACTATATCTAAAACTGCAGGTTTTGAAAATACTCTGAATGTGTGCTTAAACTGCAGTATAATTTTAAGAAGGAATTTACATGTTGAAAGAGGTCTGGTAAATGGATCAATGGGTAATGTTGTTGATTTTGTGAAATACAGAAATAGAGATGGAATTGAATTTTTAAAAATTAAATTTGATGGCATTGAGGAAGTGCAGCTAATTGGTCGTTGTTCTGCTAGATTTTTGCTTGTAAAAGACTTATATGTTCGCCGCAAGCAGTTTCCTGTTTGCTTGGCATATGCGGTGACAATCCATAAATCGCAAGGTTTAAGTGTAGACAGTGCATTGGTGAATATTGGCAGTTCTGTGTTCAAGGAGGGTATGGCATATGTGGCATTGTCACGAGTTAGAACTTTATCGGGATTGTACTTGATTGAGTGTGATGTCACAAACATTTGTGCGGATCTAGATTGTGTTAAGGAATACAATAGGTTAAGAAGAGAGTATGCGCCACATTTGCCTCAATATTCTTTGTTTGAGAAACATGTGGTAGGCCGGAAACGAAGAAATGTGACCAATACTAGGGAGGTTGTAGCAAAAAGACGAAAAGTCGATGAACCTGAAATTATAAGCAGAAAGAAAAAGGATTCTGTTGAAGATGTTGTTGGTTTTCAATTTGAAAACAGTTCTGGTGTCAACTGCTATGCTAATGTAGTGGTTAATGTTTTGTTTTCTCTAGAAAATGTAAAAGAAGAGATTGTGGTCAATTCTGATCAAAGATTTTGCAGTTTGTTAAATTCTGTGTTAGAGAAATGTAGCACTGATAGAACAAAAATAGAAAGTGTGTCTGAAATTCGAAATCTGTTAGACAGATGTTCAGGTCAAACACAATTCTCTCAAAATATTCAGCAAGATTGTCAGGAGTTTTTAATGTATATGCTTGATGTATTGCATGCTGAAGGTTTAGATGTAAATCACCTGTTTGGGCTTTCTTATCAATGGCAGCATGACTGCGAGAACTGTAGGGTATCAAGTACTACTAGTGTAGACTCAGAAAGATTTATATATTTAACTTTGCCAGACAGTAAATCAGTCTCCTTTAATAAGCTAGTAAAAGCAGCTGATCACAACATGGAGTGTAGCCAATGTAAATCTGAAATGATGTCAACATTATTTATACGAACATATGGCCAGTATGTCATTTTAATGTTCCAACGATGTAGGCCTGATGGAACAAAATTGACAACTTTAATTAAAAATTTTGTGGCTTCGCAGTTGTCAATATCAGGAAGGACTTTTGTAACTGCAGCAATTATATATCATGATGGTCCTTCAATAACATCAGGACATTACACAGCTTATTTAAAGTCTAGAAATGGCTGGTCATTCTGCAACGATTCTGTTTTAATTTTCAAAAAAAAATTGCCTTTTGACCTTAAAAATTCTTACCTGGTGTTTTTAAAACCAAAATTTTAGAGGAGGAATCTCGGGATTTGCTCTGAGGAATTTCAAGAGGTTCTAATGGCTCCTACACGATTTGGCCTTGAGGATAAGTGTAGTACAGAGTCAAAAGTTATTTTTGAGTTTTAAATAGTTCCTGGAAAAAAAGAAGATTTTCTTACAGAAAGTGGTGGGCAGAGATTAGTGAAGGACAACAGAGTATTTCCCAAAGCAAACGGTGTTCTTACAATAACACTTGACGTCATGGAAAAATAACTGCACTTTGAATGAGTTCTGAAAAACTGTTTCTTTTTATAAGCTAATTCAAGCAGCCAATCAAAACATGGAGTAGAGGGAATGTAAGTCTGCAATGCTGTCTAGATTATTGGTCCAAACTTTTGATTATAATGTCATTTTAAAAATCCAACTATATAAACCTGATGAAAGTAAGTCTTCAACTTTAATTACAAATGTTGTGGCTACACAGTCGTTGATTTTAGGAAGAACATTTGTAACTGCAGCTATTATATGGCATGATGGTCATTTGACAAGATCCGCTTATTACACAGCTTATTGAAAATGTAAAAAAATGTGCTGTTTCGGAAATTATTCCCATTTGACTACGATACAATGTTGCCTTTTTACTTAAAAATATTCTTACTTTCTGTTTTCAGAAAAGAGAATTTAGGGTAGGTAACTGGCGTATAATGATTCTAGGGGTTGATATAATTTTATCTACTGTTTTATATTGCTTTGTGATTAAAAGTGATGTAGAGAATTAAATAATTGTAGTAGTCATAGAGGTAGTGTAAGTCTGCTTCATAGTAAGCAGTATCAGTGTCATAGGAAATGTAGAACATGAGTGAGCAAGAAGGGTAAGATATTACTAGTCCAGGATTGTGAAAGTGATCTTGAACGTTTTCTTTCTGAAAGTTGCGGAAATAGAAAATGACGGGATTTGCTTACAAGAATTCCAAGAGTTATAAATGGCTCTTACATGATTTGGCCTTGTGAAAATGTGTGGTAGAGAGCGAGAAGTGATTTATTGTATGTAACATATTTTTCAAAACGATGGAGGTTTTCTTTCAGAAAGTGGCGGGCTGAAAATAAAAACAGCACAACCGAGTGTAAGCTGTTCATAGGACATCCTTCGACGTCATGGAAAGTAAGTTACTTTTGAGGAGTTCTGATTTCTGATTGGTTATGTTATATGGGTTTTTTAAACACAATCATTTTGATTGTGTTTTTTTTTCCCCGCTGTTATATGATGAATACCTTCAAGTCACTGTTTTTAGTGAAATTTGATACATTCTGAGAACAGCAAAAATAAACCATTTAACATGTATATTTAATTCTGTACTGTTTGTATTTATGATGTACATTTAGAACTGTGTAGGAGGCATGGAGAAGGTGAGGCTTCTGTAAGTGTCAAAGTTGTTGCATACAGTGCTCACATTCTACGTAGTCTTTCATATGATAGACTACATTTCCACAATGAGATACCTAAGCAAAGGAAACACAGGTGATGTGATTGTGGAATGAGCAAAAAAAATTGCACGTTTTTCAATTATATTACCTGTGTTTCCTAACATTACACATCACATTGTGTACATGAGGTTTAGGCCTGTTCCAGGAGACAGAGGAGGTCTGACATTTGTTCAAGAGTGCAGTGGACATGACTCACTTCGTTGGTAGGCCTGCACATGTATTATCTCCTCTATACTCTTCAACAAGCCTAAATTTCATCTGCAACCCTGAGTAGGACTTACCTGAAACAAATCTGTGGATAGGTTACACCTTATCAGCATCTAGAAACAATCATTTAAAATGTTAAGGGCAGTTTTATGAAGGCTGTGTGCCTCTTTTACGCCGCTGTTCCGTCACTTTTGTGTAAAAGATGCACCATGTTGCAAGATAGGCCTCAGTTAATTTCCAGCAAGATACCGTCAGTTTAAAATGTATATAATTAGGACTGTGTAGGGGGTATGGAGAAGCTGAGGCTTCAGTAAGTGTCAAAGTTGTTGCATGCAGTGCGTACTCTTTCATATGCTGGACTACATCTGCACAATGAGATACCTAACCAAAGGAAACACAAGTGATGTGATTGTGAAATGAGCAAAAGAAATTGCACGTTTTTCAAATACATTACCTGTGTTTCCTAACATTACGAATCACATTGTGCAGATGAAGTTTAGGCCTGTCCAGGGAAACAGAGGAAGTCTGAACTTTATTGGTTGGCCTGCACATGTATTATCTCCTCTGTACTCTTCTACAAGCCTAAATTTGATCTGCAACCCTGAGTAGGCCTCACCTGAAACAAACGTCTGGATAGGACACACCTTATTGCCATCCTGAAACAATCATTTAAAATGTTAGGAACAGTTTTATGATGATTGTGCACCTCTTTTGCGCTGCCATTGCGTCACTTTTGTGAGACAACAGCAGTGCAAAAGATGCACCATGTTCCAAGATAGGCCTCACTTCATCTGCATCAAGATACTGTTAGTTTAAAATGTATATCTTTAGGACTGTGTAGGGGGCCTGGAGAAGCAGAAGCTTCTGTAAGTGTCAAAGTTGTTGAAAAACTGTTTGTCCTTCAATCTTTTCCCTTGTCTTTTCTAATTTTTAAATACATGTTTTAATATTTTTCAAATGTTTGTTCTCTCTTTCACAGATTGAAAGTATAAAAATAACAAGTGACTAAGTTAACGACAATTATAAGTAAATGTTTTGTACTCTTTTCCTTACATTTCTATCACATTTAACTACTATTAGTTCCACTGCTTCATTTCTTTAACCCTCACTTTCCTGCCTTTGCTACTTCTCTCATTCCTTTCTCTATTACTTACTTATTCTACTCCTTCCACTCCTTTTCTCAGTCCCTCTCTTCTCATAGTTCCTCACTCTTGTTCACTCACTCCGTCTCTATTACTCTTAGTGTCTTTGACTGATCACTCTTTCACTACTTGTTCATTATGCTTTCTCTGTGTAGTTGAAGCACACTAAGGGGCATATTATGAACACAGCCAATAAAATTATTGCTGTTTTTATCGGCAGAAAACTGCTGCAAAAGCGGTTTTAGCGGCAGTTTTCTGCCGCAAAAGCGGCTTTAGCGACACATTTCTGCTGATAAAAGCTGCAAAACTTTTATTGCCTATGTTGATAATATGCCCCTATGTTATTTAGATTTCTTTGCTGTTTCAATTATTCTTTTTCTGTTACTTCTTCTTTTCTGCTTTCTGTTTTTTCTCTCTGTTATTCCACATGTTTTAATCTTATTTTGAACATTCACTCATATTCTCTAAGAAACTCTTCTTTGTTATTCTTCTACTCTCCTTTTTTTCTTTCACTTCCTTATCTATTTTGTTTTTCACAATTATACCCTCTTCCATCTTTTCTTCGGTAAATAAATCTATTAAACAGTATCTCTGGTTTAGTCCCTATAGCTGTCTTTCTTTTAACATTACTCTCTGTTTACTTCCCTTATACTTACTCTTCTTTTTTTTTTTTTTTTAATTTTTGGTTCGCTCCCGGTTCGCGTACCGGGGAGCGAACCGGGAAGCGAACCAAAAGAAATAGAGGTTGCCAGAGTGCTAAACATTCTAGCAATTTTTTTATAAAGGGGAGGTAGTTCTGAAAAGAACTTTTTTTTTAATGTTTTTGTTGTTTTATATATATATTTTTTTTTCTGAACATTTTTTGTTTTTTTTGTATTTTTTGAACAATTTTATGTATTTTTTGTTTTTTTGGGGGGGGAAACAACGAAAAACAGGCATTACAAAGGGCTCAACAGGAGCAAAAAAAAAATTATTTTTTGGGGCGTTTAGAGCACTTGTGGTTTTCATATGCTCTGTTTATCAAATTAATACTCATATTGGCACATGAGAGTAGGTTACCGCAATATATACACACTATCTTCATGTGCACAAAGTTTTCTTGAATGTTTGGCACTGTTTCCCGTGCCTCTGGCCCCGACAGAGTTACCTGTGCCGATTTCCTGGCCACAGGAGTTGGTGGGTTGTCTTGGAGGTCACGCGTCTCTGCCCTGCTGTAATTTAGTGGATGCCACCTCTGCATATGACGATGCATAGTATAGTTGCCGTAACTATACTTCTTATCTGTGCCTCTTGATAAATCTTCTTTGCACATTAGGCATGTCACATAGCGAGCATTCACTTTTTTTTGTCCTTCAGGAAAAGAAAAAACTGCCAAATAAAACTATTTTTGTGGTGAGATATCCGGGGCTCCTCACGTAAAAACTGTGTTGGCTGTACTTCCTCTTCCTGTTCTTCATCCTCTTCCTCCTCTGTGTTGGGAAGGAACTGTGGAGGTGGTCCTCTCTTACTTGGTGGTTGTGGTGGTGGTGGGGGTGCACCAGCTGCAGCTACTACTGAAGCCATTTTCTACTCAGCAAAATAGGTCTTCCTTTCTCAAAGTTGAAAGTCAGAGTGAGAAAAAAGGTGGGGGCTTTCATCATTTTGGAAAAAAAATAGTTCTAAACCAATGAAAAGTGTTATTTTTAGGTCACATGACCTAGCCTTACATCATTAGGAAACCAAAAGTGAAATGAACCAATAGAAAGTTTTATTAACAAGTCACATGACCTGTTACGCTTACGTTACGCGCGGCGCGCCGCGTCCCGGATCGCTTCCGGGGAGCTGCGCTTCGCGCCTCGGTTCGCGCTCCGGAGCACTTCCGGGTGCGCTAACGCGGCGCGTCATAAGACGCATTACGCGGCAACGCGATACGTCGCGCCTGTGCGACGCGCCCTGGATCGCTTCCGGGGAGCTGCGCTTCGCGCCTCGGTTCGCGTACCGGAGCACTTCCGGGTGCGCTAACGCGGCGCGTCATAAGACGCATTACGCGACAACGCGATACGTCGCGCTTCCGCGACGCGTCACGATGTTGATTTCTAACGCGCCAGTTGCGCAAACGGAACGTTTACCGGTTCGCGTACCGAGTCGCGGCACCAAATTGAGCTAACGGGAAGCTACCCGGTTCGCGAACCGGGAGCGAACCAAAACATAATAATAAAAAAAAATATTAATAAACATATAAAATATATTTTTTGATTTAAAGAAGAATACATTTTACAGCTATAGATATTAGCTTTTAAAAAACCAATGAAATTCACTGAAAAAAACATAGGTTATAGACCATATATAGTTTGGAATTAGCATTTACAATACCTTGAAAATTCACAGAAAAAAACATAGGTTATAAACCACATTTAGTTAGGAATTAGCATTTAAAAAACCTTTTTTTACTCACACAAAACCATTGAAATTCCATATATAGTTAGTTGCACTAACTATATATCGCGCACCCGCAATCCACTGCTGATGATGTCACATATTACATCATTCATGACACGGTCAGTGACATCACTGATGACATCTCAAATGACATCACTGATGACATCACTGATGACATCTCATTTGACATTAATGACCACATCACTGATGATATCATTCATGTGACAATACAGTACATCTCCTCACATTTTAATATAACCTGTGTTACACCCAGTGTTAAATACAGAGTATAATTTTTGAAACCATTCACACACCAATACTAGTTACTACATACGCACTCACTGATTCCTACGTCTACACACACATTCACTTATTCACCCATACAATCATTCATACATACAATCACTCATCTTTACAACACTATCATATGCACTCATACACCTATACAGATACTCACACTCTGCCACTCATCCATAGAGTTACTCACACACCTAGTCAGTCCTGTAAAGAATCAATCACACTTCCATTTTCTAATCTATACAGTTAAACATAGAGCACCTTACATTTTCAAACATATACTAACACATACTTACTCTCTTATACAATCATTGATACAAGTACACATTGATCTGCACAGAGTCACACACCTCCCAGCCAGCCACACGCACACTCAGTCTCCCATACAAATACTTGAGCAATCAATCAATAACCCATATAGTTACTCATATAGCTACTGATCAACACATGCAGCAGTTTACAGAACAACAGACATAATGATGCACAAATTAAGACAGTTTAGTCACTAACCCATGCACTCAGTGAGACACATTTAATCACTCACTCATACAGTCAGTCATGCACCTACTAAATCCTTCATCCAGACACTTATAAATCCACTCATTCTTCAATATGTAAGACATATTTTAACTTTACAGAAACATACAGTCACTGGATGTAGTCATCAGTGATGTCATCAGTAATGTCATTTGAGATGTCATCAGTGATGTCATCAGTGATGTCATTTGAGATGTCATCAGTGATGTCATCAGTGATGTCACTGACCGTGTCATGAATGATGTAATATGTGACATCATCAGCAGTGGATTGCGGGTGCGCGATATATAGTTAGTGCAACTAACTATATATGGAATTTCAATGGTTTTGTGTGAGTAAAAAAAGGTTTTTTAAATGCTAATTCCTAACTAAATGTGGTTTATAACCTATGTTTTTTTCTGTGAATTTTCAAGGTTTTGTAAATGCTAATTCCTAACTATATATTGTCTATAACCTATGTTTTTTTCAGTGAATATATATATATATATATATATATATATATTCACTGAAAAAACCATAGGTTAGAGACCATATGTAGTTAGCTGGACATTTTATTGACATAAAACCAATGAAATTCCATATATAGTTAGTTGCACTAACTATATATCGCGCACCCGCAATCCACTGCTGATGATGTCTCATATTACATCATTCATGACATGGTCAGTGACATCACTGATGACATCACTGATGACATCTCAAATGACATCACTGATGACATCACTGATGACATCTCAAATGACATCACTGATGACATCATGACACACCAATACCAGTTACTACATACGCACTCACTGATTCCTACGTCTACACACACATTCACTTATTCACCCATACAATCACTCATACATACAGTCACTCATATTACAACACTATCATATGCACTCATACACCTATGCAGACACTCACACACTGCCACTCATCCATGGAGTTACTCACACACCTAGTCAGTCCTGTAAAGAATCAATCACACTTCCATTTCCTCATCTATACAGTTAAACACAGAACACCATACTTCAGTGACATCACTGATGACATCACTGATGACTTCTCAAATGACATCACTGATGACATCTCAAATGACATCACTGATAACATCATGACACACCAATACCAGTTACTACATACGCACTCACTGATTCCTACGTCTACACACACATTCACTCATTCACCCATACAATCACTCATACATACAGTTACTCATTATTACAACACTATCATATGCACTCATACACCTAGTCAGTCCTGTGAAGAATCAATCACACTTCGATTTCCTCATCTATACAGTTAAACACAGAACACCATACTTTTCACACATACACTAACATATACTTACTCTCTTATACAATCACTGATACAAGTACACATTGATATGCACAGAGTCACACACCTCCCAGCCAGCCACACACACACTCAGTCTTCCATACATCCACTCATTCTTCAATATGTAAAACATATTTAAACTTTACAAAAACACACAGACACTAGATGATGTCATCAGTGATGTCATTTGAGATGTCATCAGTGATGTCATTTGAGATGTCATCAGTGATGTCATCAGTGATGTCACTGACCATGTCATGAATGATGTAATATGTGACATCATCAGCAGTGGATTGCGGGTGCGCGATATATAGTTAGTGCAACTAACAATATATGGAATTTCATTGGTTTTATGTCAATAAAATGTCCAGCTAACTATATATGGTCTCTAACCTATGGTTTTTTCAGTGAATTTTCAAGGTTTTGTAAATGAAAATTCCTAACTATATATGGTCTATAACCTATGGTTTTATCAGTGAATACATATATAAACATATATAGTCTGCATATCTATATAAATATAAATGCATGCATACATATACATATATGCATACATATGCATGTTATTTACATGAAAGTTTTAAAAACACTAATAAAAGCAAAGCTAAAAAGCCACCTCATTACAAACAGAATGGCTTTAACTTAAACGAGGGCGAGATCTATTGCATTTTCAATGCTTGTTTACGTTGGTTCTATCAAGAAGGCATTCAGATGTGTCACACATTTGCCATAAATTCTGAATGTTAGCACTCTAGTTGCTCATTAGATCACTGTAGTAAAGCTAGTGCTCACCAGGGAAGTCTGCTGCTAATCATGGTTTGCAGCCATTTTCCTGCATTTTTTATCCCGCAGACTTTCAGTCCGCATACCATTATCCCGCAAGGTCATTGACCTCGCATACCATTATCCCGCATTTTTTCAAAACGCATGTGCATTTAGCGCGCATGCCTTTACAAAGAATTACGTTTTAAAGGCATGTATGGTAAATGCATTTGCGTTGTGAAAACCACGATGACGAGAGAGGTAAGTGGGTTTGTGTTATTTTTTTCGTGGGTTAGTGATTGTGTAGTGTAGTGTAGTGTTGTGTAGTGTAGTGTTGTGTTAGTGTAGTGTAGAGTTGTGGTGGTTGTTTAGTGTAGGGTCATGCTGGGGGTAGTGTTTTAGGGTTTAGGGTTGTGTTGTAGTGTTTGCGTAGTGTAGGGTCATGCTGGGGGTAGTGTTTTAGGGTTTAGGGTAGTGTTGTAGTGTTTGCGTAGTGTAGGGTCATGCTGGGGGTAGTGTTTTAGGGTTTAGGGTTGTGTTGTAGTGTTTGCGTAGTGTAGGGTCATGCTGGGGCTAGTGTTTTAGGGTTTAGGGTAGTGTTGTAGTGTTTGCGTAGTGTAGGGTCATGCTGGGCGTAGTGTTTTAGGGTTTAGGATAGTGTTGTAGTGTTTGCGTAGTGTAGGGTCATGCTGGGGGTAGTGTTTTAGGGTTTAGGGTAGTGTTGTAGTGTTTGCGTAGTGTAGGGTCATGCTGGGGGTAGTGTTTTAGGGTTTAGGGTAGTGTTGTAGTGTTTGCGTAGTGTAGGGTCATGCTGGGGTGTAGTGTTTTAGGGTTTTGGGTAGTGTTGTAGTGTTTGCGTAGTGTAGGGTCATGCTGGGGGTAGTGTTTTAGGGTTTAGGGTAGTGTTGTAGTGTTTGCGTAGTGTAGGGTCATGCTGGGGTGTAGTGTTTTAGGGTTTTGGGTAGTGTTGTAGTGTTTGCGTAGTGTAGGGTCATGCTGGGGGTAGTGTTTTAGGGTTTAGGGTAGTGTTGTAGTGTTTGCGTAGTGTAGGGTCATGCTGGGGGTAGTGTTTTAGGGTTTAGGGTTGTGTTGTAGTGTTTGCGTAGTGTAGGGTCATGCTGGGGGTAGTGTTTTAGGGTTTAGGGTTGTGTTGTAGTGTTTGCGTAGTGTAGGGTCATGCTGGGGGTAGTGTTTTAGGGTTTAGGGTAGTGTTGTATTGTTTGCGTAGTGTAGGGTCATGCTGGGGTGTAGTGTTTTAGGGTTTTGGGTAGTGTTGTAGTGTTTGCGTAGTGTAGGGTCATGCTGGGGGTAGTGTTTTAGGGTTTAGGGTAGTGTTGTAGTGTTTGTGTAGTGTAGGGTCATGCTGGGGGTAGTGTTTTAGGGTTTAGGGTAGTGTTGTAGTGTTTGCGTAGTGTGGGTCATGCTGGGGGTAGTGTTTTAGGGTTTAGGGTAGTGTTGTAGTGTTTGCGTAGTGTAGGGTCATGCTGGGGGTAGTATTTTAGGGTTTAGGGTAGTGTTGTAGTGTTTGCGTAGTGTAGGGTCATGCTGGGGGTAGTGTTTTAGGGTTTAGGGTAGTGTTGTAGTGTTTGCGTAGTGTAGGGTCATGCTGGGGTGTAGTGTTTTAGGGTTTTGGGTAGTGTTGTAGGGTTTGCGTAGTGTAGGGTCATGCTGGGGGTAGTGTTTTAGGGTTTAGGGTAGTGTTGTAGTGTTTGCGTAGTGTAGGGTCATGCTGGGGTGTAGTGTTTTAGGGTTTTGGGTAGTGTTGTAGTGTTTGCGTAGTGTAGGGTCATGCTGGGGGTAGTGTTTTAGGGTTTAGGGTAGTGTTGTAGTGTTTGCGTAGTGTAGGGTCATGCTGGGGGTAGTGTTTTAGGGTTTAGGGTTGTGTTGTAGTGTTTGCGTAGTGTAGGGTCATGCTGGGGGTAGTGTTTTAGGGTTTAGGGTTGTGTTGTAGTGTTTGCGTAGTGTAGGGTCATGCTGGGGGTAGTGTTTTAGGGTTTAGGGTAGTGTTGTATTGTTTGCGTAGTGTAGGGTCATGCTGGGGTGTAGTGTTTTAGGGTTTTGGGTAGTGTTGTAGTGTTTGCGTAGTGTAGGGTCATGCTGGGGGTAGTGTTTTAGGGTTTAGGGTAGTGTTGTAGTGTTTGTGTAGTGTAGGGTCATGCTGGGGGTAGTGTTTTAGGGTTTAGGGTAGTGTTGTACTGTTTGTGTAGTGTAGGGTCATGCTGGGGGTAGTGTTTTAGGGTTTAGGGTAGTTTAGTTGTTTAGTGTATGCTAAAGGCATATTCGTTCTAAAAGTTTTCGTTATTTTAATTTGCGGCCTAATAGTACATACGGGATTTTTTTGCGGACTGATGGTATGCGGGATTTCGTCATATATTCGCTAATCATACTTTCTATGGCAAAATGAACCCCCTCATTTTGTTCCTTTCTAAATTAAATGTTTTAAGAGTTACCACTTTATTCCAATCAAGATGGCTTCAGGTGTGCCATACCTTTGTAATAAGTAGGACTGTTAGCACTCTAGTTGTTCTTTAGAACACTCTGGGACATTCTGTCATTGGGCTATAGTTGGGCTACATCTGGCTGATATTTGGGCTACATTTGTTTTTTTTGTCTCTGGTGGCCATCTTTGGGCTACATTGGGCTACATTGGGCTACATTGGGCTACATTTGGGCTCCAACATATATATAGCCCAATGTAGCCCAATATATATTTTTCAAAGTTAATTTTCGTAAAAACCACTGGAGCCTATATCTTGAGACATAGCAAAGGCACATTGGGCTACCAGTCCCTACAATTTTGCCAAGTTTGGTGTAAATCCATTCAGCCGTTCAGGCTAAAAGTGAGGCCAACCGCCCTATGGAAAATTGCATGGGAAAAACACGTTTTGGGACCCCCCTTTTTTCTCGGCCCCCCCTTGACGAAACCCCCCCAAATTTTCAGGGGCTGCTCAGAAACAAAATGTTCCATTTTCCTGAAAATTTCAGCCAATTCTGTCCCCAAACGCCAAAGTTATTCGACATAGAATTTTCAAAAATCCCATAGGAAAAAAATCCTAACTATATATACCTACTGGCTATCGCCAGTAGGTAATATATATATATATATATATATTACCTACTGGCGGTCGCCAGTAGGTATATATAGTTAGGATTTTTTCTCTATGGGTTTTTTGAAAATTCTATGTCTAATAACTTTGGCGTTTGTGGACGGAATTGGCTGAAATTTTCAGGAAAATGGCACATTTTGTTTCTGAGCAGCCCTTGAAAATTTGGGGGGGGTTCGTCCAGTGGGGGCCGAGAAAAAAGGGGGGTCCCAAAACGTGTTTTTAACATTGAGTTTTCCATAGGGCGGTTGGCCTCACTTTTAGCCCGAACGGCTGAATGGATTTGCACGAAACTTGGCAAAATTGTAGGGACTGGTAGCCCGATGTGCCTTTTGTAGGTCTCAATATATGTGCTCCAGTGGATTTTGAGAAATTAACGTTTAAAAAAAGATATATATCTGTAACAGCGGACCGGGCAGCGCACTGGTTCGCGGACTTTTCGCGCAACGGAGCTTTGTGAAGCGAAGCTGATTGGTTCTCCGGCGTCTGTCAACATTCCAAACAGTCCGTAGCGGCCGCCATCTTGTCTCTCGGTAGGATCGAGAGACAAGAGGAGGTCAAAACAAAGGGGGAAATAACTATAAGGGGGCATAGTAGATCCTCGCTGACCCCCTAGGTTTGATGTGGAGGTTTTAAAAGGGCCCCGCGGGGCAAAAAAAAAAAATAATAATAATAATTGAACGGCTGAATGGATTTGCACGAAACTTGGCAAAATATTAGGGACTGGTAGCCCGATGTGCCTTTGCTAGGTCTCAATATATGTGCTCCAGTGGATTTTGAGAAATTAACGTTCAAAAAAAGATATATATCTGTAACAGCGCTCCGCTTCGCGTAACGGAGGTTTGCGAAGCTGATTGGTCATTCTGTCACTGGGCTATAGTTGGGCTACATCTGGCTGATATTTGGGCTACATTTGTTTTTTTGTGTGTCTGGCGGCCATCTTTGGGCTACATTGGGCTACATTGGGCTTCATTGGGCTACATTCGGCTAATTAGCAAATAGCTCATCGCAAACTAGGAATGGTAAAGAATCGCTATTTATTCCTTAAAGTTCGCTATTTAGGAAATGCAAATAACTTTGATGATACATATGGCGGTTCATCTCTAACAAGATAAGAAGCATAGGGATACATTTATGATGACTGGCGCATCACCAGGGATGTGTTAGTCATTTTGTGCCGCTGTTCCGTCACCTATGGTGTGCTGCATTTACAATGCGGCGCATCATGGGGCAAAAACAGCACAGATGCGTGATGTATCTGTGCCGTAAAGGTGGCGCATTGCTGGAGTTGTATCGCAAGTGTGATGAAGCTCCAGCAAGGGTCGGGGGTGCCCCTGTCGCAGGGTTTCTGTTCTCACACAGAACTGTGGACAGAGGATTGGAACCTCGGCGAATTAGGGTGTCCCAAAACTCACGTTAGTAATCAAAAACTCCTTAGCAAGCTAGGTACAGTGTCACATTGGATATAACAAACTCTCAATGTTTAGACAATCCAGAATAGGAACTTATAGTACCTCAGGATACGTGGAACTCATGAACAGTCGGTCGTTATAGATTTCTTAGAAACCAGAACATGGAGTTAAGAAGAACAGATGTGTATTTGAAATGTTTATTTACTAATGCCGTCTTCTCAGGCGTAGTACCTTAGATAATAAAAGTACACATATTATCAGTAGCAAAATTACCAGCATAGTTACTAGTACATAAAAAGTGAATGGTGATAGTATGTTAACATGCTGTAAATGAATAAGAGTTAGCAACACTTATAAGCAGCCGCGGGCCGTGGAGGGAGTTACGGTGAGGCAGGGAGGCGGGGAGGGGGAGAAGCAGGGTGGAGAATACAAGTACACATATTATCAGTAGCAAAATTACCAGCATAGTTACTAGTACATAAAAAGCGAATGGTGACAGTATGTTAACATGCTGTAAATGAATAAGAGTTAGCAACACTTATAAGCAGCCGCGGGCCGTGGAGGGAGTTACGGTGGGGCAGGGAGGCGGGGAGGGGGAGGGGCAAGGTAGAGAGGGCTCCACCCTGCTTCTCCCCCTCCCCGCCTCCCTGCCCCATCGTAACTCCCTCCACGGCCCGCGGCTGCTTATATCTCACCCTCCCTAATACACATATTATATTATTTGCTAAGAAGGTCTCTTTGTGTTGGTTTAGGGCGTGCCCATACTTTAGTGTCTTAGATTTGAAGGAATCACATCAGCATACACCAGCTCTCTCTTCATGTGAACCGCATCAACTGTTGTGTATGTGTGTTCGGCAAAGCAATATAAAACCCGCCTCATGCCCAGAATTGGCAGAAGTTGCACTTATGTTATGAGTATGAAGTCGTGGAGATCAGACCTCATAACAATTCTGTATCGTGTTGTTCTTGAAACTTTAGCACTCGCTGTACAGATATAGTTTAACAAGTAAAGCAGATAGTAGACCAATAACATATTATTCTCATGTAAACCACGATGAACTACTAGGTGGAAAGCTAAAGCAACAACTAAGTGTCGTGTGCAGAAGTTGCAAAAAAGGAAAAATGGCGTTTAAACCGGTAATGAGCCCATGCTAACTTAACACGGTGTAAAGATATCCAGGACCTAGATGACACCTCCTCATGATCCGGAAACAAACTGAATAAGATAATAGAAGTGCCATCTCATGAGAGCAGATTGCAAGTTTATATGTGGACGGTCCGCAAGGTAAAGCATTAAAAACTAGGAAAATTTAATGCTAAAGAAAAATAAAACAGCCGAGTACTTTATCGAGTCTTAAGCCAATAGGCAAGGTAAATAATAAAAACTTGACAAATAAGTCAATGAATTGTCAATGAAATGCTAGCACTCAGCATATCAAACATGAAAAAGGTCTATGACATAACTGTGTATGCAAAATAAGCTGCAACAGCCTCCAATAGGAAGTCACCGTCTTCATCCGAAAACAGTTCAGCCATCCAATTTAAAAGCGGAAAAGAACATACGTGCTCTCCCAGCACCGGATCCTCTATCACCATCAGAGGACAGCTCGGTGGGTTTTCAAGAAAGCTCTGTTCCAAGAAAGACTGTGCTGCCGCCAGTAAATTCCAGGGACCAAGTAGTCCATGCATCAATGCCACAGCCATAATCCTTTCGCCAGGACAAACCAACTCGTGAGTAATGATAGGAGTCATCAGCTGATTAAAGTCGACGTCAGGAGAAACCGGTCCGCAGAGACACAAATCAATGGCCCAATCGAAATCACAGGTCAGGCAGTGAAATACAGGCTGGACACAGGTGAAGTAGGAGAACCGAAAAGATAATCCATATGCCGTGCTTAATATCGCCAACGGCATTGTGCCATAATATTCTAGCATGCGATTGCGGAACAGTGTCAGCAGCTGCAGGGTCGGAGGTTGCATAGGAGGGACATCCATATTTAAAAATGTAAAAAAGCACAAGAGCGTCCGCTGGTAATGCAAGTAAAAATGCCAATCTACGAACCAGAGTGCAGAAAATACAATGAAAGGAAGCAGGGATGACTCCAAAGATTTTCTCAAATGAAGTCACGAGACCACTGGTAACAACTTTAAAAAAGTGTGCCAGGGACTTTGTGGAGGATGCGTTAAAGATAGTCGGAAACATGTTGCTGAAATTGAAAGGCAAATCTTAATTGAAAAGGGTGTGCACCTCTGTATGGGTGTTCGCTATGTGAAGTACGAAAGTTTCACGGGCCGAACTCAAGGCCACCTCTCTCTGAGACAAAAGAGCTCTTATTCTTGCCATGCCGTTGAAACGTGTCCCAAGGTTGGTATTTGTGGCCAGATTGAAAACTCCCTATGTTCATGTGTGGGAGGAAATAGAACATTTCTGCAGCAAATAACCCGTTCACTTACTGTTACGATAAAAGGAATACTTTTAATTAACTCAGAACAATATTCATTATTGAGCATCAAATAACTACCATTTTCCAACAACTTGAACGTGGGGATGATAGCAGGAACTGGCGTGCCTTGCAACACGCAAGCCATATTTGGTCGGTGTTTGTTGCATGAACCGTGTAACTGTATGTGCCTACACATTAGTGAATGATCTGGCGTCTCAGTGCATTCCTCTCCATTCAGATAAACTTCTTGATCATCTTTGAAACATCTGTATGTGTATGGAAGCGACCAGACCTCATGAAGAAAAGCACTACCTAAAGGTTCATAACGACCTATTGGTATATATTTCATACAATTTGAAAACTTATATAAAGCAAAAGGCAGCGTTATTAAACCGTGGATAAGGCATGTTGCCAAAAAACCCGCAATCCTCAGCTGATGATGTCACTGAGCATGTCATGAATGATGTAATATGTGACATCATCAGCAGTGGATTACGGGTAATGGTATCTCTAGTTTACTCCCTTATAGCTGTGTTTCTTTTAACATAAGTGTCTGTTTCCTTCCCTTATACTTACTGTTTTTGGTTCGCTTCCGGTTCGCGTACCAGCGAGCGAACTAGGAAGCGAACTAAGAGAAATAGAGGTTGGCACAATTCCAAATATTGTACCAATTTTTTAATAACGGGGAGGTAGTTCTGAAAAGAACTTTTTTTTTATTTTTCTGAACATTTTTTTTACTGTTTTTGAATTTTTCGGAACAGTTTTATATTTTTTTGGGTTTTTCTTGGAGGGGGCAATGAAAACGATTCATTGTAAAGGGCTCAACAGGAGCAACAAAACAAAACAAAGAAGTATTTATTATTTTGGGCGTTTCGGACAAACTTGCATATGATAGTCAATAGCTCTGTTGATCAGAGTGATGCTTTTTTCTCCGTAGGAAATGAATCCATCGCAAAATGCGCAGATGTGTTTTACATCACCAAATCTCATTTGTATATTTGGCACCATCTCCCTGCCCTCTGGTCCCGTTACTTCCAGTACAACAGATCTTCTGGCCATAATAGGGAGATTATCTAGGTCGTTCCGAAACTGTGCAGCACTGTAGTTGTTAGGATGCCACCTAGTCATATGGCGATGCATTGTGTAGTTTCCGAAACTGTATTTTTTGTCGGTCCCTCTGGACAGTCTATCTTGACATATAAGGCAAGTTACGTATCTTGCATTTACTTTTTTCTGACCTTTGGGAATTTTAAAAAATTGCCAAATGAAGTTTTCTTTCCGGTGAGACGTCCTGGGCTGCTCAGGCAAAAACTGCCTCTCTTCGTGCTCGTCCTCCTGTTCCTCTTCTTCTTCTTCTTGTTGAATTAGAACTTGAGCAGGTGGTCCACTCTTCCTTGGATGTGGTGGAGGTGGTGGGGAAGCACCAGCTGAAGCTACTAAAGAAGCCATTGCTCAGTGATCACAAAGGGTCTTTCTCTCACAATGATGAAAGTCAGAGTGAGGAAAGAAGGAGGGATTTTCATCATTTGGGAAAAACAAGAGTTCTCAACCAATCAAAAGTGTTCATTTTAGATTATATGACCTAGTCTTACATCATTAGGAAACCAAAAGTGAAATGAACCAATGAAAAGTGTTATTACCAAGTCACATGACTTGCTGTGTTTACGTTAAGCGCTTTGCAGGGCCTCCCGGTTTGCTTCCAGAAACCTGCGCTTTGCGACTCGCTTCGCGTACCAGTTCGCTAACGTAGCACGTCATATGACGTATCACGCGACAACGTGAAACGTCATGCGGACGGGAGGCGTCACGATGTTGTTTTCTAACGCGCACTTGCGGTAAAGAAACGTTTACCGGCTCGCGGTCTATTTCGCGGCATCAAGGTCAGCTAACGGGAAGCTTCCCGATTCGCGAAGCGGGAACGAAGAAAAAAAAATATTTAAAAAAAAAATTATTCATAAACATATAAAATATATTTTTGGATTTAAAGAAGAATACATTTTACAGCTACAGATATTAGCTGTTAAAAAACCAATGAAATTCACAGAAAAAACCATAGGTTATAGACCATATATAGTTAGGAATTAGCATTTACAAAACCTTGAAAATTCACTGAAAAAACCATAGGTTATAGACCATATATAGTTAGGAATTAGCATTTAGAAAACCTTATTTTACTCACACAAAACCATTGAAATTCCATATATAGTTAGTTGCACTAACTATATATCGCGCACCCGCAATCCACTGCTGATGATGTCACATATTACATCATTCATGACATGGTCAGTGACATCACTGATGACATCACTGATGACATCTCAAATGACATCACTGATGACATCACTGATGACGTCTCATTTGGCATCATTCTTGTGCTAATACGATAAACCTCTTCAGACTCTAATATAACCTTAGATACACTCAGTGTATACAGACACTCACACACTGCCACTCATCCATGGAGTTACTCACACACCCAGTCAGTCATGCAAAGAAACAATCTCACCTCCATTTCTTCAACTATACAGTTATACACACCTTACTTATTGAAACATATACTAACACATATTTACTCTCTTATACAATCCCTGATACAAGTTCACAATGATCGATACAACCACTCACTCAGTGGGTCTCATGCACAGTTATTTATATATGCCAACTCTCACATGTACTGTGTTTTACATATGTACTTACTATGACATGTAGCATTGAGATATCCATTCACTCATCAATACACTCATGCACACAGTCAACTGCCCATGTAGCTGTTTCCACATGCACTCTTGAACTCATACACCTAGTGAATAAACTGCTCACACATCTATGCACAGAGTCACACACCTTCCAGCCACCCCCACACAAACTCAATCTCCCATAGAAATACTTGGGCAACCAATTAATAACACATATAGCCTCTCGTATAGCTAATGATCAACACATGCAGCAGTTTACATCACAACAGACATAATGATGCACAAATTAAGACAGTTTAGTCACTAACCCATGCATTCAGTGAGACACATTTAATCACTCACTCATACAGTCAGTCACGCACCTACTAAATCCTTCATCCAGACACTTATACATCCACTCATTCTTCAATATCTAAGACATATTTTAACTTTACAGAAACATACAGTCACTGGATGTTGTCATCAGTGATGTCATTTGAGATGTCATCAGTGATGTCATCAGTGATGTCACTGACCATGTCATGAATGATGTAATATGTGACATCATCAGCAGTGGATTGCGGGTGCGCGATATATAGTTAGTGCAACTAACTATATATGGAATTTCAATGGTTTTGTGTGAGTAAAATAAGGTTTTCTAAATGCTAATTCCTAACTATATATGGTCTATAACCTATGGTTTTTTCAGTGAATTTTCAAGGTTTTGTAAATGCTAATTCCTAACTATATATGGTCTATAACCTATGGTTTTTTCTGTGAATATATATATATATATATATATATATATATATATATATATATATATATATATATATATATATATATATATATATATATATATATATATATATGCATATGTGAAAACATATACATGCAGCCTAAAATATTTCCAAAATGGCAAAGATGCTAAAATTACATAGGTTTGTATAGTAGAGGCTATACTCTCCCAACCCCTAAGGAAAAAAGAAAGCAGTAAACATTTGTCATACAACAATGCTTTATTGCCATAGAAAAACCTGTAATTGCAGGCATTTGCCAGTAGGCTGCAGTAGAGTATAAAGAAACAAAGAAAAACAGACAACTTGCCATTAGAGTAGGGGTACCGCGCCTTTAAGACCTGACGGCGACCCCCTGCTCCCATGATGCACCACAGGTGGCAGTTAGGTCAGTTCTTTTTTCCGGCTCCTTCTGACAGGATCCTGGAGCTTGAGCTCTTCAGTTTTTGACTAAAACTGTTTATTGAAGAGAATTGTTTCAGAAAACTCGACATTTTCTGATTTATTAAGGCTTCTGCTACTGTTTTTGTGGCGATCCACTGAATTTTTTCAGTCAGAATGCCTGCTTTATTCAGAAAGTGCCCTTCCTGTGACAAGAAAATGGCACTGGCAGATCCACACTCGGTCTGTATTGTGTGCCTTCCATCTACACACAATCCTGACCAGTGCCACTATTGTCAGAAGTTCTCCAGGCGGACTTTACACGACAGAGAATGTATAAAACTCCATGCTATGCTAGAAAAAGACAAAAGCCATCAGGTGGGTGGCCATTAAGCATGGGTGTAAAATCCGTCCGCTCGCGGATTTTGCGGATTTTCGGCAAATTCGCAATCCGCGAACTCTCGCGAATTTGCCGAAAAATTCGTAAATCCGTGCGAAGCGGATTTTTTGCTTGGTCGCACTTGCCAACTAGAATACTATACAATTTTGCGGCGTGCAGCGTTCACTTACCGTCATTCAGCGTTTGCAGAGTTGTTTTTCTCCATGTTTGCGCGTGCCCCGCCATTTTGGATTTTGCCGTGGGATCCCGCGGGAGTTTGTCGACGTCATCGCGGCTTGCCACCTTGCACAGCGAGAGTTTTTCAATGTGAGTACGTCATAAAGGCCCGTGATCCCGCATCGCGAGAGTAAACACTTGCGAACACGTAGATGCGGCGGGCAGCGACAATCTCGCAACTGCGAGATTGCAAAATTTGCAATTTCGCACAAGAAATCCACCACCAGGCAGCATAAACCTTGAAAATTATGATTTTTATCAGAATAACTCCTCAGGTTGACATTTGCCTGCACTTTTTTTTTGCAAGGAGTCCATTTTGGGGGGGGGGGGTGGGAGGAAGGAAGGGCCCCACAGTCTCCAACTTCCTGTTCCTGTCCAGCAGGCTTCTCCCAGTGCTTTCTTCATGTGCTGGTCACTTTGATTTGGATCTTGACCTGGAAGGATTACTTTTTGTGGATGCTGCTGGATATTTGGATTTTTGCAAAACTGAAAGCACTCAGCAGGTGCAAAAGTTCAATCTTATCATTAGTAACCATTCCCTGTAGTGCTTCCTGAGGGGCCCCTTCAGAGTTCAGTTGCCTACTTGCAACTATTCTATGACCCTGCTCTGACCCTCACAGCAGGCTCAGAGAATAGCTACAAGTATGCAACAAAGGTCCTGTTAAAAAAATTACAGTGCAACAGAAAGCAATTACAGATAAGGAAGCAGGTGCCAGCCTGGAAGTTCAAATTCAGTGACACATTAATAAGCCCCTAATTCATTCATATAAGTTGAGGCAGTGCAGATGTGATTTTCCCCCCCATAATCTACAGTGATGAACTAGAGGGTGGCATGGGTGAGCCAGAGGGTGGCATGGGTGAGCCAGAGGGTGGCAGTGGTGAAACAGAGGGTGGCAGTGGTGAAACAGAGGGTGCTGTGATGAACCAGACGTAGAAACAACATGGTCGCGACCGTTGCTACCCGACAAGTAAGTTCGCGTTTGCGAACTGGTAAAAAACCCTTGCGAAATGGCAGAAACACTTGCGAACACAAAAAAAAAAGGAATCCGCAAAATTCGCGAGAGTTCGCGGATTTTGCAGATTGCGAATCCGTAAATACGCAATTTCGCGGATTGCCAATTTGCAAAATCCGCCCATGCTTAGTGGCCATGGAGGCCCCAGGTAAACAACTTCCAGCAAGCAAAGCCAAAAACGGCAACGTTCCACTTCTCCTGACCCCAGGAAGAGGAAGGGGAGAAGAGATTCACCATCAACGTCAAAGTCGCCTTCGAAGAGGCCCAGACACTCTTCGGGAACACCATCGCAACGTCGAGAGTCTCCGCTGCATCCAAGTAATTCCGTATTTAACACACAAACATGCCACCCCACCTTATTTGTTAACTCTTACTAATGGACAACACATCAATCCTAATTCGATATGTTCGGTATAATGATTTACCTTTTATTTCTAATATTTTTTGAAAACAATCTTTGATTTGATGTCAGAGTAAAAACACAACACATATACTGTACAAACTTAGACTGTGTACAAACTTTAGATTTGACCATAACATTTACCAAAAAACAACGAACTTTACTACATGAAAAATACAATCACTATACACAACAAAACATATATATCCTTTTCAAATTGTTCCAAAAAGGGGCAAGTATCAACTCCTCGCCTAAATGATCATAACGATTTCAATTTTTAGGGAACAATGATAGACAAAATCACAGTTGAAAGGAGATAACCAGATAAATCAATAATAATAATTTAATAATTATCAATATTTATTGTCTCCTTTTTTGCCGACGCGTTTCGAACTCCATACAGCTGTTATGGGTTCTCCTCAGGGCCTTGTCACTTCTGTCTGCATGTGTGTAAGGAAAAAACAACACTGTTTCAGTGTCTATTCCCATAGCCTCATATTACAAATCCGCTTGTACCATCTTTAAAAACCATGTTTACCTTAACTGTTGCCAGCCGTGATTATCCTATTATCTGGGTTCTGGGTCTTTGAAGCTGCAATCTGGGGGACATTTCAAAGAACCCATTTAGTGCCAATCTCATTCTTAGCCCTAAGATTACTTTTGGCAAAAACACTGCAGGACATACCTTTAGTATTGCTCAAGGGTCCGTGTACGGGCGTCCCTCTATGTGGCGGTGATGGTTTTGGTGTTTACGCCTAGGGGAAAGGCAACATCAATTTCACGCTACAGGGCTTAAAGGAGAGCCTAGCTAGTTCTCAGTAATTTTGTAAAGCCTTCATACCTTGTGGTGTGCACCGCAGGCTT
Organism: Lissotriton helveticus; assembly: GCF_964261635.1. Lineage (NCBI taxonomy): Eukaryota > Metazoa > Chordata > Amphibia > Caudata > Salamandridae > Lissotriton > Lissotriton helveticus. The sequence continues at coordinate 1,399,240,973 of NC_136059.1, read as the reverse complement.
CGGGGACGGCTTTACTCCGTTTCGAAATCTAAACAGGGGCGGTTTCCCACTGTGCGCGCCGCGCACTTGTTCGCCTTTGTTTACCAACACCGGGTCCTTGTGTGCCCCGCACACCGGTGTTCGTGTTTCTTTTCTCCAATTCGCGCACTGTCAAAAGGATAAACCAAAGGACAAATTTAGATGCCCCGGTTTGCGTGTAAAGCGCTACAGGCGTCCATGCGCCCCTCACCCTGCTCACCTTTTTTCAGAAGCTTTCGCTCAAAAATCCTTCGATCACTGTGATGGGCGGCGGCCCGAGTATCTCGTTACTTGAAGCGGTCACATGACCAATGGAATTCTGGGATCTGTAGTTTTTAGTGATGAAACGCTGCACTCTCTAGTTCCAGCGCCACTTCGGGGATAACGCTGTGACCTATATTCACAGCGGACTAAGTCATAAGTCAGTGGAGCCCCACATAATTACCCCGTTACAGTCTAGACACCTCAGAGAGGGCATTCAGCCCATTTTGTGTACTATTGAATTTCAAGATGAGGTACGCCTCTTTTTTCAAGAGTGTGTCCTCAATGTCAATCGGGCCTTTACTTCCAGATTGCATTATAGTGCATAGAACGGTCCATTTGAAATCCATTTCGCTATGGTTCAGGTCCAGAAAATGTTGGACCATTGGGGCACTTAAGACCTTTTTTCTTATTCTCGACCTGTGTTGTGTGATTCTGCTATTAACCTGTTGCGTAGTTTTTCCTATGTACATCTTTTGACAGGTGCACACAACTGCATAGACCACATTACGAGTCCTGCAGTTCGAAAAGCTGGTGTTTTTGCATTTAACTCCCCTATGTACAAATTCTGACCCTTCAATCGTGGAGTCGCACGATATGCAGTTTCCACACTTGTGGTGCCCTTCAATTGGTTTCAACCCCCATTTTGAGAGTAAGTCGCTCTTTGGCTTAGGGGTTAGTACATCCGCTCTAATAACACATTGGCCAATGCTCTTATTCTTCTTATAAGCGAACAATGGTCGTGGGAACGAGCAATCAAGTTCCTCTAACAGGTGCCAGTTTTTCAGGACCATTTGCCGTACTTTATGGGTGTCTGGTCCGAAGGTCGTGACACAGACCAACCTGTCCATATCTTGTTTTGTCTTTCTTTCAAGTAGACACTCCCGGGGCGTGTAGTGTGCCCTCTTTTTGGAGTGGCTTAGCAGTTTCTTAGGATACCCACGATGTTTCATCTCTTCGCAGAACCTGGTTGCATGTTTTTCATACTCATTTATCTCAGAGCAATTTCTTCTTATGCGAAGCAGCTGCCCATAGGGCAGATTATCTTTCAAGCTTCTGGGGTGTGCGCTCCGGTGATGGAGAATCGTGTTTTTATCCGTTTTCTTTCGAAAAAGCGAAGAACCCAAATGCCCATCAGTGCATTTTATCTCGATGTCTAGAAATGTCATGCTCTCATTACTGGACTCCAGTGAGAACTTGATGTCTCGATGTCTCTGATTAATCCAAAGGTGAAAGTCCATCAACTCGGCATGGCTCCCCTGCCACAGGAGCCACACGTCGTCGATGTACCTCACCCATTGTTTGATCTGTTTACTGTAAGGATTGTTGGAATAGATGAATTTATTCTCGTATTCCGCCATATACAGTATGGCCATCTCCGGCGCATAGGGACAGCCCATGGCCGTACCCTTGATCTGCATATAAAATTTATCATTGAACCTGAAATAGTTCTTCTTTAATGTTATTTCAGCTAGTTGCAAGATAAACGAGGTGGGGACTTGATGAGGCCTAGCCCTCTTTTCAAGGTAAAGCTCTAACACCTCCAGTGCCTCATCTTGAGGAATTTGGGTGTACAAGGACGTAACGTCCATTGTCACCATCAATTCCGTTACTGGATCAAATTGCGTTCCCTCAACTTTTAGAAGAAAGTCAGTGGTATCTTTCAGATATGATTTAACATCACTGACAAAAGGTTTTAAAAAGAAGTCTATATATTTTGAAAGTGACTCCAAACAAGACTCACACCCGGAGACGATTGGTCGTCCTGGGGGCTCCTCCGGATTCTTGTGAATCTTGGGTAGAAAATATAGGATGGGCGTTCTTGGAAATTTCTTTATCAGGAATTCACTTTCTTTGCATCCCACAAATCCATCCTCTGCACCATTTTTTATGATCACACTAATTTGTCCCTGAATGGCCCGGGTTGGGTCTTCAGGAAGTTCCCTGTACCACTCAGCATTGTTAACCTGTGTTGCCCCTTCAGCAAGATATTTTTCTTTGGACCAAATCACTACTGCTCCACCCTTATCAGCAGGTTTGATAACGACCGAAGGGTCATCTTTCAAATTTCTAATAGCTGTATGTTGGCCTTTCGTGATGTTCTGTTTAACATATTTCTTCTCTTTCTCTAGTTTGTTGATAGATGCGAGCATGATTTGTTCGAATGCCACAACCTGCTTAGGAATATTTTGGTGGGGGATGAAGGTGGACTTGTTCCTCAGGCCTGTCACTTCTACATTCGGAACTGGTGGTTTATCTGCAAAAAAAGCTCGTAAGCGGATTTTTCTGCAAAAGGCAATAGTGTCCAACTTAAGTCTGGTGAAATCAGTGTGCTGGCTGGGAACAAATTTCAAGCCAAGATTGAGGACAGATTCCTCATCTCTAGTGAGTATCTTCGAGGAAAGATTTACTACTGAGGATGGTGTGGGTTCTATGACTTGTAAAAGTTTCTGCGGGTGCGCATTTCCCACTGGGGTTTGAACCGAGTTTTTGGCTGCTGGCCTTTTTCTAAAAAAGGCCCCTTCTTATTTTGATTGTTCCCTCTATCCTCTGTTCCTGATGAGTTCGAGGAGGAGGATGTGTCAGAGAAAGTTTTAAATCGATTTCTCGACCGTCCCTGGAAATTATATAAGGCTCCACGTGACTCTGACTGGGTATAATAATCCTCCTTGAGGAATGGGTAGGCCTTTTCTAGAGTGAAAGCTTTTGAGTCCCTCTCGTATTGCGCAGATTTAGAGTTAATGGTGATATCTTTGAACGTTAGGATGTCTTTCTCGATTTTCTCAAGCAGTGCTTTTGCGTCGGTAACCGCTGGGCTTGCCTGGAGGCTCTTTGTGAGATCCTCAATCTCTTCTAGTTCTTTGGCACACAATCTCTGGGCTGTTTCAATGGTATGGACCATGAGGTCCCGGCTGCACTTTGTATTGATACAGCTAAAACCCTTTTTATACTCACTGTCCTCCGTGAATATAACAGGGACATTTTTCACCTGAAGTCCCCATGGGATGGTGCCACCCCTAAGGTGTTTCAGGAGAAAATGTCCATGAAGTTCCGTGCGGATCTGTTTTTTCTTGAGTCTAATGAGTTTGTCCGACTCGTTCTGTTGTTGAGCGGAGGTGCTCAGGGTTATATTGCCAAAAGCGGATGAAGCTATTAGATTCTGGATATGTGATTCTGAAAAAGACAAAGTATCTTTCTCCGACATTCCCTCGGAAGAACCAAAGGGTCCCTCCGCGTTTCTTAAGATAGGTAGTTAGGGCGCAATTTCCAGTGCCCGTGTTCTACTCTCGCGAGTATGCACCCGCCCTCAATTTTTTAGTATGAAGGAGTTAGGCCCATAAAACTGTGGGGATGGCTGGACCTTGTAAATACGTATTTAACACACAAACATGCCACCCCACCTTATTTGTTAACTCTTACTAATGGACAACACATCAATCCTAATTCGATATGTTCGGTATAATGATTTACCTTTTATTTCTAATATTTTTTGAAAACAATCTTTGATTTGATGTCAGAGTAAAAACACAACACATATACTGTACAAACTTAGACTGTGTACAAACTTTAGATTTGACCATAACATTTACCAAAAATGCCCTATGGGCAGCTGCTTCGCATAAGAAGAAATTGCTCTGAGATAAATGAGTATGAAAAACATGCAACCAGGTTCTGCGAAGAGATGAAACATCGTGGGTATCCTAAGAAACTGCTAAGCCACTCCAAAAAGAGGGCACACTACACGCCCCGGGAGTGTCTACTTGAAAGAAAGACAAAACAAGATATGGACAGGTTGGTCTGTGTCACGACCTTCGGACCAGACACCCATAAAGTACGGCAAATGGTCCTGAAAAACTGGCACCTGTTAGAGGAACTTGATTGCTCGTTCCCACGACCATTGTTCGCTTATAAGAAGAATAAGAGCATTGGCCAATGTGTTATTAGAGTGGATGTACTAACCCCTAAGCCAAAGAGCGACTTACTCTCAAAATGGGGGTTGAAACCAATTGAAGGGCACCACAAGTGTGGAAACTGCATATCGTGCGACTCCACGATTGAAGGGTCAGAATTTGTACATAGGGGAGTTAAATGCAAAAACACCAGCTTTTCGAACTGCAGGACTCGTAATGTGGTCTATGCAGTTGTGTGCACCTGTCAAAAGATGTACATAGGAAAAACTACGCAACAGGTTAATAGCCGAATCACACAACACAGGTCGAGAATAAGAAAAAAGGTCTTAAGTGCCCCAATGGTCCAACATTTTCTGGACCTGAACCATAGCGAAATGGATTTCAAATGGACCGTTCTATGCACTATAATGCAATCTGGAAATAAAGGCCCGATTGACATTGAGGACACACTCTTGAAAAAAGAGGCGTACCTCATCTTGAAATTCAATAGTACACAAAATGGGCTGAATGCCCTCTCTGAGGTGTCTAGACTGTAACGGGGTAATTATGTGGGGCTCCACTGACTTATGACTTAGTCCGCTGTGAATATAGGTCACAGCGTTATCCCCGAAGTGGCGCTGGAACTAGAGAGTGCAGCGTTTCATCACTAAAAACTACAGATCCCAGAATTCCATTGGTCATGTGACCGCTTCAAGTAACGAGATACTCGGGCCGCCGCCCATCACAGTGATCGAAGGATTTTTGAGCGAAGGCTTCTGAAAAAAGGTGAGCAGGGTGAGGGGCGCATGGACGCCTGTAGCGCTTTACACGCAAACCGGGGCATCTAAATTTGTCCTTTGGTTTATCCTTTTGACAGTGCGCGAATTGGAGAAAAGAAACACGAACACCGGTGTGCGGGGCACACAAGGACCCGGTGTTGGTAAACAAAGGCGAACAAGTGCGCGGCGCGCACAGTGGGAAACCGCCCCTGTTTAGATTTCGAAACGGAGTAAAGCCGTCCCCGAAGCCTGCGGTGCACACCACAAGGTATGAAGGCTTTACAAAATTACTGAGAACTAGCTAGGCTCTCCTTTAAGCCCTGTAGCGTGAAATTGATGTTGCCTTTCCCCTAGGCGTAAACACCAAAACCATCACCGCCACATAGAGGGACGCCCGTACACGGACCCTTGAGCAATACTAAAGGTATGTCCTGCAGTGTTTTTGCCAAAAGTAATCTTAGGGCTAAGAATGAGATTGGCACTAAATGGGTTCTTTGAAATGTCCCCCAGATTGCAGCTTCAAAGACCCAGAACCCAGATAATAGGATAATCACGGCTGGCAACAGTTAAGGTAAACATGGTTTTTAAAGATGGTACAAGCGGATTTGTAATATGAGGCTATGGGAATAGACACTGAAACAGTGTTGTTTTTTCCTTACACACATGCAGACAGAAGTGACAAGGCCCTGAGGAGAACCCATAACAGCTGTATGGAGTTCGAAACGCGTCGGCAAAAAAGGAGACAATAAATATTGATAATTATTAAATTATTATTATTGATTTATCTGGTTATCTCCTTTCAACTGTGATTTTGTCTATCATTGTTCCCTAAAAATTGAAATCGTTATGATCATTTAGGCGAGGAGTTGATACTTGCCCCTTTTTGGAACAATTTGAAAAGGATATATATGTTTTGTTGTGTATAGTGATTGTATTTTTCATGTAGTAAAGTTCGTTGTTTTTTGGTAAATGTTATGGTCAAATCTAAAGTTTGTACACAGTCTAAGTTTGTACAGTATATGTGTTGTGTTTTTACTCTGACATCAAATCAAAGATTGTTTTCAAAAAATATTAGAAATAAAAGGTAAATCATTATACCGGACATATCGAATTAGGATTGATGTGTTGTCCATTAGTAAGAGTTAACAAATACGGTGGGGTGGCATGTTTGTGTGTTAAATACGTATTTACAAGGTCCAGCCATCCCCACAGTTTTATGGGCCTAACTCCTTCATACTAAAAAAGCATCCAAGTAATTCGGCGTCGAGGCACCGCACTTCTGGCTCGAAGTCTGTGGCTGCTGACAAGACCAAGTCTCTGTCGACGATGAGGCTTCCGTCGACGTCAAGACACTCTCCGCCACCCCAGAGGGGGTCAGCGTCGAGAGTACTGATGACTCACACATCGCCGCCGGCTAGCGTGCCGCCGTCTAGAGGATCGTCGAGATCCCACCATTCGACGTTGAGGAGATCGACGTCGATCCGGCACCAGGGAGGGTCGCCGTTGACAAGATCGTCGTCGACACAACGTCATACAGTGTCGCCGTCAACACGACGTTGAGGAAGATCGACGTCGAGATTACCAACTCGACGCCGAAGATCGCCGAGACCATCGAGCCCTCGATCAACGCCGACGGTCACCCAGACATAGTCGACGTCGAAGCACTCGACATCGAGAGAAGAGATCACAGGCATTGCGGAGTCACCGAGGCTATCGGATCCTGGGTCCAGAGTGTCATCAGGGGACCAGTCATCGTCTCCTGGGCTACATGTCGTGGAGATCTCTCCAGAAGTCTCTGCCAAATCTGTGGAGGGGAAAGCCCGCTGTTTGTCGCCTCACCATCCACAAGGCGCTGTATCTGGCGGTCGCAGCAGTCCAGACTCGGATTACTCCCGCACGTACTCGCCATCTGGTCCAAGGACAAGTACTTCAGCCAGACCATCAAAGTCTCTTCCTCGGAGGCCAAGATCTCCTACCAGGACAAGATCTCCTGCCAGGCCAAGAACCCCCAGGCCAAGATCACCCTCTAGGCCAAGATCTCCCTCTAGACATCGGTCTAGATCCAAGGGCCGGCACAGCCGTCATTGCGACAGGCCCCATAAGAGAAGGTGCACAAGATCTCCTACATGGTCTTCGTCTACGAGATCGACGGTCCGGGACTATTCTCCGACCTTCTCCTCCACACCGCCTTCACAGGTTTCACCTATAGATGACATTTCTACTTTTACTGATGTTCTGGGTAGGGGGGCAAAGAAACTTAACATCTTTTTGCATACCCCAGTGGTTCCCACATCAGTCATCTTCGATACCCTGCACCACCAGACAGCTCCCAGACCTCTGCTACCTCTGTTGCCCGGATTCCTGGAACCGGCAATGGCCACCTTTCTTACTCCTGCAACAGTGGGTTCTGTGCCCTCCAGAATCGCCAAGAAGTACAAGGCTCCAGCGGAGGACCCCTTGTTCCTCGGGACTGATCCACCAGCTGATTCAGTCATCGTGGCGGCTGCCATGAAATCCCACTCTGCTTCCACCTCATACTGGATGTGTGCCGTCGACCTGCAGGACGCTTACTTTTACATACCTGTCTCAGTAAAACATCGGAAAATCCTCAGGTTTCAGATAGACCGTCACCACTACCAGTATCGAGTGCTGCCGTTCAGCCTCAAATCCGCCCCACGGTCATTCTCCAAGTGCATGGCGGTGGTGGCTGCCTTCTTCCGCAGGCGGAAGATCTTCCCCTATCCCTATCTAGACGACTGGCTCCTAAAAAGCTCCACACCTGTTCTTCTTCAGAGCCATCTATCGTACTGTCTCAACCTGATGCATTCCTTGGGGTTGCAGGTCAACTACAAGAAGTCAGTACTCAATCCCACCCAACGAATACACTACCTGGGCACCTCCTTAGACTCCGTGGAGGCAAGCGCGTGTTCTTCGGAGGAGAGGTTGTTATCCATGCTTCTGAAGTGTCGCACCCTGCTAGATACTCAAAGTCCCACAGCCAGGCAAGTGTTGTCTCTACTGGGATCGATGGCCTCGTGCATCTACATCGTGCCCAATGCACACCTTCACATGAGGCCTCTGCAGCAGGCTCTCAGGGACCAATGGTCTCAGAGATCAGGACACTGGGCGGATCGTGTGTCTCTCCACCAAGTTGCCAGAGACTCCATCAGATGGTGGATGAAACGTTCTCATCTTCTGCAGGGAGTCCCATTTCATCAGTTGCCTCCATCACAGACAGTGGTCACGGATGCCTCAATGCACGGCTGGGGTGCTCATATGGACCAACTTCAAGTACAAGGTCTCTGGTCCGACGTAGAAAGAGGCTACCACATCAACTGCTTGGAGCTCCGGGCTGTCTATCTGGCGCTCAGATCCCTCTACCTGTCTCTGCGCACCAACCACATTCAAGTTCAGACAGACAACACAACAACAATGTTCTATCTGAACAAGCAGGGAGGCACAAGGTCACGAGTTTTGTCCCTGGAAGCTCAATCCATTTAGTGCTGGCTTCTGGCGAGAGGTCTCTCCATCGTGGCAGTTCACCTGCCAGGAATCCTGAATGTTCAGGCAGACGGCCTAAGCAGAGACTTCCTAGAAGTGCATGGCTGAGTGCTCAACGAAGAGGTCACGCAGGAGGTTTTTTCGGCAATGGGGAGTGCCAGACATAGATCTGTTCGCAGACGCGGCAAACGCAAAATGCCCCGTCTTCGCGTCCAGATTCCCCCAGCAGGGATCACGGGGGAATGCACTTTTGATCAGCTGGTCTCAGACATTGCTCTACGCTTTTCCTCCCCTACCCCTTTGATCCCGGCAGTGAAACAGAAGTTCTACAGGACCAGCACCATGATGATCCTGATAGCGCCGGAGTGGCCACGCCAGTGGTGGTACTCGGATCTCCTCCAGCTGTCGGAGGTCCCGCACCGGAGACTGCCCTGCTGCCCAGACTTGCTGACCAAGGACGAGGGGAGGGTGTTGCACCCCAACCTTCCTTCCCTTTGATTGACAGCATGGCTCCTGAGGTCATCCAATATGGCCACCTAGACCTTTCGGCTGACTGCATGAACATCCTTAAAGCGGCAAAGAGGCCCACCACTAGAAAGTGGAAGAGATTTTACATTTGGTGTCTAGACAACTCTCTTGATACTATCCATGGTCAGGAGCACGTGATTCTACCCTACGTATTACATCTAGCAAGGTCAGGCCTGAAGTACCCCTACATCAGGGTTCACTTAGTGGCAATCGCAGCCTGTAGGAAGTCTCCTTCTCAGACCTCATTCTTCTTCATGCCTGTGGTCAAAGATTTCTTAGAGGGGCTTAAGAAAGTGTTTCCACCAGTGAGTTCTCCTCTCCTCCCTGGGAGCTTAACATCGTACTTACCAAATTGATGGGTGCTCCCTTCGAGCCTATCCATAAGGCTTCTTTGCAGCACTTGACCTGGAAAGCTGCCTTTTTGGTAGCCATAACCTCTGTAAGTAGGGTGAGCGAGATCCAGGCCCTGTGTTGCAAGGAACCTTACACAGTTTTTCATGCCAATAGGGTGGTGCTGAGGACGCATCCAGGCTTCCTGCCCAAGGTGGTCTCAGACTTCTATATCAATCAGACCATCACTCTGCCTACTTTCTTTCCTCAACCACATACTCCCCCGGAGAGGTCTCTACACTCTCTAGATCTCCGGAGGATTCTGAAGTTTTACCTGGTAAAATCTCTTCAACTTAGGAAGTCTGACCGTCTTTTTGTTAATTATGGGTCAACTAATACCAGTCTGTCAGCCTCAAAAAGATCTATTTTACGATGGATCGTCTCCTGTATAGCGCTGTCTTACCAATTAGCTAACAAAGCTTTACAGGGCAAACCTCATGCACACTCTACCAGAGGGAAAGCTTCTACTACAGCTCCCCTTCGTAACATTCCAATCTCTGAGATTTGTAAGGCGGCTACATGGCGTTCAGTATATACCTTTACCCGCCATTATTGCCTAGATTCAGATGCACAGGCCGATGCCCAAGTGGGACAGGCCTCTTTGAGGAATTTGTTTGCATATCTGCATTATAAATATGATGTTGATTCCTGTTTTTTGCTGTATACTTGATTGCTCGTCCGCAAGACTTTGGGTATGGGCTTGCTAATCTATTCATAGATTATGACTATTGATGAGTATCCCCTGGATGAGAAGAATTAGTTACTTACCTGTAATCCTAGTTCTCATCCAGGGGTATACTCATCAAAGCCATAAGCGACCCCCTCACCTCCCTGACGAGCATTATTGCAAAGTTATGATATGTTCCTTACGTTTATGCACCTCCAAAAAGAACTGACCTAACTGCCACCTGTGGTGCATCATGGGAGCAGGGGGTCGCCTTCAGGTCTTAAAGGCACGGTGCTCCTACTCTAATGCCTTAAAGGCAAGGTGTCAGTTTTTCTTTGTTTCTTTATACTCTACTGCAGCCTACTGGCAAATGCTTGCAATTATAGGTTTTTCTATGGCAATAAAGCATTGTTGTATGACAAATGTTTACTGCTCTCTTTTTTCCTTAGGGGTTGGAAGAGTATAGCCTCTACTATACAAACCTATGTAATTTCAGCATCTTTGCCATTTTGGAAATATTTTAGGCTGCATATATATATGTATTTTCTATATGCTCCGGGATACCACACATGGGCGGGGATTATTCATAGAGTATGACTTTGATGAGTATACCCCTGAATGAGAACTAGAATTTCAGGTAAGTAACGAATCCTTGTCCACTGAGATGTATCTGTTGTCCTTGCGACCAGGTAAAAGTGGTAAATTGACTGTATGAGTACCCTTCAGTCCAACCACTGGAACGGGTGCACTATAAGAGGGACTACATTCTTTTTTGTTCTTCAACTTTTCTCGGACCAGATCTCCGACTTTTGGAAGCCAACCGGCAACAGGAATCAGCAGTGCTGCATCAGTGGAAGAGGGTAAATGTTCAGTTACATAGTTGTAATGTGTCTGTTGTAGATCCTGTAACACAGTAGAATGATTATCTACGTCAAAGGTTACTGCAGCCGCCACAACGTCTAGACCATCAAGGTCTGGTACAAACATTTTAATTCTGAAAGCGAAACCCTCCACAAGAAGGGAACAATTGTCACCTGCCTATGTATAAACCAGAGCACAATGCGTCGCTCAATGACTACAGGTCAGTCTCAAATCCGGGGAGCAGAGTCAAAGATACAACTGACATTCAATGATGTGCTTAACAAAAATGATACAATTTTGTTTAATTTATTCAAAATGTAACACTTTTCAAAATGTTTAATGCATTTTTAACTCTTTTTTTATATACATGAAAATCGGAGAAAACACAATCAACAAAATTCTTTTTGCATCTCATTGAGACCATACAAGAACAAATGGACATATGGCTCCCCCGACAGGATAAATACGGCACATCAATAAAACATCCTCATACCAATTGCATTTTAACACAAACTAAACAATCAAGCATACCAAAATCACATTCACACTGCTATCTCACTATCACATTCACGCATTAAAAGCATTGCATAGGTTTAGAGATAGAGAAACTTGAAAAGAGAACAAAGTGGTATCTTGCACTGTTATTAAGGGTAAATTAGGGAAAGGCGTCTCAAATAAGGCAATGGAGTTCTGAAAAATAGTTGGAATGAACAATTAATTAACTGTTACTCAAGAAACATCGTAAACAATTGATAGTTGGTTTAGAAACATCAATTGTGCATTGGAACCCTTTGTTCTTTGTAGTTATTTTACGTGTACCACTGTGCGTTTCCTGTCAGGCACGGTGCCGACACGCGTTTTGGTGTAACGCTAGGGTCTAGCCATCACCTTCTTCAGGGCACAACTAAGATGCAATCCAGCGAGTAAGCCGTGAGGTTTGGGGGGAAAAAAGAGGAATATATAAACATGAAATGGAGTCCAAGGCTTCGTTAAGAAATGCCTCTCAACACTGAATAGTGAGTCCTTTCTAATTCCAGAGTTTGGAATCTGCTGTTGAGTTCATATCCAGATATGCACTCGAGTGGGGAACAACTTCCACGTAAATGATGAGCACGGTAACTCAAAGGGCAGGTCAATGGAGTAACGGTTCGAGGCAAATCCAGAAAATAAAGATAGCAGGAGTCAGGATGCAAAACCAAGAAGTGGTGCCTATCTAAATGCGCTCCATGACCTCGAGACTAAATCTGGGGCGGGGCCCACATAGAAGGTATAGCGGGACTCAAGAACTGGCTGGTCCACCGCAGGGAAGAGTAAGAAGAAATTTTAATGTGGTCGGCTAAGCGTAGAGGGTCTCAATCCTCGGCATTTCTAAAAAGGGGTCGTCGGGTAACGATCACTTCAAAAGAGTCACAAACAGTTTAATGCCAAAGAGCATTTCGTATGAGGTTCACCCACCCATAGATCTTCTAGGGAGATTATTAAGTGCACGTTGAACCCCATACAAGTGGGCCAGCCAGTTCCTGCCATTACCTAAGACTCCAGCTGTCAAGGATTGCTTTAAGTCACGGTTCATTCGCTCCACAATTGAATTACCCTCAGGCCTGTATGGAGACGAAAACTGCACGAGCACCCCCATTGACTTCATCGTATCCTTGTACACCTTAGAGGAGAATGCTGGACCTTGGTCAGACTGGAAGGTGCCACAGGCAAACATCCCGACAAAGACACGCAAATCCCTGATGACATTTTGAGCCTCAGCACTGCATTGTGGCCAAACCCAAAGCAATCTAGTGCACAAATCAACTGCAATAAATATATATTCATATGCAGTATCAGAAGAGAGTGGAACGCAGTGATCAAGATAAACACGGCCAAAAGGTTGACTAGGAATACACAGCTGTGTTTGCGGTAGGCGTATTACCGTAGATGGCTTGATTTGCTGACAAATGTTACTAGAAAGAACATAATTTCTGTTTATATAAACCACACCACCAATAAATTGGCTGTAAAATAGAGACTGACGCCGACACACCGGCATGTGCTGATGCTATGCCTTCGTGTGTGGCTTTCATCAAAGGAGGTCTGCGGTCCAAGTTGGCAATCATCTGATCTCCAACAGAAGGAATCAAAGCATAAGGAACTTGCTCGGGAGTAATATGATAAGAATATTTTGAAGGGAAACCCTGACGAAAAGCAGTTCCCTCCCTCTTTGCAGCTACCGCTGCCAGAATCTCATTATCTATTTTAGTCATGGACCTTGTAACTGCTGCTGCGGAACACCCGGCTACTGCAGACTTCGCCGCTTCCTCAGCCAAAAAATTACCAAGAGCATGTGCTCCCACATGCTGATGGCCAAGAGTATGTATAACATGTGTGAGGGGCAGTTGTTGTTTAAGATCTGCCACTCGAACCCAAAGCGTTTTATGCTAAATTGCGCTGCCTTTAGAATCTCGATAGTCATTCAGAGACCAAAAGAATAAGTTGTCATTAAAATACTGTACACAGTAATAGGAATCACACACAATAAGAGTATTTACATATGGATCAGCAAATTTGAGAGCAAGTACAAGAGCACCCAGCTCCGCCAATTGTGCCGTACAGTCTCCAAGTGCCTGAGTGTATAACGGAAGACATAAACTCTTCATTAACAATTGATCCAGCAACAATTGCTATAGCCGCTGAATAGGCATGTTTCGAATCCATGGCCAGTTGAGCCAAGCCATCAGTATAAATGATGCAGTCTTACTCATGTAGAGGAAGCAGAGACAAGGAGGGAGGATGAACGGGTTCATACTGTAAAAACTCCTGTGTCTGAAGTGCAGGATCAAAGATAAACGTGACATCAGCCGATGTTAAAGAAGTAGTCCATTGTATAGAATTGGGGTGTAGTGCCTTCCAGTTAGGTACACTCGCCTTAGTCACAGCTTCCAAAGCAGGGAAGTGCGTTGCCATAAGAATGCGTTTGCCTTGCACCAGTGAGCGTTCTTTCCAGAATCGCCATCTGTACTGCCGTCAAGATTTTCTCAACAGTTGAGAAAATGCATTTCAGCAGCAGTATATAAATGTGATTTGTATGCAATAGGAATTGTGTCTCCCTCATTGAACGTCAAGTAAGTGAAACCCATTGTCCCAGAAACGATACGTATTACCAGGTAAGTGGTGTTATCATGGGTCAACAAGTAGTTAGTTGCAAGCAAGTCAGATTGCAAAGAATTTGTAACAGAGGTATGTTCCGAAAGCCGTGAAAATCAAATGGGAGTGACCCCACACCCAAGAGAAGGGGTACCACTGGTAAGTAAAAATAAGAGGATTTCTCCTGGGACTATTGGAATCCCCACTAATCAATATTAGCGGTGGAACGTTCCCCTATTAGATAACTCTCAATCAACTATATCATACAGCCATACCTGATGAGTTCAGTTCCTCAAAGGTGATTAAGTGACATCAAAATAACAACAAAACTAAATTAGAAAAATACAGTTTGTCTTTAATAAAATTGATAGCCATCTGGCAGAAGAATATGTAGGTTGTATCAATGCATAAAGCGGTTTGAAATGCTGGGCATAATCAGGAATGTATGCCCTCCCTGAATTCAAAAATCCCAGCAAGGACTGAAGTTTCTTCAGTGTAGAAGGGGTTTGCAATTGTGCACAATTCTCCAAGAAGTGTGGGGCTAAGCCCTGTCCTTCATTATTGAGCTCGTAGCCCAAAAAGAGTGCCGCCAAATGGGCGATGTGCGAATTTGCAAAATTGAATTTAAATCCATAGTCGGCAAAGGACAAGATAATCCTGTCGACTCAGACAAGATGCGGCATAAGTTCATCATCCGTTAGATAAAAGTCATCAACGTACGAGAACGCAACTGGGTCTGTATGATTAAACAAAGGCACAATAAGTGCTGCATATGCCTCGGGGCTATTCTTATACCCCATAGGTATTCCTGTCATTTTTTCTGATTCCTGACGTTAGTGAATGCTGTCAAGTCACGGCTCTCAAGAGCGAGATTGTGACTGTAGAAACAATTAGAAATATCAAGTGTAGTTTTGTATTTTTTACGAACAAGATTGTTCACCAGCGCAGAGCTGTGTGTGTTTTGCACCGCAAAAGTGTGACAATGACTATTTAAATTTTGGCAATCCAATCCAATCCGATATGAACCATCAGGTTTTGATACCGTAAAGAGAAGATAATTCATCGGTGATGTACCTGATTCAATCACTCCTTGATACTTTAACTGTGTTAAAATATCACAAACGGAAGCCTTTGCTTCACATCTGATTGGATATTAAGGTTGTGGCTGTGGCATAGAGCGTAAAGGTATTTCATGAGCCGGTGAATCAACATCCCAACCCACCTGATTACGATACACTGCTGGGGCAAGGGCCAAAGCCAATTCAGCTGCTACAGCCTTTGCATGCTCCTCAGGGGCATAACGTGAAGAACTCGGAAGTATCACGTCTTCCCCTCTAGAAGCGGTGGAGGCCAATCTGCCTCCGCTAACAAAATGTCATATAAGGAGGTTAGATTCTCCCAGAAAACCGGCTTGATTGGACGAGGTATATCACCTTCAATTTGGGGAATAATCTCATAGAGCCTATCCGGGGGGGCAACCCGGGTAATCACACTCTCTACTGTAATGAATGTTTCAGCTGCTGTCGCCTCCAGACATGGACGCAGAGTCTCCCGCACTATGGTAACCTCCGCTGCGCTGTCGAGCAGAGTCCCACCCCATGTCCAATCCAGGAGTCACGTTCTCACCGTCTGAGACATATCTCGCTTTTAAAGCGACAACTTTTTTCTTCTGAAATGGGGGTTGAAAACGAGGTAGATCCTCTTGTTTTCCTTTGACTTCAAACTGTCGAGGCTGATCTTGTCTCTGTGGTGCAAGTTGACTTTTGCCACGATCTTGGCGTTCCTCTCCACCGACTTGAGAGTCAGATGTGTCCTGTGAAGAACGAGGAGAACGCTGACCAGGGACTTGAAATCTATCCGGAGACTTAATTTTTGAGCGGTTGCGCAAGTCATAAGAGTGCTCAGAAGACTCATGTGTCCGTGAACCAGCACGCAAACCTTGCTTCTGTTGTTGCTGCCCCTGTTTAATATTCTTCCAGTTCTTTTTAGTAAAGAACAGACGCCCATCTTGATCAGTCTGGGCTTTTTGTGGAGTTTGAGATTGGGTTTGTGTAAAAGGCTTAACTCCCAGACTATTTCAGCCTATGGTCTTATAAGCTTTTGCAATAAACTTTAGTAATTTGCGTGGCTTGTCCGCATCTGGGTCAGCCTCCGAGCGATTTGCCACTCGAAAGCTTACCGCATCGGCCTTGACATTGGAAGGATCATATCAGCAACCACGTAGAACACCCCCACCAGTCTCATCCCCAGCTCTACAGCGGCTTTGGCCTTGTTTATCTTGAACACGCTTAATCACAGAGGGGAGTACGGTCATTGAGGGAGTGCCAAACACTTTGAATATTCAGCTGCAAACACCTTGCCCCTGGTGTTACAATCAGCTAACTAGGGAAGTAAGTCTTTAGGTAAACTAATAGTCAATATCTTCTGTTTCTCCACAGGAGAGGTTTTTAGAAAAACAGCCTCTAGTTGTCCAAATAAGGTAACTCATCCTTATTCTGTGGATGCTTGCCCATCACTGCATTAACCATAACGGGACTGATAGTTACACCACCAGGTCCAGCAGGTTGTGCAGCAACGCCAGGTGATCCCACCTGGAAGTTGAGCTACATGAACTGTATAACATCTCTATGCATGCATATTAAAGACGTATGTAACACGCAGAGTTCTCAGACGACGCGGGTCAATAAAGGGCCTTAAATGGACTGGCGTTATTGGGTGAGGAAGGGCGCCATTAAACCAAATTTGGTGTTGCCAAGCTGTGAGCTGAATCTTAAGAGCCCTGTTAGGCAGACAAGCTTGAGTAGGGCATGGCAGTATGTTCATGAAACAGGTTATCCATTACATTCACCACCAAAAAGGTGACCCAAAAATAAAACACCTCAAAGTGGTAAGCAGCATCCGCTTCTACTACAAAAATGAGCACAACATCAGCATTCGAGACTCCATTTTCAGTCAAATGCCGTGAGTGCAGCCCGATTAGGTGGAGGAATTTTGGCCGCCATAATGTACAACAAAGAAC
Source organism: Lissotriton helveticus (assembly GCF_964261635.1). Lineage (NCBI taxonomy): Eukaryota > Metazoa > Chordata > Amphibia > Caudata > Salamandridae > Lissotriton > Lissotriton helveticus. The sequence continues at coordinate 1,399,223,927 of NC_136059.1, read as the reverse complement.
GACAACCTAAAGCAGGGCAGTGCAATTACGTGTCAAGAACAAAGAGAAATAACCTTTTAAAACTTCAAGCTGTAAAAAACCTATTAAATATCAATATAGGAGGTTACACTGACACAGCTGTCTCTGGAAACAGAAGTAAGGGTATTGTGGACAAGCACAAGGATTACTCCAGCATCTCGCACATGAGAACCAGACCAAACGTTGGCGGCGCAATGTTGCATGGATTCGGCACATACACAGAACTATGTGCCGGCAAACAGGACCTCAGTGAATAGAGGTGTACTAACCTACCACATTAGTACCCCAAATCCCAAACCGACTAGCTATAGTGTCTCAATAGTTCTCCTCCAAATATCACGGAGCTACAAATGATTAGACAGCCCACACCACAACACTCCCGCCTCTCTCATGAATCGCGGGAGCAAGACATACTCTCTCGCCTACTCACTTGTACTTGTCCACAATAGGAATATGCAGTCATCGAAATAGTTAAAAATATTCATTTTAACTATTGTGCTCTACAATGCAGTATACGAGCCACAACCAGCAGCAAAATGCATTATATTAGAACAGTTAGCATGTCACAATTCCATAGAATACAAAGGGAGAAGTCATTATATAAATCAATCAATCAATCAATCAATCAGGGTACTTGTAAAGTGCGCTACATACCCGTGAGCGTCTCAAAGCGCTGAGGGGTGGAGGGGGGGTGGTGGGGGGCGGGTGCCGCTACTGCTCGAAGAACCAGGTCTTGGGAAAAGGGTATTTAGGCCTAACCACCCTCCCCTTGACTAGAAGAAGTTTATTTTGTATAAGGGAAGATCTCTGGGCTTTGACAGCAGACCCCATACCTTAAAGCCTGGATGTAAGGTTTACCTCATAGGAACAGTGGAGCTCTTCTCCATGAAACGGCTTTCTCCAAGTGTGTTAAAACAACATTCAACAACGTCCTATCAAAGCACGAGTCTACAGTACTGCAGCTATGTGTAGCACATTATGTCTAGATGCTAGGGACTGACCAGAACAAAATAACAAGGGGCATTGTTTATCGACCTTGCACATCGTGTTCAGACTAAACTCCAGGAAAGGCTGAGAACGCGAAAAGCAGCCCGTTCTCATGTGAAAGGCACAAACAGAGTCTGGCAAAACAAAGTCATGTAGTAACGTGCGCAAAAGCAGCATCACAACAGCAAAGCTCATCCTAACTTAGTAATGTTGACAAAGTCCCCCAGGGCCATATAACCATGCCACTGCATCAGAATGTGCAACATATAAGGGATGTGTCTTTGTTGGCGAGATAGCTCAGTGAGTTAATGCTGAGTGTATGGACATTTGCAGTAATCTGAAGGTTGTGAATCTTAATCGGGACAACAAGCATTCCATCCTGGCAAGGTTGGTTAATTGAGTACCATCAAACAGGCTATAAGTAGGATTTGTGTTTTACAGTACTTGGAATTTGCATAACTTGGGTATGAAGTGCTATATGCCAACACTTCAATATTATTGTTGTGCTCACTTGTCGTACAGTGTGGCTAAATTCAACAGAAAGACCAGATCCTGGTATGCCTGTTATATGCTTTCAAAAAATGTACATTGTATCAAATTTGTTCAATTATTTTATCTCCCCACATTTAAGTGATAGTCGGGGTAGAGAGTACACTTTTTATAGGCTAATTTTAAAAAATCCACCAGCATCTCACATTAACAATCAACAAACCATGACAGTGATTTTACTTGTGCCTAAAAAAATATGTGAAAAAGCGAGATGACCCCTCACGGGCGCACCACCATCGGGATATCTGGTTGGTACTCACCAGAAATGCCCTGTTATCATCATCGGCAGTCATCAAGCTTTGAAAAGAAAGGTGTCCAAACAAAAGAGTAAAGTAAGTGCAAGTGCAGTGAAGGAAAAGAGAAGAAAAACCAAGAAAAAAAGGTGTCTTATAAAGTTAGGGATGCACGTAACTGGTCATTTTATTCTTTAAACTTAGTGCAGCCTAACTGGTTAAAAAAAGGAAGGGGAATAGGTTGCTAGTCATACAGCCCAGATCCTCAAGCCAACATGTTTCATCGCCTTTCACCATTTAAGGCAATTTCATCAGGGCGTATATTCTCTTGCCACTGCATCAATGCCGGACACAACGTTTACACAAGACTGTCAAAAAGAAAAAAGACATAAAAACGGATTCATTATATGCTCGTCTATCCATTAAGTCCATAGACATCTTATGTTGACACCACGAACCACACACAGCAATTCATATTTACCCCTGCTGAGCGATGGTGACTCCTACCGGCTGCATGGGTTGATTAAAACCGAGAGACGGCCCCTCCTTTGAGCCGTCCTCCGTGTCCCTTCAATTTCTGTATCTTAAAGTAAAACCAACAAATAGGGTCAGTTTCTCTCAAAAGACCATTTTTTTGCAATATCATAGGTCCTGCACGAAAAATGATAACACTGCTCCTGTCATGGGTGTTACACAAAACCCCCCTCTCTCCATCTCCTTACCCATAGGGTACACGAGCCACGTATTGACTCCACCGGTAGCCGGCATTCGGCATGGAGTTCCTTATTTACAGACCGCAAACTAGGGGAAAACGCGGCTGCAACAATTGCTATCGCCCGATTTCGACCCTGACCTGCCGCCATCTTAGAGCAGGATAGTTCACACTACTCAATACTTAGTCATGTATTCTTCATCACAAGATCGTGTCGATCATGTTTTAAATTTTGAATTTCCTTATTACAGACCTGATCCCTGGTCTCCAGATCGAACTCCTCAGCCCCAGCTCCTCGATGAGGACGATGAGGCTGTGACTTTGCTGCGGACTGCCTTTCTCCCCCAAGACTTCCTGGCTATGGCAGCCCTCTTCTTGGACTTCGGACTTGGACCTTTGCACTCCCCGCCATTTTCCTTTCTTTTTATGACTCGCTTCTTCTGCTACTTCTCTCCTCCGCCATTTTAGCATTCTCTGACCACTCCCGTCTCTGTCCTAGAGACCTTTCTATTGTCTCTCCTGTTGCCTCTGGCACACTCCTCGCTGTCTTAATCATTACTATCTGCTTCCCTCTCTCGTTTGTCTCAATTTCCTGCCCTTCTCTGTCCCTCCCCTGGTGCTGTGACTGTATCCCCCTCTGACCCCAATAATGGAACTCTGCTTTTCTGTATATAAAGATAACTCTAATCACTAGTATATGCAGTAGACCGTTGTGCTCTCTACCATTCCTATGTGACTCTTAGAGTATATCCAGTCATATCCCTTCCCTATGTATATAGAGATAACTCTAACCACTAGTATATGCAGTAGTCCGCTGTGCTCTCTATGTGACTCTTAGAGTATATCCATGTGTATCCCTTCCCTATGTATATAGAGATAGCTCCAATCACTAGTATATGCTGTAGACCGTTGTGCTCTCCACCATTCCTTTGTGACTCTTAGGGTATATCCTTGTGTATCCCTTCCCTATGTATATAGAGATAACTCTAATCACTAGTATATGCAGTAGACCTTTGTACTATCTACCATTCCTATGTGACTCTTAGAGTATATCCAGTCATATCCCCTCCCTATGTATATAGAGATAACTCTAATCACTAGTATATGCAGTAGTCTGCTGTGCTCTCTACCATTCCTATGTGCCTCTTAGAGTATATCCAGTCATATCCCTTCCCTATGTATATAGAGATAACTCTAATCACTAGTATATGCAGTAGTCGGCTGTGCTCTCTACCATTCCTATGTGACTCTTAGAGTATATCCATGTGTATCCCTTCCCTATGTATATAGAGATAACTCTAATCACTAGTATATGCAGTAGACCTTTGTACTATCTACCATGCCTATGTGACTCTTAGAGGATATCCATTTGTATCTCCTCCTTGTGTGACTTTACATCTTGTACATTTGCAATTTTTTTCTGTTTGTATCCTTTATGTAACGCATGTAATCCTAAGTCCTTATGTTTTTCAACTGGTTCTTATGTAAAGCGCTCTGACACCTTCGGGTAAAGTTTGCGCTATATAAAATCGCATAAATAAATAAATTTAAAAAAATACTCTCCTTGCGTTTTTTGAATAGTTAAATAAACAAGATCCCAGTCTGCGTTTCACCTGGACTTACAGCTGTATGTCAGCGGTGTATCTAAATCTTGATATCGAGGCCACTGATGGACAGTTGTCTACCAGGGTGCATCAGAAACCCACCGACAGGAACTCCCTTTTATTGTATGAATCGTACCACCCGATAGCATTAAGGGACAACCAGCCGATGGGTCAGTTTCTGAGATACCGCAGAAACTGTTCATCCACAGAAGTTTACTTGGATCAGGCAAGTGATCTTAGTGGCAAGCTACAAGAAAGAAAATATCGTGCCAAGGTCATCAGGCAGGCGAAAAAGAGAGTACTTAAAACTCCTAGAAGTGCCCTCTTAGAAGTACATCAGAAAGAGAGAGACCAATGTATTCCAGTAGTTATGACCTATGATCCTTTGGCTACAAAGATAAGGCAGTCCATTCGTAAACATTGGTCCCTTCTGTCCACCAATGAGTACAAAATACCACCTCCAAGGTTCGCTTTTAAAAGGTCATGCAACCTGAAGGACAAACTGGTACACACCAGGCCTTTACCTATTAAAACAGCTACAGGTAGATCAATCCCAAAAGGACATTTCCTATGCGGGACTTGTTCAGTGTGTCCATTGACACAAAAAGCAACCAGTGTGGCACTAAGATCAGGAAAGGGGTGGTTCCTAGGAAATTTTAGCAACTGTAATACCACAAATGTGGTGTACAGGTTGCAATGTGAGTGCGGGTTACAATATATTGGCCTCACATCGAGAAAGGTGAAGACTAGAATCCAGGAGCACCTGAGTACAATAAGGGCGGAAAAACTAACTACTAAATTAGTACAAACTGCCACAGTAACAAGCATAGTTTTACTTGGACTGTCTTAGAGAAAGTGGTAGGAGATACTTACACTGTGGAACGATTATTAGTATCAAAAGAGGCAAAATTGATTTTTCAGGAGAAAAGCGAACAGCTGGGACTGAATCAACTTCTTGAATGGAACAAGATCCAGTGAATTACACGAAATTCTTTTAAGTATACTGGTACCTGTGCCTGTGATGTTCTATTCAAACATATAACTTGGTATTGGTGAGGGGCATAGTTGTTGCTGCCTTCTAATGCTAAAAATCTGCCTTCCATTATTCCCTGAAACTCTGATGATCGTTCGACGGCTGCCTTGCCAATGATTTGGTTTAAATTGATGTGATGAGTCTAAAACGGCTTCCGGCTATGTGCCTTGTTAGTTTAAGAGTCAAGGAAAAAGAGTGTATGTGCAGACCGAAACGCATGGAGATACGCGTTACCTACCAAGATTAATAATGGGGATCGAAACAAGATAATTGTGAAACACGATCCATAGGCTTGTTCGATAAATAACAAATCGATGCGTTGTTTATGTTCTTTGCAGGTGTGTTTGAAGTACAAAATGTGAAATACACCCGTAAACCATATGAATAATTTTTAGAGCAACGTTTGATTTAATCTGCTCCAATACGGCGGTAATTCGGAGCCGTAATAACGCTTGTGGTTTGCCACATTGAGAGTCACGGAAAAAGAGTGTATGGGTAGGCATAAAGATATAAATGTATGTATTACCTGCCAATACCAGCAAAAGTGTCTGTAATAAGGAAATTCAAAATTTAAAACATGATCGACACGATCTTGTGATGAAGAATACATGAATATGTATAGAGTAGTGTGTGAACTACCCTGCTCTAAGATGGCGGCAGGTCGGGGTAGAAATCGCGCAATAGCAATTGTTGCAGTCGCGTTTTGCCCTCGTTTGGGGTCTGTAAATAGGGAACTCTGTGCCGAATGCCGGCTACCGGTGGAGTCAAGACGTGGCTCGTGTACCCTATTGGTAAGGAGATGGAGAGAGGGGGGTTTTGTGTAACACCCATGACAGGAGCAGTGTTATAATTTTTCGAGCAGGACCTATGATATTGCAAAAAAATGGTCTTTTGAGAGAAACTGACCCTATTTGTTGGTTTTACTTTAAGATACAGAAATTGAAAGGACAGGGAGGATGGCTCAAAGGAGGGGCCGTCTCTCGGTTTTAATCAACCCATGCAGCCAGTAGGAGTCACCATGGCTCAGCAGGGGTAAATATGAATTGCTGTGTGTGGTTCGTGGTGTCAACATAAGATGTCTATGGACTTAATGGATAGACGAGCATATGATGAAGCCGTTTTTGTCTTTTTTCTTTTTGACAGTCTTGTGTAAACGTTGTGTCCGACATTGATGCAGTGGCAAGAGAATATACGCCCTGATGAAATTGCCTTAAATGGTGAAAGGCAATGAAACATGTTGGCTTGAGGGTCTGGGCTGTATGACTAGCAACCTATTCCGCTTCCTTTTGTAACCAGTTAGGCTGCACTAAGTTTAAAGAATAAAATGACCAGTTACGTGCATCCCTAACTTTATAAGACACCTTTTTTTTCTTGTTTTTTCTTCTCTTTTCCTTCACTGCACTTGCACTTACTTTACTCTTGTGTTTGGACACCTTTCTTTTCAAAGCTTGATGACTGCCGATGATGATAACAGGACATTTCTGGTGAGTACCAACAAGATATCCCGATGGTGGTGCGCCCGTGAGGGGTCATCTCGCTTTTCACATATTTTTTTAGGCACAAGTAAAATCACTGTCATGGTTTGTTGATTGTCAATGTGAGATGCTGGTGGATTTTTTAAAATTAGCCTATAAAAAGTGTACTCTCTACCCCGACTATCACTTAAATGTGGGGAGATAAAATAATTGAACAAATTTGATACGATGTACATTTTTTGAAAAAATATAACAGGCATACCAGGATCTGGTCTTTCTGTTGAATTTACTCTTTGAGTGGAGGGCGACCAGTTTTCCTTTTCCCTCTGTGCTCCTCTGTGTTTCTACAGTGTGGCTAACCAAGTGTTTTTATACTCTATGAAAACAGCTCGGGGCACTAACGCTTATTTTATATAATGAAAATGTTCTTTTATCATGGGGAAAACACTGTATCCATTACTTTTGCGGGAGGTAAAGCTCTGACACAGAACTGGCAATTACAATTCATTAAGTAACAATAGTTTATCACAGTTTTCTGTTGCCCTGATGAGGACCCAAGGTACCGAATTTCCCATGGCCAACACTTTTGGTAGCTTCTCTGTATCTTATCTGTAACAGGCAAGTATACTTTCTAGTCCCAAGCAAATAACCGAGTGACAAGTTGCTGACTTTTCTGCCGAATAGTTTTTTGTTTTAAATTGCACTACCCTCTGCACTTTGCAATGCTCCATGTAATTAACACGAACGTTTTTTGTATCTGTCTGAAAAAGTGTCCCTGAAATATAGCCTATTTCTCTCTATTTTGATACAACAAAATTATATTTTTGAGTACTTTGTAATGTTCTACTTTACATGCTATAACCAAACTTCCCTGTTGGATTTCGTGTGTGGCCCTTGTCTGTTACTTGCATTATTTGGCTTCATTACATTTCAGTGGGTGTAATACCACTTTCTACGGTTTACAATTGCTTGTATTGTACCTGAAGGTGCTAGACTGTATCAATATGTCAGCCTGCCTGTGTCTTGTATATATCTGCATGTGTGGATCTGCATGTATGGGTGTGCCTTTATATGTCTGTGTGGTGCAGTATTTTTGGACCCTATGAATGAAATGAGGAGTGGCTTGCTAGGATTAGTATTGTAACTTCCTGCCTAAATTTGTCATTAATGCTAATGTTGCCTGAAGCAAATTATTTCTGTTCCTGTCTGGTAGTGCTCATTAGGAATCCTGGCTGATGGCTGTTCTCATTCTAATTCTGCATTGTTAATTATCCAGAGTAATTATTGCTAGTATTTGCTTCATATGATCGTTATTACACATACTTTCAGGATTTAGTAACTGGAATATTCCTACTTCCTTCCTGATATCATGTAGATTGCTAGTTTATGTCTTATTATTATTAATGCTACTTTTTTGAAGGGTGTTCAATGTATACATGTTAAACCATGTCAGACGAGTTCCAGGGTACAAAGGTTAAGGGGACCCCAACATGAAACTTTCTTTAATATAGCAAAACCATTGCACAGGCCCTGGTTATTTGCTTATTTGTATCATTAATAATGAGTGAAGCATAGCTAAAAGATGCTCACATTTCAATGCTTTATCTCCATGATCAGTTCCTCGGTTCTTATAGGACTTGTGTTTAGCTCCGTGAAGTTGGCCATCATCACCCACATTTTAAAGAACCAACTACAAGTAACCCTAGCTTACTACCGTTTAGTAATCTACCCAACCCCAGCTAATCATGGAATAGGAAGTTACGAAACAACTTCAAGCACATGCTGGACTAAATCATCTTTATGGCCATCAGTTAGTATTTCGGCTTATAAAGATCACTCTCACTAACATCTCAAATTTCAAAAATAGTTTTTCCTCATCTTGATTAAAGACAAGAAATCCCTGTTGAATCTCATCAATTGTGCAGTACCTTGCAGCAAAGGTGCCAATGGTATACTTCTTGGAAGGCTACAAGAATAGAGGACTGTTTTAGGTCCTCCGTGGAATGTATCTAATCTTTCTTATCCACTGCGGTCAACATGTTTGAAACCAGTCAGCCGAGTCAACCTCATGGTGGAATACATTATATACAAGGTGGTGTTTGGCCACAAAATAAACGTTTTACTATTAGGCTGAATTATATTGACTCCACAGTGTCGACTAGCAACAGTTTGTCAAAGTAAGTACATATAATGTTAAGAATGGCACATTTATACTTCACTATATGCGCTTATTTTGATGATAGGTTGGTAATCAATATAATTGAGCTAATATTTGTGCAGGTCGATGTTACTGGCCCCAACATTGTGTCATACAACCCCTAGGATTAATCCCTCTACTGTCTACTGGTCAACATCTATGTTTAACCACAAGTGCAGCACTTAGACCAGAGCAGGAGGAGCTTTGAAGAGTGCAATGATCACACAAACTCCATTTCAATTTATAAATTACCTTTGGGGTCCAAGCTCACATCAGTTCATGCCCAACATGAATTTGGCTGCATGAGGGAGAAATCAGTGAGAACCATGGTTCTGTTGCTTGCTGAAGTGGGGTAGATTCACCACATTCCTGTTGGTGCCCAACTCAAGGCTTGTTTCCTTCTACTTTATGTGAAATTAAGGAACCTGGGAGTAATTTTCAGTCAAACCCCTTATTCATTTATGAAGTGAATGAGATCATGGGGTAGTACATTATAGAAATACACAATATAAAAAAAGACAATCAGAAATACACGATATTAAAAAAAAAACAATCAAAAATTAATAACACTAGAAAAAGTGTTGGACTTCAAAGGAGTCAGACTCTGTGATGTAAGCAAATGTAGGAAAACTGTTGGAGTTTGGAGGGGCTAGATTTACTATTCCCATTGCAATGTAAGCAAAAGCAGGGAAAGTGTTGGACTTTAGAGGGGTTACATTTACTATTCCTATGCCAACATAAAAAAAACCATGGAAAGCGTTGGAGGGGTTAGATTTATTATTCCCACTTCAACATAATGAGACGCAGGGAAAGTGCAGGACATTTGATGGGCTAGATTGACTATTCTCACCCAAGCCTAAGCAACAGGTAGGAAATTGTTGGACTTTGAAGGGGTTATATTTACTATTCTTACTCCAATCTAAACAACAATAGGGAGTCTGTTGGACTTTGGAGTGGTTAGATTTACTAATTCCACTCCAGTCTAAGCAACAGTAGGAAAAGTACTAGACTTTGAAGTCTATTTAATATTCCTACTCCAACATAGGCAAAATCATGGAGAGTGTTGGACTTTGGAAAGTTTAGATTTACTATTCCAACTCCAATCTAAATATCTGTAGGGAAAATATTGGACTTTAATGGGTTTATATTCACTATTCCCACTCCAACGTAATCAAGGTCAGGTAAAGTGTTAGACTTTGGTGGAGCTAGATTTATTATTTCCACTCCAATCTAAACAGTAGGGAACGTTTTGGACTTTGAATGGTTTAAATATACTATTACCACTCCAACATAGGCAAAATAAAGGAAAGTGTTGTGCTCAGAAAGGGTTACATATATCATTCTAAATCCTAATAATAAAAAAACCTGTTAAACCTAACAACATACAATTAGTAAAGCATATTCAAAATAAAAAATAAAATAAATACAGAAATTATTAAATACATAAATAAAAGTGCATGTGAAACAATAACACAACAATAATGTAACAAATAAAAAATTACATTCAACAAAAAACATTTCCAGCCCTACAAATCAAAAGACAACCTCCCCAAAATATAATAAACTATAACTACAACAATAGCATTAAAATATTAATTAAAAATAACATTTAAACCAATAATAAATATAAAATATAATTTACCAATGTTGTCAATAAATACAATAATGAATCAATTAACACTCAATTAAAAACAACTCAAAAGCATTCCAAATAATCAATTTAAACCCAGCATAATTAATTAACAATTAAATAATTACAGAATAAAAAATAGAAAAGTTTTGATTTAAATAACTTCCCGCACTATTCCCCTACAAACCCCAAAATACTCAACTGAAACATAAATTACTAATTTAACTATACAAAATAAAATATAAACACAATTACAAAATACAATTCTATGATTAAAATAACAATCAATCAATTATTCAATTTGAATAATTAATCCCCAAATAATGTTTAATTATCATAAAAATAATTGCAAATATAAACAGTAATTTATATAATGTAAATCCCTTTTGAATATTTAAATAAAACAAAACATTTATTAAAAATCTAAAATTTAAATAGCTCCTCTCTTTGTTATCGAAACTGAGTCTCTGGGTCAGCTCTACAAGGCCTGTTTTTACATCCACAGGTGACATGAGTAAACTTAGTTCAATGTACCAGCACTACATATGAAAGACATGTTATTGTAGTCCCACAGAATATCACCCAATACATAAGAGGTGGTGTCAAGGCTTGTGGGTTACTAACAGGGAGCAGTGGTAATCCAAACCATCATTCATGAATAATTCACACTCAAGAGCAATAGAAAAGGCATATGCATTTCAACATATTTATTTTAAATAGGTATTTCAAAATGCCAGGATCTAGTGCGCACTATATTGGTAACATCACAAAAATGAGAAGCTTTTCAATAATAGTGAAAAAGGGACACAATCATAACATCACAATGTATAGCCCATAACTCCTTCAATGTGCTTACTCTAATCAATATGCTAGTTCGACCAGATGAATAATTAATAAGCCTGTGTTTCAGAGGTGGTGCGCATACCTGGACAACAGGGTTTGTTGTCTGTTTGGAATAGCTTGCCAGCTATTTCGAGCACAAGGCCAAGAGGTAAGATATTACGGCTGCGTAAGAACACAATCCTGGTATCAGTTCTAGAAGACAGAATGGAAGGCTTCAAAGAGCCTCTGAGAGTCCTGCTAGAGGCTTCTTCATTCAAGATGGAATCTGTTGCTGTGCTCATCTGGATCTGTGATGTACGTCTATGACCTGGGTGAAGTTTCCTCTCCAAATGGTGACGTGCCAACTCTTTTATACAGTGTCTTCAAAGATCGAATTTCCTATATTACCTTTGGAATGTCTTTACATAATCAGATAATAAGGTAAAACTATGTCAATATAGATTACATTGATATAGGTATGGTTGTTATTTGACCTTGAAAAAGGCACCTGTCCCAGATTGATGTTGCGCTGGGTGTTTTGAATTAAAAATACTTTATTTCAGCCGTAGGCCATAAACATTTCACAACAATAAAAAAAGACGATAGCCGGTATAAAACATACTACATGGCTTGCATCAGCACCCAATACATTACTCTTGTGGCCTCCATATTTGGGCAGCATTACATGCAGTAATGCTTTACTTGTATAGTTTTCATAGGAAAATGGAGGCACATGAACAATATTCTTAGACAAAAACCAATATGGCCTGCCATGCCTAATGGTTCGATCTCAGTCTGCGCTACATCTACATGTAAACCACAAAACCATATTGTCCAGTCAAAGACAGGGCCACAGCCAAAGTAAGGGTCATCAGCAGTGCATTGCGGGGGCGTGAGCTATAGTTCGGTCTACTAACTATAAAGGCCGAATTTCTATGGTTTTGTACGAGTGAAATGTCCAACTAACTATAACGACCCGGAA